>NC_091495.1:21963513-22286192 GCF_947461875.1 Haliaeetus albicilla | reverse complement strand
GTCTGTTCATTCTCCTAAATTCTGCTTGAGTGGGAGCCAAGAGTTGGGCCTTGACAGGATTTTTGAAGGGAACAACAAGGGGAGGAAATGAAGCCAGACAGCCACCAGGAACAAAACAAAGGTTAGGCACAGGAGGGAAGCAGAAGGGCACAGACGTGAGCCATGGACCTTCCTGCCTGCACCCTCACCCTAGCTAGCTTGCGCTCCCCTGGTCTGCAGGGCCCTGGCTGCTTGCCCCACGCTAGCTCAGCTTGGGAGCACAGCTGGAAAGCACGGGACACTGGTTACCAGCCTGCTCTGGAGCCCTGCCTGGAGCCAGATAGCACCTCTTCCCCAGGGAAGTGCCCGTCTGCTCCTCTGTGCTTCGTGCCTTGGGGCATCCCTTGCTTGCTCTCCTTGGCGGTCCGCCTGGTCTGCATTCCTGGCCCTTGTGGGAGCAGGGTGGCAATTGCTGGCGCTGGCACAGAATGACAGGCAAGCATATTTTGGACCCGGCTGCCTGCTCAGGGGCTTCTGCGAAGCCTTGTAGTGAAACAGGACCCCATCCCACCAGCCCACATTCCTGTGGCGGGCAGATGTTGTTCCTCCCTCACCCCCCTTCTTCCCCCGGCACTGCCACCCCGACAAATGGGGTCCTGGACAAATGGGGTCCTGGGCAGTATCGCTTACAGGGAGCATGTGTCTGGCCTGGTAGGAGGGGGCATTTAAACGGGCAGCTGGGTTTTTTTGCTGTTGTCCCTCCCTCTGGAGCTGTTCCTGCCATTTGGGCTGGTGGAGGGTCCACGTGGGGGGAGCTGAGCGGTACAGGCTCCTCTGGGAGAAAGGGCCGAGCGGTGTCCCGGAGCAGGAAGGATCCCAAGGAGGGTAAGAGTGACCGGGGGAAGAGGTGGGGAGGAGAGCAGTCCCCTCCAGTGCTTCTCCCCCGAGCCTCCCCCAGGCAGCCCCCCGCTCCCAGAGGGGTGCGGACCCCCGAGCACCGCGCTCGGCCTCCCGCATCCCGCTCGGGTCGGAAGGTCCGAAGCGTGAGGAGCTCCTGGGCACCCCCCGATCCGCCGAGGCACCTCGGGGGGCGGAGGGCGCCGGGGGCTGACGGTGCGCCCGCAGGCTCGGGGGGCAGCATGCCCGCCCCGCCGCTGGCCGCCCCGCTGCTGCGCGCCCTGCTCGCCCGCCTGCTGCCGCTGGCCCGCAAGCGCCTCCTGCCGCCGCTCCGCCGCCTGGGGCGCCGGCTGCGCTCCCGGGAGAGCCGCCAGGCCCTGCTCACCTGCCTGCTCTGCCTCCTCAACCTGCGCAAGAAGGTGGACGACTGAAGCCGGCCGGGGAAGGGAAGGCAGGGAAGGCAGGGCAGGGCAGGGCGCGGCGGCGGCTCTCCCCCGCCTCCCCTGCCCGCCGCGGGAGGAGGGACCCGGGCAGGGGAGGGGACGCGCCCCGGCGGGGGCGGGAGGGTCCTCCCAGGCAGCCGTGGCCGGCCGGCCGCCCGCGCCTTCCCGCTCCGGCCATGGGAGCCGGGCCGCCCCCTGCGCCGCTGCCCCCCGCCGCGGGGCCGCCCCGCTGAGCGCCCCCGCGGGAAGGGGCGGCCCCGCCGCCGCCGCAGCCGCCCGCCCCGGGGAAGGAGCCGGCGCCGCCCGGGCCGTCTCCATCACCGGCGCTCCCGTGCGGCGGGGGCTCCGCGCTGCCGCTTCGCCCCACGGTGCCCGGGCCGGGCCCGCCGGCTGCCCCCCTGCCCGCCGGCGGCGGCGGGGAAGGCGAGGATGTCGGGCAGCACGGCGCGGAAGGTGCAGCCCTTCACCATCAGCACCAAGCTCTCGCTGCCCAAGTGTGCCGCCGACTTCTCCGGGGACGCCTGCCCCGGCATCGCCCTCGCCTCCGCTCTGGACAACCACCGCGGCCTCCGCCGCAGCCTCAACGAGCGCATCTCCCTCTACTTGGCCCAAGCCCGGGCCGCCCCCGCGGGCCAGTGCCGCAGCCCCAGCCCCAGCGAGGATGGGGCGACCGACGAGGAGCAGCTGAACCGCAACTCCCTCGCCCGCTCCATTAAGAAGATCACGCTGTCCAACTGGCATGGGGAGGCTGGCGCGGGGGACGCAGGGGGACGCGGGGACCCTGCCCGGACCGGCGGCGAGAGGAACCACAACAACAACAACAGCAGGACAGGGAAAGCTCAGTTCAAGGTAAGCGCTCCCTGTACCCTGCGCCCTGCTCTCTCCCCGTCTTCCCTGCGGCTCCCTGTCCCTGGCTGCCAAGGGACGGGTAGGTCCTGGGGATCCCTGCTGCCTTGTCCCCTTGCCCCCCAGGCAGCACTCGCTACAGGGCTCGTGGGGTAGTTGCTTTTCCTCCCATGCTCCCCAGGGCTCTTCTCTGTACCGTCAGGCTGGAGTGCAGGAGGTCTTTGCGGGTGAGCTGGAGACGAGCTTTCCCTAGGGCTGAGATGACCTAGAAAAGCTCTGCCCCACAGCCTGGCTATGGAGGGCTCAGCTCTTGGGATGCTCGCTTATGATGCAGTTGTGTGCAGGGAGCTGGGAACTCGTTCTCCCGTTTACCAGAGGGGAAACGGAGGCTGGGAGAAGGGAAGTGACTCATGAAGGGCCACACAGCCAGGCAGAGCTGGGACAAGGCTAGGAGCAGGACCCAGGGCTCCTGGCACCCCACCCTCCGAGTCTCAGCGCTAGCAGGCGTGGAGGTCCGAATGCATCAGTGCGGGAGCCTGGGAGACCCCCTGTGTGGCTGGGATGGTGCGGAAGGCAGCTCAGAGACCTCTCCGTTGCTGGCAAGAGCAGGCAGGAACTCCTTGGGATTTAAGCCTGACCTGCAACAGCTGGTTTCCCAGCAGGATAGCGCTAGGGAGAGCCGCTCAGCCCACTGCCAAAACCCTTGTCTTCATTGCCAATAAAGGCTAGGCACGGCCTTGCAAGAGCTGCCGCTTCCTCCGGCATGCAGGCAGCTTCTCGCTGGGCGGCCGGAGTCTGCGCAGCCCAAGGGGCATCGGCATGAGGGCTCCCCCCCTTTCATATAAGGTAGGGACATGTGCTCAGCACGGTGGTGTGGTGCGGGACTCTCTGGAGGCTGCCAGGATCGGCCCTTCCTGCCTGTCCGGCCTGGGAGGGGTGGAGCTGGAAGGGGGGGGCAGGCTGCAAGAAGGAATTTTGGGAGAGAGAGGGAGAGCCAGGGCGCAGGGGAAAGCTTGCGTTAAGTGGGATGGCAGCTGGAGGAGAGAAGGGAACACTGTCCCCTGGGCAGGGCACACTGGGGCTTTCCCAAGTGTGCCCCCCAGCCCCCAGCTCTACCCCTCGCTCCTGCCCTGTAGGAATAGGGGACTCCAGGATGAGCACGGTGGAGCCCAGGAGGGTCTGGCCTCGCTCGTCTTGCTCATGGGAAGTCATTGGCACCTACTCTTCTACGGGAACGCAGCGAGCCTGTGTGCTGTGTTAATTTTGCTATTAACGAGGGAAAGAAGCATTTGCAGAGGAGGAAGCTGAGGCCACTGCACTCATTTCATGTGTGGATTTGCTCAAGTCGTGAAGCCTGAGGTCCTGCTGGGGAGCAGTTAGTGCAGCACCATATGGATGCGAAGGAAGGCACTGCTCCTTCTCCCAGCCTTCGATGGCTGTGAAAATTTGTTGTTTTGCCAGAGCAAGGACTCGGCTCTGGCCAGAGGGACCGGGGAGGGGGGGCAGTCCCGGTGGGGCAGCTCTGCAGGAAGGATGAAGTCATCCTTGTGCCGGCAGCCCTGTTTTCCTGCGGCTGATTGCAAGACGGGGACTTTAAATAAAGGTCCCGTGTCACCTGCAGGCTTGTCTCCCACAGCTGAGCCCTGGGGGAAGGCTTGCAGGCTGCAGCCCATGTGGGACACTGCAGCCTAGAAGAGGGGCTTCCTAGGGACTTATGCCCCATAAGCACTTCATGTTTAGCTCCCCGCCGTTCCCTAAACAGGCATCCAAACCTCTTGGCCCTGCGGTCAGGCGGGGGGTGCCTTCTCCTTCTGGCACCCTCCCGCCAGACGTGCTGAGCTCTCACTGCGCCTACGTGACTCAGCCTCACTCCCTGCCTGCTTTGTCTGCTCAGGATGGGATGCTGTGGCGTGGTGCGGTGGTCTGTCCTCTGCAGCCACCAGCTGGGCTTTGCAGGCCCCTGGAAAGGTCTGGTGGTGCTGGTCTTCCAGGGGTTATAGGGCTGTTGGTGGCAGCAGCTCTAGTGCTGGCGGCTAACATCCACGTTGGGACTCTTCTGCAGGCCTGCAGAGATTGTAGGAAGCCACTTTTCTCTGCAGAGAGGGAGTCCTGCTTTGCCTGGGTTGGTTCCCCCTTGGACACTGTCCCAAGACTGGAGTGGTCTGAGCAGTGGTGGGCTAGGTCCAGCTCTGGCTGATCCACCATCCCGTTTGCTGCGGTCTCAGAGGAGGGGGTATCGGGGCAGCGCACATTGCCCACCACCTTGCGTTGCCCTGCGCGCATGTGGACAGCTGTTACAGAGGCAGCAAGGTGGCTCCAGGGAGGGAGTGGAAGGAGGTCCCTAAATTGGCCCACTATATCCGACAGCCCAGGAAACGATCCATCCGTAGAGGATGAGAGTGACAGCCCTTGTGCATGATCCAAGCAATCCCACGCACCTCTTCTCCTGGGGCTGGGCTCCATTAAGGATAAGGTAACGCAGAGTTCATCCTGGACCTCCTCTCTGTGCCTGGCCGAAGCTCCTGGACTTCCTTCCTCCTGTGTCTCCTGCTCCCACCCTCACCCTGTCCCCTGGGAGCACTTCCCTGCGAGTCAGCCACCCCCTTAACTCTTGCTTCCCAGACAGGCTGAGGTCAGGGATCAGCAGCTGAGAGGTTTGGGGGTTATTGTCCTCCTGTGCCCTCACGCCTCTGCTCTGCTGTCCTGGAGATGGGCGGGGGGGCTGACTCCAAGCATCCTTAGATGACCAGGGGCCAGTGGTGACCACTGGATGGGTTTCTGGCTTTGGAGTCAATTCAAGGGGAAAAAGGGGGGGGGCTAAAATGGAGAAGGCATTGAGCAAAGCAAGCTTAGGAGCTCTTGCTCCTGGCTGAACAGGTGGCAGGAGCTGCAGGTGATGCCTAGAGGAGCCTGACCTGGATGCATCAAGAGGGTCAGGCAAGAGCCTGGCCAAGTGGTGTCTGGGTACTGCTGGCAGCCTCCTCTGGCCCAGAGCAGGGGGAGGCAGGTGCACGCTCCTCCATCCCCTCAGCTGCTAGGATGGTCAAGCACTTCCAGGCTCATGGCTGCACCTTCCTGTCTCTAGGTCTTCCTCAGGAAGGGTGTGGATGCGGAGGATGAGCAGCAGGAGTCTGGGAGCCCCCAGGCCGGTGGTTTCTGCTCTCCAGTGGACAGAGGTTCCCCCTTCTATGCGGTACATCCTCTGCCCTTGCTGTTTAGGAGGGCCTGACCCAGGGGCACAGCTTGGGGCTGAGCAAGTGAGGGTAGCCGCTCGTGGTGTGCCCGGGCACGGAGGGAGCCTTACTGCTTTAAATGAGCAAGGGAACAAGCTGGGCATGACAGGGCAAGGGGTCAGCCCCCAGGCCAGTGCCTAGAGGTTTTATTACTTCCAAGGGAGCTGGATTAGGGGCTCCTCCAGCCCTGGCCATGTCAAGAGACTGAAGATCCTGGAGTCGCAGGAGGGCCTGAGAATTATGTTGCTACTTTAAAAAAAAAAAAAAAGACAGAGAATTTCTGTAGTTCTTGTGGTTAGGCAGAAAGGCTTTGAAAAGCGACTCCCATGCCGTCAGCAGGGCAGAACATGCCAGAGTGCTTAGAGAGCCTGAAACAGTTGCCCGAACCCCACTGCTCTGCAGGCTCCCGGGATATTGCTCCCTGGTGGGCTCGGGTGCAGCTGGGACCCCACGGGGCAGCTCACACCCAGCCCCCTTGGGGAGGGAGGGCTGCCCCAGGCTGGCCCCAGGAGCAATTTCTGCCTGGTGAGAGGAGGCAGCGAGCCCTGCACCTTCAGGTTTCTCCTGAAGGTGCTCAGGCTCCTGTTTGCCACCAGTTAGTGTGCGGTCAGGTCCCTGTCCCCAGGCAGCAGGGTGGGAAGTGAGTGCCCAGGTGGCTGTGCCGTCCCCTAGGCTGCGTGCAGCTAGGCCCGGGGCTGAGCTTGGAGGGGGGCCAGCACTTTCGCTGGCTGACCTTCGCCATCACCCCCGGTGGAGCTGGAGCCCTGACAGAGGGTTTCGTCAGCACCGGCCACCCGTGAAGCTGCATCCCAGGGGAAATGCTGCGCTTTCTGCCCCCGCTGCCGCTTGCTTGGCATGGGGGTCTCTGAGTGCCCCCGAAGGAGTGGTGGGCTGAGCTCACTTAGGACCTGGCCCATAGTTCCCCCATCGCGTCCCCTGGCAGTGTCCCCCAGGGTGACACCAAACAGATGCCACAGACAAGAGTGCTCCTTGCAGGGATGCGCAGCCTCAGGCTGGGGGGGGCAGCAAGCACCGCATCCACCTCCAAAGTGGGCGCAGGGACCAGCCCAGGTGCTGGGTGCCATCTCACCAGCCCAGAAGGACCCAGGGCTGAGGAACAGCTTGGCAACCTCCTGCTGGGACTGTGAAAGCCACTGGTACAGCCTTGGTGGAGGGGAGCTCTGCCTCGGGGAGCTGGGCGAGAACCCAAAGATGTCAGTGAAGGAGTGGGATCGTGGATGAGGCAGGCTGACATACTTTATTTGGGTTTCTGAAACACTCGTGGGAGGTGAGGGGGAGGGCTCCCTGAGGTGGCACACTGACCCCCTGTCTCTGCCTGCCCTAGCTGGCAGGAGCTCCGGCATTGTCACCCCAGAAAGAGACCCCAAAGGGCAAGGAACCCACCATGGCACCAGGATGTGGTGGGCGAAGCAGTGCAGGAGCAGCCCCCCTCCTCGACCCAAGCCCTCTGGTAGCCCAGTTCAACCGGGAGATGCTGCAGGTGAGACCAGCTGGGGCAGCCGCCCAAGGGGCTGCATGGGGAGTGGGGCCGGGTGGGCCACCAGCAGCCTTTCATGTGAGCTGCAGGGTGGGGTGCACAGCGAGGAGGGCTGAACTCCTGGCCCCGAGCGAAGCCGTGGTTATGGCATGAGATCATGTTTGGCTTGCCTCTCCCTGGCTGTCGGCCCCAGGGAGAGGGGGTCAGCCCGCACCAGGGCCCTGCTTCCTCCCCACGTGCGCACGCTGCTCCCGTCCCCCATCCTCCTCCTCCTCCCAGCCCCTCTTCCTCCTCAGCGGCATGGGAACAGGGATGGCATGGGGGAGCTGCTTCCACACCATGCTGGGGAGGGTGCACAAGTGCTTGCACCAGGGAGCGAAGTGCAGGAAGAAGAGATGCTTCATGCAGGGATGTCCTGTGCAGAGACCCCCCCCAGACTGGCCTGTGGGGGGGGCCCCCCCAGCTTCTTCTGCTGGGCTGGGGCAGATGCTGGAAAGAAGCGAGATGCTGCTTGCCTTCCCACCCCCGTTGCCACTGATGCTGTCCTGACCCCCTTTGCTAGCCTGTTGGTGCTTGGAACAAACGGGTTGTCAGCCAAAAGGGTGCCCTTCAGTCCCTGTCACGGCTTTGAGGGGGTTTGGGCTTCGGTCCCCGAAGCCGCATCCTCGGGGCTCTGGCAGAGGCACCTGGCCACGTGGCTCTTCCCACGTTGCAGGCAGAGGGCTGGGTGCAAGGCAAGCTGCGGGACCTGAAGGATGGCTGTGACCTCCAGGACTGGGCAGAGATGGCTCAGACCCTGCAGTGGGACATGAAGGATTTCGAGAACACACTGATAAAGCTCAACCAGGTGAGGCTGGGCGGTGGCACACCTCCTGTTCCCCGCAGCACTTGTGTCCCCAGGCCCTCCGCAGTGGAGGGTCCCTGGGAGCCCCTGACCCTGAGTGGGTCCCTTCTCCCCACAGATGGGCGAGCAGCTGATGTGGCAGGCGAGGCCCAGCGCTGAGGCGGTGCGGAAGCAGCTGCTGGCCCTGCAGGACCAGTGGCAGCTCCTGAAGCAGACGGCTGCCAGTCAGAGCAAAGCCCTAGGGGGGCTGCGGAGCCTGCAAGACTTCAACAGGAAAGCTGAGCGCCTGGAGGCATGGATCAGGCACAAGGTGTGGAGTGCGGGGAGAGCGGTTTGGGGAGAGGAACAGCCAGGCTGTCCCTCTGCCTTCTCACACCCTTCCCTGGCCCAGGAGGAGAAGCCCTCCTTGGCAGCCCTCCTGCAGGAAAGCCCGGACAAGGTCCAGCTCACCCGCCGCATCCTTGACTTGAAGCAGGTGAGAGGCTGTTGGGGGGCTGCCAGTGTGCTGGGGACCCCAAACCCCACGAGGCTGGGGCATGGCGCAGGTCCCTGAAAGCAGATGCTGATGTCTGTCTCTCCGCTTGGGCCAGGAGGAGCAGCAGTTCCAGAGTCTGCACAAGGAGCTGAACAGCCTGGCCCAGAAGCTGGAGAAACAAGGCAAAAACGAGAGCAGGAGCATCTCAGCCCGGCGCAAGCACCTCAACAAAATGTGAGTGGAGGGCACACAGGCTGAGCGGGACTGAGCCGGGTGCTGGGACCTGACAGGCTGAGAAGCAGGACCCCCCAAACCTCGCGCCTGCCTCCCTTTGCCCCAGCTCTGCACAGCTACCCAGTGGGGCACAGGCTGCCCTTCACCTCTCCCCTTCCACCTGCGCAGGTGGCTGCGGCTGCAGGGGACCCTGAAGGAGCACCACGAGGCTCTGCATCTGGCCCTGGAGGTGGCTGCCTTCCTCCAGCAAGCGGATACCCTGCTCAGGGCCATCCACGCCAAGGTACCGGCACTGGAACCACGGTCAGCCTGGTGCAGGGCTATTGCATGGCCAGAGCGAAACTCTGGGTGGGCAGCACCTCGCTCTCGTACCCCTGCATGGGGGCTGCTGTTGTCTCAGCACCCTCAGCCTGGAGCTCGGGGAGAGAGCTGGGGGATGGATCCTGGTGTAAGAAGGGGAGCCAGAGTGGCAAGTGCGGCTTTGCAGCGTCCCTTTCTGCTGGAGCTGAGGGCAGGTCCCCATCCACCTCGCACTGCTGACTGCAGCTCCTTCTTACAGCAGAGGAGCGTCTGCGGCGCAGAGAAGCCAGGGGAGGGTGAGCCATGCCGGGATTGGGATGTCAGGGATATAGCCAGCCAAGTGATGGTAAGTGCAAGGCTCTGCCTCGTCCTCTGAGTCCTGGGAAGCATCCCAGCAGACCGAGGATGTGTGCCTTCCCGGGTCAGCACTGGCATCAGCAAGGCTGGGGGCTCAGTGGGCACCCCACAGCCGCGTGGGGTGGCCAGGGCTGTGTGATGGATGGGGGAGCCTCCCCAGGGACAGCAGGGGACTGGACTTGGCACTCGCTGCCTCTCCTGGCCCCGCAGGGCTGGAGGTGGGTTGCCATCACGCACTCGCACCGCGGCTGCAGTGGCTCATCCCTTGCCAGCCCTGTCATTGCTCCACAGCTGCTCTCTCTCTTCCAGATGCTGGATGTGACTGTGTCCCAGCTCCTCAGCCTGCAGCCCAGCCTGGCAGCCCGAGTCACCCCTAAGCACCGAGATGTCAAGGAGAGCTGGGCGCAGCTCCAGCAGGTGCTGAGGTAGGGTACAGTGCGGCAGGAGCCCCTGGGCCTCAACCCTGTCCCCCCAGTGCTGGAGCCAGAGGCTTGGGGAAAGACCTGGGTTAACCCCTGGCAGGCTCTCTGGGGCACCAGCTCCACTTAACATTGCTCTTTTCTCTATCCTCTGCACCCCTGGGCCTCCCTTGCACCCCTTTCCCAGGATGGAGAAGGCTCCAGCCCTGGCGGGCAGTTCCCCAGTGGGCGAAGCTGTGGCTCAGAGTGCAGAGCCCCGAGGAGACGATAGCAGCTGTGGGGCTGGAGGGAAGGAAGCAGAAGATAAATGGACGAGAGGCCCTGGGAGCATGGTGAGCACTGCCTTCCTCCAGGCATCTCCAGCGCCTCTGCCTCAGGAATATGGGGGAGCTTGTGGGAAAGGAGTTTGGGAGTTGGGCAAAGCCCAAGCTGAGCACACCTGTGACCTGGCCTCACCACTTACAGGAGGTGATAAGTGCCAGGCCTGGGACAAAGCGATAATTGCTTTGGGCTGGCAAAGGAGGAATGGGAGCTTTTGTGCTGTAGGTGGCGAAGGACGTGCCAAGGAAGATGTTGGAGCACGGGATGGAGGAGGAGAGCAGGCCTGGCTCCCCAGCAGTAGGGCAGCCCCCTCACGGCGGGGACAGCAAAAGGTACTGACTCGTGGAGGTGGCTGTGGGGAGTGGGATGGAGTCGAAGGGAATAGACATGGGGTCTTCTGTGCAAGGGGGGACCTTGCAATCCTGACTGTCCCCCTCTCTGCGGGAGGAGGAGAGAGACAGAGGCTGAGTGGGGGACGCAGCAGCCAGAGGCCCAGCTGCAGGACGTCTGTCAGGCAGTGAACGCGGTAATGTCTCCCCAAGAGCCCTCTTTGCTCCCAGCCCAGCCAGGGGAGCCAGTGTCGAGGGGGACCCCCTCCTGCTTGCTCATGGGCATGCATGCCTGTGCACTCACGCCCGTCCCTGGTCTGGGCACTAATGCATCTTGTCTCTCTGCTCCTCGGCAGACTGTGTGCCTGCACAAGGACAGCATGCGTCCCAGAGTCCCCCTGTGTCCAGTGGGGGACGTGGAGAGCCCAGAGGCAGCGCAGATGCAGCGGGAGCCCCTGGACTCCAGCTCCAGCACCAGGGCTGTGCTCGTGGTGAGCCCCCTTGGGTGTGGGGTGGGGATACACCAGGCAAGGCCTGTCCTAACCACCTTCCCTGCCTCCCAGGAGGAGCCAGCACCAGGGGGACCCCCGGGGAGCCCGCAGGTGGAGGCCATGCTACGGGAGCTGGGGGAGCTGTGGGAGGACCTGCAGAGGAAGCACCAGGAGAACGGTGCCGTGCTGCGGGAAATCGATAAGGTACACGGAGGCAGGGCTGGGGTGGGCAAAGGGGCATGCCCCAATCCAGCAGCTTGCTGGGGATTGGCAAGCGAAGCCAGTGCCCACGGGGACTGGAGCTGCAGCATTAGCACTGACATCTCTGGCTGACCTTGCAGCCTGCATGCTGCTCCAGCTTTGCTGTCCAAGCTGCTGGTGCCCCGGGTACCTGCAGTGGGGTGGCAGCATGGCTCCTGCCTCCCCTGGGTGGCTCAGAGCCAGGCTGATGGGTTCCCCACTCTCCCCGCAGGCACTGAGGCTGGTGGGGGAGCTGGACCGGGCTGAGCGGTGGCTGCAAGCCGTGGCCAGGTCACTCTCGGAGCCAGCCACCATGAGAAGCCCAGCAGAGCTGCGCTGGGACCTGGAGGAGATGGGTCAGCTGGAGAGGCAGCTCATGCTGTGTGGCCTCAAGCTCCAGGCGCTGTGGGAGGAAGCAGCGGGCGAGCCACCCACCGAGCATGATGGGCCAAGGAAGATGCAGAGGAAGGTGGAGATGGTGGAGGAGAAGTGAGTCCCGAGGGAAGGTTCCTCCTCTCTGGTCCCCAGGATGAGCAGGGAGGAGGATGCTCACCCCAAGGAGGTGCAGAGGGTGCCAGCACTTGTGATGGGTGCCTGTCCCCACAGGTTGGCACGTGTGCAGGCAGCCCTGCAGTGCCGGGCAGCAGACCTGCGTGACTCCCTAGTCCTGTCTGAGTTCCTGCAGGACCTGCAAGAGGAGGAGGCAAGGAGCCAGCAGGGACCTGCAGCGGTGAGCAGCGTGGCCAGGTGTCCCTTGGGATCACCCAGCACCTGGGACCGGCCCAAGGGTTGTTCTATGGCTGGTAGGGTGACCCTGTGGGTGCCCCCCTCAGGCCCAGCTGCCTGGGGGGTCATTCCCCATCTCCCTCACGCCCAGTGTTTCTGTTGGCTTCAGCCAGGGAGTGGGTGTTGTGGCTCGCAGGGGTCTTTTCCCCTGCTCTCAGCCCAGGCCAGCCAGCCGCTGAGCAGCAAGGACATGAGCCGCCCCTTGGGAGAGCTGCAGGAGGCCGTGGAGATGCTGAACGATGCAGCGAAGGAGCGGGAGCGGGTCATGGAGGTGGCGGCAGAGACAGAGAACCTGGAACGCCTGGTAGGAGATGGAGGCGGAGGGTCTGGGGATGCAGCCACGTGGTCTACCTGCAGTTGGACATGCTGGCTGGTTGGGACGGACCACATGCTTCGGCTGGTCGCAGTGGGACACAAGGGCATTGGTATATATGGGGACCACTCTGTGCAAGGCTGGTATCCCTATCTCTGCCATGGCTGGTCCTCCCTGCCCTTTTGCAGGCGCATGGGTGGGCTGGGGCTGCGTGGCAAGTGGTGGCACAGGTCCCACGCCGGGGCTCATCTGTCTCCCCCCACCCACCCTGCCCATCTAGGTGGCGGAGGTATCCCCATGCCTGGAGACCCTTCGATGCAGAGCCGAGGCGCTGGCTCGAGACACTGCCCAAGTGGAGAGCAGCTTCACCACAGTGAAGAGTGAGAAGGATCTCCAGGGGCTGCAGGGCTTGCTGAGCCAGCAGCAGGAGCTGGAGGTGAGACCCGGGGAACGTGGCCGGCCGTGCCCATGGTGGGGAGGTGTCCTGGCTGGCTGGGGCTGTCCCAGAGAGGCACTGGCCCCCAGGGGCCCAGGTGTTGTAAGCCTTGGCACACCACAGCGGGCTGGGCTGGAATTTTCCAGCCAAGCTGAGCTCTGCCCCACTCCGCTCCCCTCTGCCAGCACAGGCCAGGCAAGGGGAGAGAGCTTGCATCAGTTCCCGTGTGCCAGCGCCCAGCTGCCAGCACCTTGCTCATCTTCCCGCCGGTGGGGAGGTGACTCACAGAAACAGAGCGGGGAAATCAGGCAGCCCTCCGCTCTGCCCATCCTCCCTAGCAAGGGTGGCTCTGCCCACTCCCTGCAGCCCCTGTGCCACCATCCTCCTTTCCATCCTCCCCTCCGTCCCTGCATCCCAAAGCGCAGGGGAGTCCATCCTTGGGCAAAGAGCGGTTGGATGCATCCTGAACCTTTTCTGCCTTGTGATCTTTAGTGTGTGGTATCGGAGACCCTCCAGGGGAAGCTGGAGGAGCTGGAGAGGGCAGCTGCTCGCTTGCAAGAGCTCTGCCCTGCTCAGCTGTGCCCCATCAGCCGGGAGGTGCAGGGGACGCTGTGGGCCTGGGCAGGGCTGCAGGAGCTGCTGCAGGAGACCCGGGCCCGCATGCAGCAGGCTAGCCAGCTGTGGCACTTCTTCAAGGATTACTTAGCCATGATGTAAGTGGTGATGAGCTGTCGGGGTTGCCTCTGTGGTGGTTGGGGGGGAGCTGGTGAGAGCATGGCATTGCCAGAGCATGGGCTGCTGGTGAGTATGTGGGCAGTGCCAGAGCTGCAGCCAGGCAAGACCATGGGGACCCTGGAACAAAGGGCTGTGTCAGGGCTGCCTGCCGTGTGGCAGCCCCATGGCACCTTCCCCTGCCCTGCCACACTTGCCACTACCCTAGTGAGCTGCTTCCAGCCATTTCTGAGCATGGGAATGGCTTCCCTGGGGCCTGCAGGGCTGAGGAGGGGCTGGGTCGTTCCTCAGCCCTCTCAGCCTTTCTTTCATGTGCCCACAGCTCCTGGACGGAGGACACACGGGCTCAGATCTTCTCTGAAAGCCCAAGTGGCCACAGCCTTCTGGAGACTCCATGTGAGGAGCTGGAGAGGAGGATCGAAGGGAAGCTCAAGGAGTTTGAGGCACTGGCGGCATCAGGGCAGCAGCTGGTGTCTGAGGAGCACTACCTAAGCGCAACAGTAAGGACAGGGGAAATGGGGTTGGGGAGCCTCAGCACCCCCCAAAATCCTCTGGGGACAGTCCCTGGAGGAGGGAGCAAGGTGCAGGTGCAGAGCCCCAGCAAGTGGTACGGGGCTGGCCATGCATCCCCAGGACTGCTCAGGGCAGGAAGGGGTTTCACCCAGCAATGGATGCTGAGACTTGAGATGATGTGACTGACTGTATCCCACTCCCAAAAAACTCCTAAACTGCTCTGTAATGAGGTGTCCTAGTAGGGCCAGTGTCCCTGGGCCCAGGGTCCTTGCAGGCTGCCTAGCATCTCTTCTCCCCTCAGATAAAGGAGCGCTTGGAGGAGCTGCAGAGCATGCTGGGTTGGGTGCTGGTGCGCTGGCGAGCACAGAGACATCAGCGGGACCTGGGGAGCAAGCAGGAGGACAGAAGGGACCCGGAAGGCCCCTCAGGCATGTCCCCCACCAGCCAAGTGAGTACCCAGCCACGATGAGACTGTTGGGGAGCAGGACCAGCCTCGAGGCTGAGGGTAGCAGAGGCACTGGACAGAGTTGGGTGGTGCAGAAGTAGAGGAGGGATGTGTGCCAATAACTCTGGGACTCTCTGGGGTTCAGGCAGGGCAAAGGGAAGATTGTCCCGAGAAAGTGCCTGGCCCTGGCAGCCTTTCCTCCACGTTCTCTCTCTTGCCTTGCTCCCCAGGAGCAGCATGCCCTGTGTGCTCAGCCTCAGTTGGAGAGCATCCACAGCCCAGTGGAGTTCACGCCCTGCTCCCTCCTGAAGCCCATGCCAAGATCGGAGCCACGGCAGCCAGCAGGAGTGGCCATCTCCCCACCAGCATCGCCCCTCTCAGATGCCCCATCGGGAGTGGAGCAGAGCTGGGGGAAGCCCAGCAGCTCAACACCCCACGGTGCGGGACCTCCCGAGGAGTCTGTCATCTTGGATCCTGCTGAGACCTCCACACTGCTGCTGCCACCATGGGGCCCCAGCGGGCTGGGGGGGACGGTCAACCTCATCCTCAGCATCGGCAAGAAGGGCGAGAAGAAGGTGCAGCCAGTGGGCAGCAGTGAGCGGCCAGGGGAGGAGGTGCTGCAGACGGTACGTGGGAGATGGTAGGCGGCTTCAGCAGAACCATGGGTGAGCACCCAGTGTGGGCCGGCCACCACTGTGCAGCCAGAGCAGCTCTCTGGAGTTCTGCCCCCATGCAGACTGGGAGGCTTTGAGGCCTATGGGGTAGCCCCCATGCTGGGACCTCCCTGGGCCATTTCCAAGTGAGCTGTTGGGGCTGTGTCAGCCTCAGGAGAGGGACATTTGGCTGTGCTGATGCCGAGCGATGCCCAAGGGCTGAGGACCAGCTTGTGCCACCCACTTTGCCTGCGCTCT
Organism: Haliaeetus albicilla; assembly: GCF_947461875.1. Classification (NCBI taxonomy): domain Eukaryota; kingdom Metazoa; phylum Chordata; class Aves; order Accipitriformes; family Accipitridae; genus Haliaeetus; species Haliaeetus albicilla. Next base: position 22,271,150 of record NC_091495.1, on the reverse strand, counting down.
CCTGCTGCAGCTCCTCACCCACTCTGCCCTCAACTCTGTGTCTCTCTCTTCCCCCGCTCAGCTCCCTGCCACTAAACCCCCAGGCTGTAAAACCTTTTGGAAGCGTTGCCAGGGGCTTTTAGGAAACACTTGGGGTAGTTTAAAGCGAAAGAGAAAGCCGCCTCGCCAGCTGGTGGAAGAGGTAACGTCCCTGGGGAAGGCTGCATGCCGGGCAGAGTGGCTGCATGGCGTGAATCCGCCTGCTACCGACCCTCCTGGCTGTGCTGTTGTGCCCTGCCAGCAGTGGTTCCTCAAGAGAGGGGAAACCCTCCCAGTCCTGTGGGCTCCAGAGTGTGGGCACTGGGGCATGCAAAGACAGGGCTCAGATGGGGCTGGCTGCAGTTTGGGCCCCTGGGTAAGTGGTTTTGGTGGCCACGGGAGGCACAGTGAGCTGGTGGCCAGTGGGAGAGCCTCCCCACTTCCATTGCTGGGGGGCAGCAGCAGTCCCTTGTGAAGCCAACTGAAGGGGGCAAGGTTGGATGGTGCCATGTGAGGGTGCACGTTTTGGGGGGAGGCTCACTCTGGGTTGCATGGCTAGTAACCCTGGGGCTGGGAGCCCAGTATTTTGTTGGGGCTTGCATCTGTTTGTTGCTCCAGAGCTTGCGCAAATGGCTGTGTGTGAGGAGCCCCGAGGGCAGCTGCGACCGGGCCCCCGTGCAGCTAGGCTGGGTAGCCAAGGGAGAGGGCAGGGGGCCATAGAGGCCAGAGGTCATCGAGGCAGGGCAAGGGGCTGCCAGGCTACCAGGAGAGTTTTGCTAACAGGCACCCTCCAGCCTAAGGGGTACAGGGGGACACTGCTTCAGCTCCTGCAGGCAAAGCCCTTTGCTTTCATCCTTGCATCTGTGGAAACCCAGGAGAGGGGCTGCAGCTGGGCTGGAGAGGGTGTCTGTGCAGAAGGGGAGGGGAAGGGGCTGTCCTCAGCCCCTGCCCTTGAATTGCCTGAGGGCAGTGACTGCTGTCTCAGTAGCCACCCAGAAGTGGTGGATTGGAGGGCAGCGCTGCAGGGGGAGAGCCATACGGCGCAGGCAGCCCCTGCTGCACCGCACCTGCGGGACTCCATTATGGGCAAAGGTTCCCTTGCCTGCCTCTTCCCTGCCTGTGCCGAGGCGAGAGCAGCCCTCGAGGGGCAGAGGTGAAGCTGTGCTGCTCCCAGCTCTGCATGTGCTGCTGGTGAGCATCTTGGCTGCCTGCTTCCCCCTGGTTCCCTGCTTGCCCAGGTGCAGCATGGAGAGGGGGTGGTCAGTACAGGGTGGCAGAGGCTCCAGCCACGGGGGTCACCCCTCTCTCCTTCTCTGTGTCCTCAGGCGCAGGTGGAGGTCGGGAAAACCTCTGGTGTGAAGCAGCTGCCTGCTGTCACCCACCACCCTCCGGCACCCAGCAGCAGGACACCAGCCACCTCCCACACCCTGCCCAAGGCAGGGGCGGGCTCCCTCTTCGACAGCCTGCAGCGGCGGGAGCGGGCAAGGGCCGAGCAGGCCAGGCTGCTGACGCTGCAGGGCATCATGGGTTCCAGCTCCCTGCAGCCCGCGCCAGAGGAGCACCATGGCCCCAGCAACACATGGCCTCAGAAGTGCAGCCGGATGAAGGGGGGGCCAGCAGCGGCTGCTGCTGGAGCCCCACTCGGAGAGCTGCTGCTCTACATCAGGAACCCGCTGGTGCGGGACATCGACGCTGAGTGTGGGGCGGCGTCCCGGGACCCCTGCCTCCCTGGCCCAAAACCCATGTGCCCCTACCTTTCCCTGGGTTCCGTGCTCAGCCTAGAGCTGCCCCAAGACACAGTGGTCCTGGGGTGCCACCGAGGGGCCGCGGTGCTGCAGGAGGAGGCGGAGGGGCAGGAGCAGAGGCAGGACTGGGGCGTGAGGCCATGGGAGCCCACAGGCACGCATGGGGCTGGATGGCAGGAGGAGGTAGCTGTGGATGGGCACAGTCCCCAGGGGCCTGGTGAGGGGCTGGGGACATCCCCTAAGAGCAAGCGAGGAACGTGGTTCGAGGAGGTGAGCTTCAACCCCAGCTACAGTCGGCAAAGGGCACACCGCGCTGGGGAGGAGCGCTGGAGCCCGCGGCGCCCCAGCAGTGCCAGTGAAGACCTCCTGGACTTCAGGCCAAGCCGGCCGTCCCATGTTGGTGTGCTGCACGAGCGGGTCAGCTGGGAGGGGGACGAGCTGGCTGCCCAGCTGGGCCAGGATGACAGCCCTGGCACCACTGGGAGGGCCAGGCATCGCAGAGCCACTCGACTGGAGCTTGGGCCGTCCCCTGCCAGCATCCCAGGCAGGGCAGGAGCCGTCCCTGGCACTGCCCGCACACAGCGGCCAGCTGGCAGTGGCCAGCCTGGAGGGTCCCCAGCTTCCCCTGCCGCCCCCACCCAGCTGTCTGTCTTCGAGTGGGCGCTGGGGTCCCCACAGCCCCACAGCCCTGTGTCAGGCACCGGGAAGGTTTGCCACCCTGCCCACAGGCAGTTTGAGGAAGAAGAAGAGGAGCTGCAGGCCATCTGGGATGGGGCGGGTGAGCAGCAGGCACCCAGCCTGCCAGCAGGCAGCTGTGCCCACCACCAGGCGGGGAGTGGGGCAGGCAGCCTGCAGAGCCCCGATGCCACTGCCGCCGGGCCCCTCATCCTCTCGTCAGCCAACAACGTGCTAGTGGCCAAGTTCACCCTTCCCACCGCTGCCCGGCTCCTCCACAGCCCATTGGGAGAGAAGAGCCCCGGTGTGGGGTACAGCAGTGGTGGCAGCCCCAGTGGGCACAGGGTGTCCCCCCGTGTGGAGGAGCTGGTGTCCGCAGCCTCCTTGGACAGCCCCGGTGCCTTGGATCGGCGGAGGCATGGGGAAGAAGAGAGGGAGGGCAGCAAGGTGAGAGCTGTGGCCCAGGGGCTCTCCCTCAGGGTCAGGCAGGGGGTTGGGGCATGCCTCAGGCAGAAGCTGGGATACCTGCTCCAGCAAACACGACCTGTGTCTGGGGACTCCCTGACTGTGGTGGTCCCTTTGCTCCAGCTGGTAGAGTGGGGAAGAGCTAGGTGCTCAATTTGGGGGTCCCTGCAGCAGTCCCCTGCCAGCCCTCAGCCTTAGCAAGGCAGCACTTCACCCGTAAAGCCTACAAACAGCCCAGCCCCTGCCGAGGCCAGAAAATTGCTCCTGTTGTCCCATGCCCACCTTGGCATCGCCCACTGGGGATGGGTCAGAATGACCCCATGTGCCCAGGGGCTGAGCTGGCACTGCCGGCCCCAGCGCTGCTTCACTCATCCCCTGTCCTTTGCAGGCCCCTCCTGGTAAAACGGAGTTTCAGATGATGGAGGGGACGCTGGAAAGGAAGCATGTGTTGCAGGCAGGAGGGAGGAAGGTACAAGCATGGCTGTGGGGCTCCTTCGGGACTGGGGTGCTTGGTCATGGCGGGGGGCATCCAGGTTTTGGGGCAGGAGTGAAGCCAGGGATGCTCCTGGCACTACCGTGGCAGTGCTGCTGGCCATGCTGGGAGAGCAAAGCCTACCAGGGTTGGGGTGCATTTTGAGTGGCAGGGGACTGCCTGTCTTCTCCCAAACCTGTTGGCATCACAGCTGTCCTCTGCTTCATCCTACAGGCCAGCTGCCGGGCCTGGGGCCTCTTCCATGCTGTGCTGATGAGGCAGACGCTGTGCTTCTACCAGGACCGCCGGGACAGCCTCAAGGTACGGTGGGGTAGAGCAGGGTGATGTGGGAGGGGGCTGGCAGCAGGGCGCCCTCGCACCCACAGCTGGGGAAGGCAGAGCCTGCCAACCCTGCTGTTGCTCTTGCTGTTCCCTGTGCTGCAGAGCTCTGTGGTTGCCCTTCCCCTGAACCTCTCCGGGGCGGTCTGCACCCCAGATGCTGAGTACACCAAGAAGACCAACTGCTTCAGGCTACAGTGAGTCACCTCAACCCAGGGCAACTAGGGTATTATTAGCTACAGCACCCCTCCTAGGTGGAGGGGACTTTGCACTGCTGGGATAGATGCACACCAACACCCCCAGGCAGGGCCAGCTCAGTCTAGTGCCTAGATGAGGATTTCTTCTTTCTCACCTGCTTCCCTTCTTTCCCAAGCTGGTGGGGGCTGTGGTATCTGTACCCCATGTCTGTCTCAGTGCTGACTTGTTCTCCCCTTCCCCAGGCTGCGGGATGGCTCCGAGTACCTCCTGAGGGCCCCCTCCCAGCCCCTCATGAACGAATGGGTCTCCAAGCTACAGCAAAACTCAGGTGAGCAGCCCTTGCTGGCAGAGCAGGGGCCTGGCTACGTGCAGTTACCATGGGTGTGCAGTCCCCGCTGAGCCCTGTGATACATGGGGGTCAGAGGAGAAGCAGCACAGCATTGTCTCTGATTTATGCATCCTTCCAACCTGTATCGGGAACAGCAGTTCTCTGCCAGGCAGGATTTGGAGGCTTTGTTTCCATACCACATACACAGTTACAAATCAGGAATAGCATGACTGACGTCAGTGGAGCCTCAGCAGCAAAAAGCCAGTGTCAGGAATATTATAATTGTGCCTTGGTCTTCCTCCATCTCCTCTGTGGGGCCTGGAAACCCCTTGCCTGCCCTTCAGGCAAGGAGACCTGTAATACTGAGGTCTTCCCACTGCTGTGCCCATACCCGAGGGGGTTCATGCCCCACCATGAAATCCTAGGCTGGTTGGTAGGACCAAGAGCAGGCACTACAGCAGGAGATTGGAGGGGTAAGCCATGCAGCACAGGCATGCAGAGCTGGGGCTGGCTCTACGAGATGGTCCTTTGCACTGCCAGCAAGATGTTTGCTGTGCCCCCAGGTTTCCCCGAAGTGGATTACTTCCAGGCGGCAGCACACCATGTTGAGGGTACCAGTGGTGCTGGGGGGTGAGTAGCCAGGAGCCAGCCAGCCAGGTCTTGTTGTTACAATTCTCTCACATGCTTGCCGCTGTGTGCTGCTCCAGCAGGACATCGGTGGGCCAGTCTGGTTTGCTAAATCTCTGCTGCTTCCCAGTTTCAGCAAGGTCCCCAGCCCTGGGAGCTCCTACCTCCAGGGACATCATCAGGTCACGACCACCAAGAGCCAGGAGATTGTGGTGCTGCCCTGTTCAAACGCCCAGCTGCAGCAGCCTCTGGGCAGCCAGGATGGCCCAGCCGATGGGTCTGTGGCAGTAGCAGGTGACTTTCCTCCCTGGCTAGGCTCCTGCTGTCCCCCGACTCCTCTCCCCAGCCCAAAGAGGTGCAAGGGAGCCGAATGGGGGAAGCTGAAGGCTGTCAGTTAGTCTTGAACTCAGTGGTGTCTGGGCCAGGGCCCCATGCCCAGGAATGGGGTTCAGGGAAGGACCAGTTACTTCCCTTCACTTCCTGGGATAACCACATATTTCCGTGTCCTCTTTGGGGCTGACACAGGGGTGTCCTATGGTGGCCTTGCCTTGCAACATGTCTCCATTCTGCTTCAGAGGATGTTCGTGGGGCCAGGCACAGGGAGCAGCAGTGGTCACCCAGGGGGTCCCCTGGCCTGTGGGACAACAGCTGCCCAGATGACGACTATGGGCTCGTGGCCAACAAGAGGAGGTCCTACTCCTTCACCTCAGGTATGGCCCTGGTTTTGCTGTCACTGCCAGGAGGTGGCACCACTGCCCCTGTCCCCACAGACACCCAAGGACAGGTGCGATGCTGCTCCAGCACCCACCTGGTCCCACATCGCTGTGCCCTGGGCTGCAACCCCCACTCGAGGAGGGCTCTGGGGGGGTGGCAGCACCTGCTGGCACCCTCCCCTCCCCACTGACTGCTGTCTTTTGCAGCCACTTACCAGAAGATCACCCCGGTGGCCATGCCTAAGGAGCTGGTGGAGGCTGGGAGCAGCTACTCCGTCACACTGTACATCGGGGAGCAAGCACCGGCTGTGCCCCGGGCACGCTGCCACTCCTTCGTGGCCCGGCCGGGGACCCCGCAGGACATGCTGGGGGAGAAGACCCCTAGCCCCCCTCGGCCCAAGAACAAATCTGTCTTCAAGAAGTTCTTTGGGAAGAAGGAGTGAGCCCCAAGCGAGGGGGAGAAAAGCCCTAGCCTGCCCTTTATCTTCCTCTTGGGTGCCATCCTGGTATGGTCTCCACTCCCAGCACCAGCTCACTGCTCGCTGCCTCCCCAGGGGAGAAAGGCTGTGGCAAGCGGCTCTGCTCCAGCCAGCCCCGGTGCTGCACCGTGCCCCAGCCACCACAGCCCCTGGCCTCAGCCTGGCGCTGAGCACCCCTCCTGCCCGCCCGCCCACCCGGTGCTCTCCCTAGGTGCCACTGGCTCCCCAGGCATCCTGCCAACACGCAACACAAGCAAGTGTGTGTGGGGGGGGGGTTGTTTTTATTAAAAAAGAAACAGACACTTAGTCTGGGAGCTTCTTCCTCCAGCAGCACCTCTCAACACAGGACAGGGGCTTTGCAAGGTGGTCCCTGCTAAGGGATGGGGGGAGCTTCAAATGAGGGGAGCCACTGCAGCAGAGTTCAGCCCTGCTCAGGGAGAAGTCTGAGCTGTCTTATGCCTCTCACAAGGATGCTTTGTCCCATGGTTCCTCTGTGCCTGCACCCAGCACAGCTAATCCCATGGGGCACCTGGGCCCCTTTTCCCTGCCACAGGAGCTCAACGGAGAAGCTGCTGCCCACAGAGCAAATCCTCCTGCCTGCACAGCCCTGCCAGGCCTGCCCAGCCTTCTTCTCTTGCAGGATGGCCGCCGGCACAGGTCATGGCAGGTGGATGTTGCATGCCATGGAGGGGACCACGGGAGTGTGACCAGACCCCCAGGGCTTCCTGCAACCCAGACACTTTGCAATAACTTCACCAGGCTACACTGGCTGCAGCTGCCCCAGTTCCAGCTTGCACTGGGAAGCGGGAAGAGGAGCTGGCCCAACCTGCCCTGAGAATGTACCAGCCCAGGCAGGAGAAGGCAAAGTTTCCAGGGTTGTGGGTAGCTGGGCCTCTTCCCAGTGGGCTGCGAGGCTTGGCCGTGCATACCCCTCGCCTCCTCATACATGTTGTGGGGCTTAAAATAGAAGTGCTGGCTGCAGCCCAGCTCTGCAGCAAGGGCTGGGAGAAGAGAAATGCTCCTGCCACCCCATCTCCCTCCCGCAGTGTCCCCAGGGCTGGGGACAGGCAGTGAGCAGGTGGGCATGCCACTGTCACCAGCAGAACAGCTTTCTCCATGCTCCCAATGAGGGGTGGGAGGAAATGGCAGCAAGGGGTGCTGCCATGTGGGGGTGGGTGTGCTTTTCGTGCTTCCCCTGTGCCTTCCCACCACTTGGCTCCATTGCTCTTGGCTCCAGCACCTGTTTTTCTCCGGCACCAAAGCTCGGCTGCCTGTGCTGCTTTAATGGGAAGAGGCAAGAGGGACAGCAGGCCTGGGGGGGGTGCCCTGGGAGGAGGCCAGCCCCAGCCGGGCCGGGGAGGAGGCTGAGGCACAACAGTTGCAGCTCCAGCCACACATACCAGGAAAGCAGCCGGTGGGCAAACGCCAATTCATTCCTGAGCAGCTGAGGGGCCCGGCAGAGGGTGCAGGGTGCTCTGCTTGAGGGCATGCAGACCCATGGTGGGGTGGGGGCTGAGCAAGCATCCCGCCATGGCCTGAGTCCAGCACAACAGCGTGGAGTGTCATGTGCCACTAGTGAGGTGTCGACATCCCAGGGATGATGCTGGCACCCGCAGCACCCCTCTTGGTCGCCAGGGCTGTCCCCCTTGCAGAGGCTGCATTGTCCCCCCGGGACAGCTGCCTGCCCCCAGCCTCCCCTCTCTCCTTCCCCGCACTGGCGCTTGGCCCCTCTGCAACCCGCTGACGAATCCCGCTTGCAGTTCCTATGGCAGAAGCCACTTCCCCCCCCTCCCCCCCGCTAATCCGCCCGTGCATGCAGCCTCCACCTGCTGAGCCAGCGGGAGCCGTGCTCAGCCAGCCCCAGCCAGCGCCGGGGCTCTGAAACCTGCTGGCTGGAGAGCCCGTGGGGCAGTGGAGCCTCCGGACCCCGGTCCTGCTGCCACAGGAAACCCCGACCCCACTTGGCACCAGGCAGCGAGGCGGCTGTAGGCAGCATCAGCTGGCACGGGGAGAGCTGAGCCCTCAAGGTAAGGGAAGGGTGCAGGCAGGGGGCTGAGCAGAGCAAGTGCTGTCCCTGCTGTGCCTTGTTCCCCCACGTACCAGGGAGGGGGTCCGGCTCCAAGCTCCCCTCTGCTGACCCGACGACTTGCCCCCCTATTTTGGCTGCGTGGCAGTCCTGCTGCAAGGTCACCCTGCAGCTGGGGCCCTATGCTGAGCTCCCGGAGCCATCACCCACTGCCTCTCTCCCCCACCCCGGGAGGGCAGAGGGCTGGGACCCCAACCGGGACCCAGAGCTTTCCGGTCCTGTGGCTGCAAGGAGGGTTCGGAGCCTGGCCCTGCTGCGGCGGGGGGGGAGTGAAAGCAGGGAGCAGCAGTGGTGGGGCTGGCTGCTAGCACCCTGGCTTCCTTACCTGGGCAAACTCGCAGCACAGCAATGCCCTCCTCCCCGGGGCAGGGATCCCCGGGGCAGGGTCCCCGGAGGGCGCAGGGGCAGGAGGGGCAGCCATCTGCTCCAGGAGGAGGGGAGGCACGGGGGAAAGCCAGAGCACGGGGCATCCCTGTGCCGGCGCTGCGGCAGCGGGGCGACCTCAGCAGCATCCCTCTCGCAGCAGCGGGTGCTGCAGCTGGGGGACCCGGGGCAGAGCGGGGTGCGAGGCGGGGTTAGGCAGGGGTGGGAGCACCGGGCTGCAGTGCCGGCGGCACCGGGGCCGGCCCTGGGCTGGGGCTGAGGGCTGTCCGGCACCCGTCTGCGCTCTGTCCTTGACGTGGCAGGCAGCGCGCTAGGACCTGGCGAGCCCCGGGCAGGCATTGCTGGCAGCCCTTTGCCTGAACGGTGCAGGATCCTGCCTTGTCAGCCAGCAGCACCGCGGGAAGGAGCCTGCCAGCTCCGGGAAAAAACATGTAAGCAAGCGTTGCTGCGCCCCAGGCCACAGCGGGCCGGGCAGGAGCTCGCTGCGCTGCGTCCCACGGGCTGGGACGCAGGCCTGGGGACTGCCGCCGCAGGCCGTAAACAGGGCACGGGGTTAAGGGCTGGTGTCTGCTGCCACAGGACTGGGTGGGTGCTGGGGCAGAGCGCGGACCCCAGAAGCGACGGTGGCAGCGCTCTGCTCCGGGGAAACCTTTGCACCCATCCAGTGGCAGTGCAGGGCAGCTGGGGTTGGGGTGCTGTGGGGGTGGCAGGCTGTCCGATGGATGCTTTGACCCCAACACGCTCAGCCCCACACTCCTGCCTGTACTGGGTGGTGCTGCCTTCTCCTCCCCCTCTGGGACCCCCCACAGGACTGGGCAGGGGACCTGTCCCGGGAGATATGGCTGGCACCAGGACAGTGCCATGAGGCAGCAAACGCCTCCCCCCCACCCCCCAGCACCAGCCAGCTGGGTACAGTGTTTGGCTAGCCTGTCTGTGAGGATGTCACCCCAGGACTGGCACGGCCACTTCTTACTGCCCCTGTCACCCTCTTGTGTCAGTTCCAGCCTTCCCTGCCCTGCCAGTCCCATATGTTCCTACATGGCCCCAGGGGTGCCTGCATCTCAGGGGACACTGCTGGGGAGCTCTCCCTGTTCCTGGAGGCCCTGGGGCTGTGCGACCCCTCCCCTCCCTGCTAGGGCTTCTTCTGCAGCACTGTCTGCCTCTTGCATGTCCTTTGTCCCCGTAGCCGGGCACTCTCCCATGACCCTTTCCATTTGTAGGTTGACCGCTGGGAGCTGGGAGCCCGCCCTCCACCCTTGCACCATTTCGCATGTAGCTCGTTCCCCCCCAGGCACCATGCCCCAGCTGCCCTTGGTGTGATTTGGCCTGGTGCAGAGGTCCCAGCTGCCCGCAGGGCCTGAGGCTTAGCCTGAGGCTTGTTTGCAGGAGCCTGACCTCACGTGCAGGGGAGAGAGATGAAGGTACAGGCAGTGTAGGGTTCATGGCATGGCCCTTGCTCCCACATTTGTGGTGCGTCTCAAGGTCAGGGTGCTGATCTGCTGCCCCGGTAAAGGTCTCATGTAAGAAGTGAGAAAAGAGGGTCCCCACCGTTGCTCACTGTCCCTCTCCCTCCTGTGCCCTGGTGCTGCCTTGGGGAAGGAGCAGGTGCTGTAGGGGCTGCGATGGATGGGGAAAGGTAGGGAGCAAGGGAAGCTGACACAGCCAGGTGGTAAGAGATAGTGAAGTTCATCTGTCACGGTCCCTAGGCCTGTGCAGATAAGATGATGGAAGACGCGGTACAGGATCATGGCCACGTGCTGCTGCTGGCCTGCTTGTGCTGCACCGGCTGTCTCGTACACAGACATATAAGGAGCCCTGCTCCCTGCCAGGAGCAGCTGGAGCGTCCTTGAAGGGGAGTTGGGCGGCACTGGGAGCTGCCACCAGCAACGAGCCACTCCAGGGCTTACCAGGAAGCCAGGCTTTCGTGGAGCTCTTTTTCTTCTCGAGAAGCATGGCTTTTTGCAGGGATCCCAGCACTTCCATGACTGCAGCTACAAAGCAGGGCCAGCAGCAGCACTGCTGGACACCACATGGCAGCTCAGCCCTGCTGTGAAGCTTCCCAGCTCTGTCATCCCAGGACACTGCACTAGCGACAGACAGGTGAGGCTTTTCCACCTGCTTGCACCCACTGGAGATGGCAGGTCCTGTGGGGAGAGTGGAGAAGGCAGGGAGCAGATGATGCCTGCAGCTCCTCCTCAGAAGGGGGTTCTTCATGGGAAGCCAGCCACTGCTGTTGTCAGGGCTGACTTTCCCTTTCTGGCTTGCCAGAAAGGAGATTTACTGGGTCGTGGTGTTAGCAGAGCAGGCCACGTTTCCCCAGAGACTGTCTGTGAGTCCCTATCAGCTGAGGATGTACGTGTCAAGTCAGCCTCAGGCCATGAGCCCCTGGGAAGGTAGCGCCAGGAGCCCTTCTTAGCCCTGAGGCACAGGCAGTGGCAGAAGGATGCTCCTGGCTGCCTTATAGCCCAGGGCTGTGGGGAGAAGCAGGCAAGCTGCCTTCTCAGGAGTGAGCTACGCTGAGGAGGCATGCCTCGTGCTTTTCCCCATGCCGTCCTGTCCCATCCCACCCCACCCCTGTGAGACTCGGGGCTCTCAGAGGCCCAGCCAGGACCCCTTTCTCTGCGGCCTGCAGTTGAGCTGCAAGCACAGCCCCGCAGGGCAGGTATTGTGCTCAGGGTGTCTGTTGCTGTGTTGTGTCCTCATATGATTCTTCCTTCAGCAGGACCCTGAAGTCTGCTTCCTAACACTATCCCTGCCCTTCTGCATGGTATGTTACCTACAGGCAAACGCTGTCCTCCTCTGTTACACTGCCTTCAAACTAAGAGCTGGAGCTTCTGCCCTTGGACTTCCCTGCTTACCTCCCCAGATTTCCTGGCTCTCGCTCATCTCCAGCCCCCCTCTGCGGCACAGCCGTGGGTTAGCATAGCACACACGACAAGCCCTCCGAATCGCTGCCTACACTTTGGGGTGCCTGGTCCTGCTTTGCGTCCACAGCTCCCGATGCCGGTGGTTGCCCCCATCTCCCTGCTCCAGCCCACTGCCTCCTCATCCTCATGGTGGGCCTGGGGTCCCTCGCCTGCCCTTCCCTAGCCCCCTGCCCGAGGGGCGGCTTGGGACGCTTCCCGGCTCGCAAAGGCCAGATCCTCTCCCACCAGCCATCAGCTCCCCACTGTCGGGAGCACGCCACTGTTGCCGCTTTCCCACCCTCCCTCCCGCATGCCGCGGAGCCACTTAAGCCTGTAGGGCGGCTGAGCCCTTCCCCGTGGGCCGCCCCTGCTCCCCGGTCACGGGAGGGGGCCCGCAGCTGCCGGCTGCCCTCCCGGGGGCCGCCGTGCCCGCCGCAAGGGGGTGCTGCGCCGCGCTGCCGCCAGCAGGGGGCAGCAGCGGCCCGCGCGCCTCCCAGCGATGAGTTTGTGGGTGCTCTGCCGCCGCGCCGGCGGGGGGCGGCGTCCCAGCGAAGCCCCCAGCAGAGCCCCTCTCGGGGTCCGGCGGCTTTGCAGCGAGGGCCGGCAAGGGGCCAGAAGCCGGTGCCTCCCCTCCAGGGACAGCCAAACTCTGCCAGGGTCCCCCCTGGCGGCATGAGCACGAGGCACGGCAGGCTCCCGGCGGCGTCCCCCAGTCCCACGCGTGAGGGGCGCAGGACCCCCCCGGAGGGTTTCCTTCTCCCTGGGCCGTGTTAGCGCATCCTCTGGCCACAGATGGACGCTCGGCTTTGCAGAGGGGCTGAGGGAGGGGGCGCAGTCCAAGCGATGTGATACCTGCCGGCCGGGCTGCCGGCCACGGGTTCGGCCTGCCCTTCTTTTGGTATTTCATGGTTGTGCTCCGCCGGGTGGCCTGGGGGCCGCGTTTCAGCTTGGGAACATGCGGAAGCGTGACTGGCAAGGAGGGGAAACGATGAACGGCTGGTACTGTTGGAAGCTGTGGGAAAGGGCCCTCCTGGAGACCTCCCTGGGGAATGTTTGGGAGCATTCAGCCACAGCTCCACTGCTGATTCACCCAAGGGGAAAAGCATGACAGGACGGGCTTAGTCTCCAAACAGGATTTAGTCAGCCATGCCAGACGTTTGCACAGAGCTGAATTCCTCCACGCCAGCCAGCGACTGTTGGGCCAGGCACAGACCGGGGCCAGCATAGCCATGAGAGTTCCTGGGGCTGTGTTTGGAGCCCTCCTCTCTGCAGGTGGCCATGTGCCATGGTCCCCAAGATGCCAGTGGCCATGGAGCTGGCTGGCTGGGAGAGCAGGCAGGCACCTTCCCCGTGCCCTGCTGTGCAGGGTGTGCAGCCTCCGGCCGCAGCGGCACTCCCTGAGAGCTGGAGCATGGCTCTGCCCACTGCCACCAAGGTGTCTGGGGAAGGCTGATGGGGAGCCATGGCTTCAGACTATCCCTCAGGCCTGGGATTCAGCCATCCCCCAGCAAGGCTTATTCTGCCTTTTAGATGGTGCTTGGAGATCCAGGGAGCCACTGGGCACCTGGCTTCACTAGGGCATGGATGGGCTTTGTGGGGGAAAGCAGGACCACACAGCAGCTGCCACCCCCCTTCCTCCTGCCAGGGTCCCTTGTTCCCAGCTGCCTGCGGCTCCCCGTGGTGTTTTACGAGGGTGGCTGGGTGCCAGCCGGCTCCTTCCTCAATGGCTCTGCTCCGTCACGCCAAGGAGCGGGATGTGCCCCCGGCACTGCTTCAATGGGCCGGATGACCCCGATTATAGTGTGGCTCCCTCCACCCAAGCCAGCTCCATCCTCTGCCAAGGACATGGCGTGAGACCACGACAGGATGACAGGGTGCTCAGCATGGCCCTTGCCCTGGGGCTGCCATTTCTGAATGTTGCAGAGGGTTCCTGCCTGCTGCTGTGCCAGGGGTTAACCCTGGCTCTCTGGTAGCTGTGGGAGCCTGCACTATGTGTCTTGAGTTTACCCAGGTCTCAGCTTGTCCTCTGGCAGGTGGAAACTGCCTCCTGCAGGGGTAACATTTCACCCTTGGCCGGTGGCTCCATGGCTGTCATTCAGTAACTAGCCACCCAGCAACTTCGGGGCTAATTGGTGTCATTAGGCAGTAAATGCTTGTAAGAATAAGCAAATGGGCAGCTGGAGCTGAGGAGAGGGTAGCAGCAGTGCAGGGAGGGAGGGAAGATATGCGGGGTGTGGGGAGGGAGGCAGAGGGATGGGGATGGAGGAGGGAGGGATCGCTGTGGGAAGGATCTTGCCCAGGAGGTGGCAGAGATGGGAGACACTCAGCAGTGGCTTGGGCAGAGGGGTTTATGTCCCACTCCCCAGCCTGCCAGCTGCGAGATGCCCCGTGTCCCAAAAATGCTGCTGCCCCACGGGGCACCAAGCCCTCCCCTCTGGCAGTCTGAGAGGGGCTGGAGCTTGACTGGACCCCACTGCCCACACCAGCCCCTGGGAGCCTTGTGGGTGCCACGGGCCCCTTGCTGAGCTGTGCCTGCCCAGCGGACAATGGGGTTTGTTTCTGCTTGCCCAGCTGGAAAACACCCACGTCCCCACGACCAGGCTGGAGGCACTCGGGGCCAAGGCCCTTCCCTGCCACATCTCTGGGATGTTTGCTCACTGGAGCTGCAAGTGCTTTGGGGGTAACCGTGTCACCTCGTTGCATCTCGGTATTACCAGTGAGGGGGGATGCTGAGTGTTGGGAGGTGGTGGGGCCGATCCACAGCAAGTGCCTCCCTCTCCCCTGCCTCTCCTTGCAGGTTTTCACCCAGGGCTGCTCCTCTGCTGGCAGTGAGCTCCTGCTGCCCTCAGCCCACTAGTGAAGGAGTCACAGGCAGCTGCCTGACTTTATCCTGGCAGGTTGGGTCGTGCGAGGAAGCAGAGGCACGGTGGCGCGCTGGAGATCTGCTTGGCTCCCTGCGAGTGGTGACGTGCCCAGCTGGATCTCCGTGTCATAGGCAGAGCTCAGAAGGGGATCGCAGCCCGCTCCTTCCCCACCTGGTCCCAGCCAGGCTCAGGCCATCAGGTGAGCATCACCTCCGCCCTGCCACTTCTCATCCTGAAATGCAGGGCAGGGCACCGAGGTCCCAGGGGGTCACAGTCAGGAGCCCCACAAGCAATGACTGGAGAACCCCCACCCCAAAAAGGGCCTGCCAGCCAGGACCCTGCTCTGGGGTCAGCCAGGGCCAGTGAGGGAACAGCAAAACTAAAATGGTCCCTGAGCCATTCGCTGATCTCAGCAACAGGCTGAGATGCTTTGTTGAGTACCAAAGCATCCAGGATCATTGCAGTCTCATTATAACTGGATTCCAAGGAGCCTGCAGTGGGTTTTTTTCCCCCATTGGCTAATAGGTTAATAACCTGCTGGCACTTGACAGAGGTCCAGTATCTTCTGTGTTTCCCTCCATGTGACTGATTAAAATGCCTCTTCTCCCCCTTTCCCAACCCGGCTGTGCTCCGCTGCCTTGTCACACGTGCAGAGAATCGGATATGGCTGCTAATCTTCTTGCCACCCCACTCCTGCCTGCCTGCTCTGCCTTTTAAACACATTGGCTCTCTGTTTCTCTGCTCCGTGGCACTGAGGGCCAGTGCAGAGGCTCTCTGAGCTGAGCCGCCCATGCCTTCCCCTGGGATGGGGTGGGCAGCGCCCGATGGAGGGAAACGCTGTCGCCATGAGTCATGCTTGCAAAGGGAAGGGCGGTTTTGCAGTGGAAAGGGCAGTTGGACAGCATGCAGCCCTCCGACCTCAGCCCTGCTGCAGACTGATGGCCTGCCCGTGCCTCAGTTTCCCCTGCCCCTAGCACAGGCACATTAGAGGGAAAGGGAAAATCTCATTGTAGAGGAGGGCTGGCGGGTTAATTAATGTACAGTTGCAAAGTGCTTGCAAATCTCCAAGGAAAATGGTCAATACGGGTGCCAAGTGTAAAGGATCCTGAAAATACTAAGTGCCTGCAAATGCTGCCTTGCTCCTCAGGCCCTAGAACTCAAATATTGCCCAAGAGGCACGGAAAATATTCCTTCAGGTCATATGCTGCATTACCCACAGCCTGGAATAAATCTCCCTTTTTGTTCTTGCTTTCCAAACCAGCTGTTTGTTTGCTTTCCCCTTTTGGATTTCATTGCTTTAGTTGAAGCAGGGAATTGCTGCAAAGGCGGGGGGGGAAGTGGCTTTTGTGAAAGGTTTGGCAGCAAGCTCTTTGAAGGGAGAGCACTTGCCAGTTTGTTCTGCCTGTTACAGACTAGCATTGAGCAGAGCCTACAAATTGGGCTCCAGGTGACGGCCTTGCAATGCCTGCAGTGCACGTTTGTGGTTTCAGAAAGAAAACTCAAAGGGCTGGGCAGCTTGAGCCCCATCGGCATGTCCTGGGGAGTGTGTCCATGGGACTCATGGCCTTATGTAAAGGAGAGGCTTCGCTGGCTGCCTTGCTCCGGGAAAGCAGGACTCTGCATTCTCCCTTTGCTCTGGGGAGCGCAGCAATCTGCCAACAGCAGCAGCGTATTTTGGCACCATGCTGCTGCTCTGGGGATGGAGAGGGTGGAAGAGCAACAAGCCCCTGGGCCTTGCTCAAGGCTGCCTTTTCTCCTTGCCCAAATTACACAGGGGGAAAACATCTAGCTTTGTGTGTCGTACTGGTGTCCTACAGTGGTGGGCCCAGTACCAGTACTGGGCAAAGCACCAGCTGTTTCCAGTTTGGAGCAGAAACTGTTTCCGCAGCTGTTTGCTTCTTCTGGGAGGCTTGTTATTATACTTGGAAAGGCGAAGACGATAACATGAGAGTCACTTGGGAGCAGAAGGCTCCGCAAAGGCAACGCATCCTGTCAAGGTGAAGCAAGGCAGCTTGGCCCTTCAGCAAGGGCTCGTGTTTGCGGGGCAATGAGTGAGTTGTCACTGGCGGTGTGATTTGTCACCTTCCCTCACAGAAGAGGTGTCGTCCCCCTGAGACCACGTGCCAGAGTTGGCATCACACAGCCCAAGGACTGTGCATCACTCTTGAGGATGAACATATGCTCCCCAGGGGGCTGAAGTGCCTCTCCTGAGATGAGACCCATGGGTGAAATCTATTCTGTCATGCACCAGCCAGGGCTGGATTTTAATGGGCACTCTCTCCCAGCCTTAGCCTTCCTCTCTCCATGGTGTCTTGCTCGCTCTGGGTCTCCTGCTTGCGCCAAGGAAGGTATCGTTAGAACCCATCCTGCAAGTTGGTAGTGGGTGGGTGCACAGGTCTGTGCAGAGAAGCAGCCCGCAGCCCGTGCTCTGCTTAGAAGCTGGAAGCTGCCTTTCTTCTTGCCTCCCCTCGGGCATATCTGCTGGCCTCCTGTCTGCCTGCCGTCGCTGGTGGCTGCAACGCTGTTCAGCGTTAATGGATTTCAAACTGCCTGTCTCCACTGAGAGACATCTCTATTGAGAGATGTTGATTCCAGTGCTTGGGAGTGGCTGTGCAGACAGGACCAGAGCTGTGAATTAGAGAGCGTTTAATCCCGTACTTTGGGGATGGTAAATTCTACGTGCCCTGCTGAAAGCCTGGGGTGAGGCAGCGTCTACACCCACCCTGTCCTGAAGCAGAGACTTCCCAGAATATCCACTCAAAGGTAAATTTTGAAGTGTTTCTCTTCCCGACGAGGTCTGAGACTGTTAATGATGCTGAGAGCCTTGTCCTGGCTTCTCAAACCACAGTGGTCATTCAGCTGAGCACTGCCAGTCTGGACTTCGCACTCAGGAGTCCCTTGGGGATTGGTTCCTGCAGCTTTTAGCCTGTGCTGAGGCTGGAGCTTATATAGAGAAATAAAATTGTAGCGATGTTCAAATTTTAGCTCAATGCTTCTAAGCAGCAAGTGTAGACATCTCGAGGGGAAACACGGTGCCCGAGGTGCTGTGGCATTGAGGTCCCAAGGACATGGGGGCACATAGGGTTCTGTACTTGACAGCATGGCACATCTTAAAGCCAGAGAGGAGGTGATGTGAAGACATCCCAAAGCAGGTGACCTTGCTCTTCTTTTTTTTTTTTTTTTTCCCTGAGCCTATTTTGAAGTGATCTTGGTTTACGTTTTTCCCTTTATGCAGGGGGGAAGGAGGGAAGGGAGAGGAGAATGAGAGGGAGAGGGAGAAGGAGAGGGAGAGGGAGAGGAGCTCACCCAGAAGATGACCTTCCAGATCGGAAAGGCTTAGGGAAAATAGGCTGAAGAAAGGCAGGCCCAGGGCTTGGATCCATCATTGCTTGGGAGACGCAGCAGGAGCTTAATTGGAGATGGGAGCTTTTAAATTTAATTTGATCTGAGTCTTACATTTAAGACAACAGCCTCCTGTCTTATTATGTGACAACATTGTCTGCTGCTCACTTCATGTTGTTAGTGCACCCTGCTATCTGACCCCAGAAACCCATAACCGCAACAAATATCTACCACCAGCGCAGAAGGAGAGACCCAGTGGCAAAGGCTGCTACCAAGCAGGACAGCGAAGAAGTCACTTCCTGAAGCTGACACTCCACAGTGTCATCATTGTGTCTCAGAAAGCACTGGTAGCTGTCTCACCCCATCCCCATTGCCTTTTTCTTGGGCTTTGGGGACTTCTTGCTTACGTGGCGATGCTTTGCAGGTCTGTCTTAAAATACAAGCTTGGTGCTTGGATTCTGCAGGGAGTTGTGTGTTAGAGATCATCTCCCTGAGAGATCACAAGGATGGGAATCTGCCAGAGCATTTGGGGGTGTTTTAACTTCTGATCTTAATTTCTAACCCAAACTGGTCGCTGTCTGCAGAGAATTTGCCCAGGCTTTTTAGTAACAGAGCAAACGCTTTTGCAGTTGAAGCTGCTGCCCGGACTTCCTGGTGCCGCTGCCTGTGGCCGCATGGCATAGGTGAATGGGGAGAGCGAGGAGGGCCCCGTGCTCCTGGCAGAAGCACCTTGAAACACAGAGCTACATAAAAAAGATTTCTGCAGACCATTTAACAGCCCGGCTGTGAGGTTGAATTCAGCTGCACTCCCCTTTGCTGGGGGACAAAGTACCCCGAGTCGTGTTGCACCTTGGCACTTAAGCAAAACAACAGGCTTTCATCACAGCGGAGTAGTTATCTGTTCCGGAGAGATAGGAGCCTGGAGACGGGCAGCCTGAAAAAAAACCAGCTTAGAGTCCGTGCCTGCCCTTTGGATACTGGATACATGCAATACTTAGGTCCTCTGGATACAGGGAACTTGCTAAATTTCAGAGAGGTCTGCGCATCGCCTGCCATCCCGGGTAGCACCACCATGAACACACAGTGCAAAAAGCTGTCTTCAGTCCTCTTGGTAACCCTATATATATATATATATATGTTTGGGGGGTGGTGGTGTTTTTTTTTTTAAACACCCATAAGTGTGACTGCCAGCAGAGAGGGTTTTGTCCAGATTAGGATGCAGCACTGGGGACAAGCGATGGACCTAACAGATGGGGCCAGTTCACACTCCATTTAGAGCCATAATATAATATAGAGCTCCCTTCAGAGCTATGATATTTACTCATGTATGGGTATTAATGCAAACCCGGAGCTGGGTGCAGCTCAGGAACGCAGAGGGGGGCTTTGCTCTCCTTCCACCAGGGCCGTGCATTGCTAAACCAGTCGAACCCTGGGCTGGGAGGGCCGGAGGTTTTCCCGCTGGCTGCGGGGTGTGGGGATGCGGAGAGGCGCGGAAAAGGAGGGGGGGAGCCAGGGGCGGGCAAGCCCAGAGGGAGGGCCGGGGCCAGTAAGCGGCGCGACGTGGAAGAGCGCGGTGCAGGTGGGTTCACCCGTGGGGTGGGTACGGCTGCCCACGGAGGGTCGCGGCGCATCTTGCCCGTGCTCTCCCCGGATAGCGGGGGGAGGGGGGGAAGCGGGGGGGAGGAGGGAAAACCCGCCGCCTCCCCCACGCGGGAACCGCGTGGCGCTGAGAGCGGCAAAAAGAGGAGGAGGAGTTTGCGAAGCGCGGGCGGAGGAGGTGATTTCCCGTCCGCATCGGGGACAGAAGGCGCCAGAGCCGGCAAGGAGCGGGGGGCAGCGGGGGGCGGCCGTATTTAAGGTATTGGCTTACAGTCGCTGTGCTTGTAACCCACCTCCCCGGCTCCCACCGAGGCTCCTACCAGCGTTTCAAAGCTGCCGGGCGCGTGGGGAACCCGCGCACCCGGCAGCTTTGAAACGCTGCTAAGAGCCGGGGCGGGGGGGAAATTGCAGGCTCAGGATCCGGCACCGCAGCGGGGGAGGGGAGGGGGGGCGGCGTGCGGGTCGCGGCTCGGAGCGGGGGGGGGGGGGTGATGCATAGCTGCTGCCTTTTGGGATGGGGGGCGGGGTGTTCTTCCTCGCTGCCTCTCACTGCATCTCCAAATCCCCTTTTGTAGTTACTGCTGGGGGAAGAGTATGCGGTTTTGGGGGCATGAAGCGCGGTGATGCTCTGACACCTGGGATGCAGGACTTCACCGAGGGGTTTGTGCAGTGGTCCTCCGGCTGCGGCGATGCGCATCTGTGCCAAGCACTCGGGTGGGTGCGCGACAGCAGCTGCTGGCGTGCTGCAGCCGAACCCGCGTTGCAAGGACCCACTGGAAAGCACGTGGGCTGGGCGCCATGTACTGCTGTGCAAGCAGCGGGGCAGAGCCCCCTTGGCTGGTGGCAAAGCTGCTGCGCTGGGGTTGCTGCAGGTCCTGCTCAAGAAGATGCTCCCAGCTGGCTGTGGGACACTGTGGAAGGTTTCAGTAAGCGTTTCTTTCTGGTCCTGAGCAAACCCATTCAGGAGCAAGCTCAAGAGGCCGGTCCAGGCAAGAGTGCTGAGGGCTCTGTGGGGAGCCCTTTTCTGCTGTCCTCCCCACCCCTGTAGTTAAATCTGAGCCTCACACCCCTGCTAGTGCTAATACTGCCAGACCAACACAGTCCCTGCCTGTACTCACCAGCGCTCCCATCTGCCTCTTGGGAACGGGCTGTGGAGCTGCGGGCTGTGTGGGAAGGCAGCAGCGGCCAAGGCCCGGGGTGTGGGATTGCAGACAAGTGAGCCTGTATCCTTGAACCCAGTAGATTCCCCAGGGCTAGGGGCTGCACGAGGAATTCATGCAGCTGTTGGCCACAGCTGGATGTGCTTCCCGGCTGCTCTGAAGCAGGAAGCAGCCCGATGGCCCCTCAGTTGCCTGTTGTGAGCCGACGCAATTGAGAGACTTCTGTGAATGCCGACATGGGAAATCCCACTCCCCTCCTGCACTGCATCCCGGCTTGGCGGCATCGTTTCCGCTGGCCAGCCCCTGCGAGCTGCCAGACAGCCTTGGGCTTCCTTGAGCCTGCCTTCACTACAAAGCTGTCTCAGGATGTGACTAGGCAGGGATCTTTTTCTCTCGGGCTCACTGATTGTCTGAGTGTGGCTCATGAGCCATTGATACAGTGTCAGTGCAGTGTGGGCACCGGAGCACTCCTGCTCCCGCCGTTGCCTTTTGCTCCTGAAAAAGACAGGTAGGCTTGCTCTTGGCTCACTGAGAGGGTCTTCACAGAGCAGGGGCAGTTTCTATACAGCACTGAGGGCTGTAACGTAGGTCCCAGAAGATGGTTTGTGGAGTGGCTGTTCCCCCCCAGCTAGCACAGACAAGAGGCGAGGGCCTATGCTGTACCAGGTACGTGGAGTGAAGAAGATGAATAAATTCACTCCAGCCTGAACCAGCAAATGTACTGCCAGCACACAGGGCAGGGTGTCACCTTCATCCTGCAGTTGTGCCTCTTCTCCTTTCCTCCCCAAGCTGCATAATTAAGTACTAGCATCATTTCCCCATCATGGCATCCCTGCTCTCATTATCTTGGGCTGGGAGGTATTAATGAGCCTCTTCCTCTTTGAAGATGAGCCATGGGCTTTGTTCTTGCCCTGGCCTGACCTGTCTCCCTCCTTGTTGTGGGCTGGGGGCAAGCCAGGGTGCGGAGGACAAGGCACCCATTCACCCACTCCTGTGCTGCACCTTCCTCGCTCTGCCTGGCTCCAATCCCAGCTCCACTGGCGGAGGCAGGGCTGGGGACTGGCCCGTTGGGCCAGAGGGAGCCCAGGAGCACCCGCCTGCCCTGTCCAGATGGGAAGGCACCAGGCATGGGCTTTGGGAAGCCAGCAAGCAGCCTCCAGTGCTTCCTCTAGGACAGTTGTAGATCTCAGTTGTTTTCGTCCAGCATAACGTCCAGGTCCTTGGCAAGTGTTAAGGAAGCTGCAACACCCACTCTTATCAGCAGAGTGCTGTTTGCTTGCAGTCCTTGCCAGCTCAGTAGTGATCCCACAGTGCAAACTCTGCTCACCTCCCTGCGCCTTCCTTAGCCTCCCCAGCATGTAGCTCTGCTCTGTGTGACGCCTGGCAGCCCAGCACTGGGACTGCAGGACCACAAGCTCTCGGAGTTGCATCTCCATGCTAACTTGTACTCCGCTGCCAGCAACCTCAGGCACAAAGCACTATGCAGAGTGAGCTACAGGCATTTGCAGATAGGCAGGAGTCAGGATTTTAACAGCCACACAGCTATTAGGATTTGATTGAGCAGTGCAGTAAAGACTAAGTGCTTCCTAAGTTAACGGTGTGCAAGACATGGGATGGGGAAACAAGTGTGTGGAGTAGGGGCCAATCCTGGATGGGTTTGGTTACATCAGGTTGTATGGTCCGGAGGGACCCCACTGCCGCCAGCTGAGGTTGCAGTGCAGCACTGCACCCCATCTCCCACTCCAGACCTTGCAGACCTGGTCAGGGGATTGGCTGTATGTGGGCTCTGAGGTCCCCGTGTGGGAGAGGAGCTGTGCTGCTGTGTGAAGAACACGTACAAGGGCTGTTGCTCTCATGAGACAAGGGAAGCTGTTGTGTAGGGATAGTGCTAGCCCTTTGTAGCTTCATTGCTGATGCTGGTGGTGTGAAGAACATCACTTTGTGACACTTTGGTCCTGCTCTGGCTTGGAGCAGGCTTTTCCCTGGTCTCACCGATCCCTGAGAAAGGGGAGGCTCAAAGCACTGGGTGTGCATGGCACCATCCGTGACACAAATCAGTGAGCCTGGCATTCTGGGTGCAGTGCTCAAGGCGCTCTTTCAGCCTCTTAGTTAAGTTGTGGGTAAGCACAGTCAGGCTTCATCTCCAGGAGACCAGCTTTTTTTGAGGCCAAAGGGGAGCAGAGACCTATTGCCTGCCTGCTGGTGCATGCAGAAGAAGCCAGCAGGAAATCAGGCAGATTTCCACAGAGCCTTCTTGCCTTCTTCCCACCACACCACTGCCAGTGGGATTTGCTTTAGTTCATTTCCTTTAGGACTTGTCTGATGGGAAAGCACCTCGCTGTGAAATTTCCAGCTGGAAATTCATGGAGTGAGCTGACTGGGAAGTCGCAGAGGGAGGAGGCAGGAAGGGGCTGGAGGTGGAGAAGAGCAAGGCTGGGAGGGATGTGGCTAGGTCGGGAGCAGCGGCAGAACCAGAGGGTCATGCAGTCAGCCTCCTGCCTGGCGAGCATCCTGCTCTGGCCATGTACTGAGGCTGCAGGTACTGGGTCATCAGCCTTGCTGTGCTGAGGGCAAGCCATCAACCTGAATGTGTACCAGCACCCCCAGACTGCCCCTGAAATGGCCCCAGCCTCCTGCAAGACTGCTGGGGAGAGGGGCGTCCTGCCTGGGCCACCCCACTTGGTTTCTCCTGCTGCTGCCCATGCTGTGGCTCCGAGTGTGGTCCTTGCCTCTGTCTGGTTCATCACACCTAGCACAGCCACCCACTGATGCCATGCAGGGATAGGGAGCCAATTTACAGATGCGGCTGAGGGCCGGCTCACCTGGAGGAGCTCGAAGAGGGTGAGGGCTTTGGGGTGGGCAGCCCCATTTGAGTTTTGCTAAAGGTTTGCTCATGGAAAACCCTTGTGAGAGGAGCTCCCTCATTCTAGGCTTGGGGCTTACCCCTGGAGAACAACTCGGGGAGGCAGGAGGGACTGGTGGAACAGCTCGCTTCTTGGTCCTGGCCAGGGGCTCAGGGTTAAAGGAGCTGCCTGCCCTGCCTTTGACAGGCCTTGTCTTTTCCTGGCCTCAGGACCAAGTTGAAGGCAATTCCATTTTTTTGCCTGAGATATCCTCCCTCGGTGCTGTGGATGAGCTCCCCAATGGTATTTGCTCTGGATGGAACCTCTGCCCTCTCAGGGAGCCCACTGCCGCAGGATGCACACAGGGAGTGCAGTGCTTTCAGCCCATCAGGGTTTGTAGGTGTTGGGCTGTGGCTGAGGCCAGCAGGGTTGGGTAGGTCTCCACACCATCCTGACGAGATTAGGAGCATTATCCATTAACCATGGGAGGAGGCAGACCAATGGCAACACAACCAAGCTGTTAAGAAGCGATCCACCCTCCCCTGCAACTTCTCGTTCCTGTCTTCACACTCACTCCTTGTGGCAATACAAGGTTGGTGTGAATGCGTGGTGAACCACATCAGGGTATTGATCTGTCAGCATGTTCCTGGACAGGGCTGTTACCCCGCAGGCAGTGGGTACGCGGTGCCCGGGCGATGCAGGGCAGGAGCTATGCCTCGTGGGGGATTGAGGGAGCTGCCGTAGGGCCCTGCGCTCCCCCTGCCTGGGCTCTGCAGCTAGGCTTGCTCCAAAAGAGGAGCCTTTGAACAGAAACAAAGCCCAGCAGTAAATTGCCTGGCTGTTGATAAACAAACACAAGTTGTCCACCACCAGCTGTCCCTCTCTTCCTCCCCCAGTGGCTGCAAGGAGGATGCAATGTGCCAGAAAGGGATTGCTTCAGCAGGGCTCAGCCCCTGGGCTCCCTATCACCTGGCATCACCGTGGGAGTGCATCGGCATCCCAGCATGTTCAGGCACTCGGGCAAGCTCTGGCAAGACACCTTGCTGGATGGCCAGCTCACTCTGATGGAGGCTATGGTACCCTTGGATCTTCCAGCAGGGAGTGTCAGAGCTGCCCTTGTCTCCTCTGCTCCCCAGATTAAGGTGGGGGAGGCTGGGATGCTGTCGGAGTCTGCAAGCTGACACCAACCTCTCCAAAGCACTGTTTCAGCACGAGCAAAGCACTCAGGTGGGGCTCTCCATGCCTACCTGAGGCATCCCTGAGGATGCTCATGGTCCCTTGCAGCCTGGGACCTCATGGCTGTGGCACACCATGCGTTGACTGGTTGCATGGATGCAGCAGCATCTGCAGGTTAGGATTTGGAAGGGATGTGACTTGCCCTTTTCTGACTTGCAGCTAGGCTTATTATTGTCGGTCATGAGGGAGTCTGTTTTGCTGGGGTTTGGGCAGACACAGGAGTGAGCTCCCCACCTCCTGTTGGCTTTCCCTGCCTGATCCTACTCACATAAAAGTTTTCCTGTTTGCTGCGGGTTAGCTGAGGACAGTGCCGAGAGTGGGAGGTTCGGGCTCTGACTTACTCCCTCTGAAGGAGGTGCCCGCCTCAAGCCTTACTCTGGCTCCACATTTGAGACCTGAGTCCTGCCAGGGCGTTTGGGCAAGCTGAGTTGTTCAGGGAGGAGGGAAGAGGGTACCAGAGGTGGCGTTTCCACCCTGGGTGTTTACTCCAAGTCCTTTGCTTTACTCCAAGTCCTTTGCTTGCTCTGCGCTGCTGATGGCGTGCTGCCACTTTGGCTTTCCGTTCCTCGGTGCAGACCATGTGCTGCCCACACGGCTCTTCTGGAGCTGCCACAGAGCTAGGACATGGCAAGCCCAGCGTCTTCCCCTCAGCCTAATTTAAAATCAGCTGGGAAGTGTGCAGGCATGTGTGGCTCCTCGAGTCCCCCCAACTCCTAGGACTTGTGGGGACGGCTTTGCCCCACTGCTCGGAGATGGCTGCAACTTTGGAAGTGACTGGCTTTGGGCACATGAGGGGAGCAGACCTAGCCAGGGCATCAATCCCTTCTCCCTCCTTTTTTTCTGGGGATCATGGGGTGCCCCTTAGCTGGGACAAAGGGGGTGTGGGGATGAGGGGGTGACAGACATGCCCAGTCTCCTAGAGCAGAGCTGCCGTACCCCTGTCCATTATGAAATGGCTGCATTTAGCAGCTGAAGCCAGTTCAGGGTTTGTGAGATGCTGCAGCTGTCTGGGCAGCGAGTGGGATCTTGACAGGACAGGCGGCTGGCAGAGAGACTGTGCAGGACTGTGGTCGGCACCAAAACCTGCTTCCCTGCCCACCATCCCCTTTCCCAGTAGAGCTGCAGACATTTCGTGCCAAAAGCAGCGGTCAGCCAGGGCCCCTGTTCCTGAGCTGGCCTACAAGGGAAACTCCGCTTGGTCTGCAGGGACCCAAAATAGCCCTTGGGTTTCTGTCCCAGCCACCGGGCACAGCTGACATGCAGAGAATAGAGCCAACCTCAACCCGCCGCAGGCCCGGCGGTGGTTGGCCTCTGCGTATATGTCCCAGCTTCTGCTGGGTGGCTGCTGATCACTGATCAGTGGGGAGGAAACGCCTCTCAAAATTTTGGGAGCTGGGGAGATGGTGACGCCGGGGGAAGATCATATTGTGGCTCTGGTTTCATTCCTCCACCCCCCCCCAAATTGGAAGCAGCTGTGCAGCCCCAACCAACTTCTGAAAAATTGCTGAGTGGGGGCAAGACGAGCTCTGCCCCTGTGCCAGCCCCCCAGCAGGGCTGGCAGCCTGCTGCAGCCCCTCTGCCGAGTCCTCTGGGTGCAGGGGCAAGGCTCACTCCATCCAGCCCCGGGGATGCTCTCACCTGCTTGGGGGGCTCAGGCCGAGGGGGCAGCGCAGCCCAGGTGCATGTGGTTCAGCAGCTCCCGCTGGGTGCGGGCAGCTCTTGCTGGGTGTGGGCAGCTCTTGCTGGCTGAGGGTCCTGCTTGCTGCAAGCTCTGTGCCTTTTGCATCCAGCACCAGCTCCAGACTGGAAGGAGCCAGAGCTGGAAGGAGCTCTGAGGCTCTCCCCCCCGGGAGGCAAACATGCCCTGGGGTGTGGAAGGTGGTCGGGAGCTGCTCTGGGCAGGTGATTTGTCTGCTGGTTGACTGCCAGGTGTTCCTGCCCTTCCAGAAGCAGCCCTGTTTTGGGGACAAGCAAGCGAGTCCTGGGCTTGGGTCCTCCTGGGGGAGAGGAGCCCCTGTAAAGTGCAGAGTGGCATTTGGGGTGGGGGAGTATGTTTGGAGTTGAGTCGAGCCCTCCAAGCCTCCTCCGCTGGGGGCTCTGTGCGTAGAGGGGGCTCTGTGCATAGCCTGGGGAAGGATTTAGAGGGGCTTTTGAACTTTCCAATGATTTCACAGCCTGATTTCACTGCAGGGCTGTTTTGAGGACCTCCTGGCCACAACATAAGCTGTCCCCATCCTTCTCCCCCAGCCCCTCACTGCAGGTTGCTCCCTGGTCAGCTCCCTTGTGTCATTCCTGGCCTGACTCCTTCCTGGGTCTGCCAGCTGTGAGCTCAGTCCCGGGGCCAGGAACGTGAAGCAATGGAAGGAGGAATCCTCTCCACTCTCCATCCTAGCACCCTGGGGGCCACCAATGGCAGGTGGCCTTGTGCAGTTCTGCTCTTCCCTTCCATTACTGTTCTCTGAGCAGTGACCTCGGGGTAGCCATGTGTTGCTGGTAGATACAGCCCTACCAAGCCCAGGAGAAGACAGGGTATAGAGGAACTCATCTTGCCCCTCTTTCATTCCCTGGCTGTGGGACTCTTATCTCTTGGGTTTCTTCCCATACATTCATTGAGTCCTTATCTTCAGACTTCTCTGGCCATGAGCTGTTTTGTTCTTGTCCTGTCTTGCTGTGTGCTGCCTCTTTACGGGTCTCACCTTCACTCCTTTCAGCTGCAGACATGAGGGGAAATGGGGACAAAGTCCCATAAGCTCAGTCCATCCCTCCAGTGCTGTTGCTGCTGCCCAAGGTGCGGCCAACCAAGATATCATCTGTACAGACAGCATTTCCTCTTGAGCAAGGCTGAGCCTGACTGCGGGGGGGAAGCTGCTAAAGCAAAAGAGATGCATCTGGCAGCCATGCCCCAGGGAGTCTTACCTAAGCACTGCCCCAGCCCACCAGGGAGTATCCCTCTCCCCACCCAACTGGGTGGAAATAAGGAGTGTCACCTGCTTTCGGGAGAGCCAGGCTGGGGGCAGGCAGGAGCCGTGCCTTGTGTTGTGGTATGGTTGGGATTTCCTCTGTCCTCCATGTGTGGCTGTCCTGGTATGTGGTGGCCTGTGCCACAGCTGCACCAAGCCCCAGGCTCCTCTGTGCAAGGAGGACCTGCTCCCGACTTGGGGCTGCCTCTGGCTGCTCTTTGTGCTCCCAGCTGATTTTTACATTAATGGTGTCTGGTTGTTCTCCCCAGGGGTCCTGTAGGGTTTTCTCCATCAGGAAGCAGAAATGTAGCTTCCTCCCATTGTGCCTCTTCCTGCTGCGGCCCCCAGGCCAACCCTGGGGGAGCACCCCTTCCCGCAGCATGCCTCCTCCCTGCGGCCCCCGGGCAGAGCCAGGCAGCACCTCCGCCGGCCACACCAGCACCCCTGGGGGGCTCAGACCAGCCCTGCGGACCTGGGCTGCAGGGGGCTACCAGCTGCAGAGGATGCCGGGCAAGGATCAAGGTCTGGGGGGAGGCATTCCTGGGCTCTCCCCAAATCCACGGCGGTCCCAAGGGAAGCCATGGCCAGGTGGCCTGAGCCTGGTGTGAGCCTTTGTGCCTGCCCTTAGTGGGTCATCACCCCACACCTCCCCACCTCCAGGCAGCCCCTGGAGGTGCTGAAAGCTGCCTGCAGGCACGGTCCAGGTCCTCGAGGGGGGGTTTCTGTGTGATTTTGGAGTTTTCGGCAGCTGCATTGAGGGGAACCCTGAGCAAATCCCTCCCTCTGCTCTTGGGATAAAGGGACTTTATTTTTCTAAATTTCCAACAAATGGAGTGCAAACCTAGCCCTAGAGAAACGTGCCTCCTTCCCCAGCCTGCCGAGAAGCAGGTCAGGGTTGTAGCTTGGAGGGGATGGTCTTTTCCCCCGGGGACAGCGGCCTGAGCAGGTGCCATCAGGGAAACCAGCTCCTCAGAAGAGCCCCTATGAATCCTGTCTCTGCAAACAGGCTTCAGAGAGTGGCTTATCTCTCCCCCTCTAACGCCTCCTCAGAAATGACGTCCCCCCTTAGCTCCTGCCCACCCCGGGCACTGTATCTCCTCCTGCACCCCCAAACCACTGGCCTTGGAGCAGGTGGCTGCTCTGATATTTGCAGGGGTTTTCCTGCCTCTCCCAAGGCTGCGCCGTGCCTGCAGTCCCGTGGCCTGAAGTGACCAGGAGCAAGGGACTGGGACCAACCTGCCCTTCTGGTAAGCTTCTTACTGTGACATTAAAATGTCCCCCTGCTGAGCAGGAGCACCCATCTCTGCTCTGGGGGGGTTGGGTGGGTGCCTGGAGGGGTTTTCTCTGGCCGGGGGACCAGGTGTGCCTGGGCTTGGGCACTCACCAAGTGCTGAGGACAGAGGTGTGTGCATTCATCATGGGGCTGCCATCGGTAAGGCCCCCTTGTTGGTATTTGGCCAGTGAGATGTCAGGGCTGGAAACCCACTCAGTAGCCCCCATGGGGAGGTGCACGCCCACGGCCTTGTGTGACTTGATGATAGGTGGAAGAGTCCCAGCTGTGTTACCTGGGGTAGTTTTAGGGCTAGCTCTGCCCAGTCACTGGTGGCAAGCCCTTCAGGGACAGTGCTGTTCACTGGGGGAGTCCCGCCGGGTCCCTGGGGAATTTGCTGCCTGGCCAGGTCCCTTTACCTGCCAGGGGCGAGGGCCCCTGAGGAGCCTCTCAAGGCTCCTTGAACTCTCCAGATAAGGGACTTTGCAGCTGGCTGGTGTGAGCAGTTCAAAACACACCGCAGGGCTGGATGCTCCCCCCGCGCCTCCCCCACACCACCCAGCAGCCGAGATAATGGCTGGCGGTGGGTGCTCGGAGCAGGGACAGCCTCCGTAGCTCCTGCTCTGCGGGGAGTTTGCAAGCCTGAAGGCAGAGAGGGTCTAGAGCTGCCTCTCCTTTTGCCCATGGAGGAGTGGAGGGAGCAAGGTGAAGCAAGTCAGAAATGTTGCCCAGGGATCCTCAACCTCTGGGGAGTGAGGGTGCTGCATGGGCTGCCTTGCAGGAGGTTTTTTCTGCCTGCCAAGACCTGGCAATGCAGAGGAGTTTGTCCGCAGGCAGCAAGGCAAGGGAGGAGGCAGAAATGCCCCCATCCTGCTCCCCGACTAAGGTCCCCCCCTCAGGACACAGGCGCAAGCAGCTCTGGGGGGATTGGATGGCGCAGCAAGCCTGTTTGCAGAGAGGCAGGGCTTAGAATAGAGAAGAACAAGAATAATAGGAAGTGCTATCAGCTCTCTGATGAAAACTGCTCACAAAGCACACCAGGAGTACGAAGCCTGCTGCAGACTGTTGGAGGGATGGGGGATCGGAGGAAGAGAGGCCATAGCAGGAAGTCCAGGTGAAGCTTTTGCCTCTCTTCGCTCCAGAAGAGCCCGAGCAGTTTCTTCCACTTCTTTTGGGGGACTCCTCAGAGCATCCAGAGGAAAAGTTATAAAGCAAAAGCTAAACAGCAACAAGTTGCTAGGCTAAGGCGATATTCACCAGAAGGAAAGGGAGGGTGAACTAGCTGGCTGTCACATGTGGCCTCTAGTCATTCATTCACAACTGCCCCAGCCCCCGGGGACTGGGAGGAGGGAAAGATGTGATGTTCATTTCTAAGAAGGGCTGGAGGGACCTTCAGGGAAAAGCTGACTGCTGAATCTGCTGCGTGTCCCTAGTGTCCGAGTGCACAGGGATGGGGTTTATGGGCTGGTGGGGAGGCGCCTGCCGAGGGGCCCCTGAGCTGGGGCAGCGATTCGTAGGGACTCTGGGCTCATGGTGCCCACGCTGCTTCCCACAAAACATTCAGCCAGGGCTTTCAGCCCAGTTTTTAAGGGAACTGGCTGGTCAAGAGGGAAGGTCCTCACATGGTTCCGTCATTGGTACGAAAATAGGAAGGAGGGTGTAGGAGTCAGCGGTCAGTTTTTGCAGTGGAAAGAGATCGCTGCATTGGGTCCCATGTTTTTTCAATGTGTTCATGAGTGACCTGGAAAAGGGAATGAGCAATGAGATGACAGGGCTTGCTGAGGTGATTGGATTACTCAGGTTCATGGGGACAAGTGCCAGCTAGGAAGAGTACAGAAGACCATTACAACACTGGGCAGTAGGCAGATGAAATTCAGTTTAGATAAATATGAAGTGATAGACTGGGGGGGTCGGAGCCCCAGATCTGCAAACAAGATTACACAATGAGCCGGCCACTCACAGCAAGGCCTGTGGCTGTTTTGGATAGCTTGGTGTGCATAAAAACACATCGAATCATCTTTGTGAGTGACAAAGCAGGAAAGCCTTGTGCTGCTCTTCAAACTGGCATCTCATCCCTTTGCAGTCACTGTGTGTCCCCAGCCCCAGTGTCTCTGGAAGGGTCGAGGGGAGGCAGGGAAGGCTGGGAGGAAAGCAACAAGGAGGACCAAAGGTGTGGAGCTGTGCCTGGATGACTAAGTAAGCTAGAATTTCTCTGAAAATGTGCTGTAGGGTGGATACAATCCAGGCCTGTAAAGCAGTGGCTGGCATGGAGAAGCCACTCCAATGTTCATCCACCCTTTGACAGCAAGGGTGAGGGAGCCCAGGCTGACACCCTGCACGGGGAGAGATGCTGCCCTCACTCAGAAGCTCCCGAGTTAGAGGGGGAAGCAGGGATTTCACAGAAGCGAAACCTGCTGCGGGCTACAAAACACATGAACAGCATGTCCCTCCCAGCTCGGAGGCTGGGGGAGCAGTCGAGGAGTTAGTATATGACTGTGCCACTCTTACCCAAGCTTTTGAGCAAGACCAGCCTCTGATTTGACCCAGGGTACCTGCCCTTATTTTGGGAGGGCTGGTGTTTGTCCCAGCGCCACGGTAATGGTGCACAATCATGCACACTCATATGTCTTGTGAAATACAAGCACGTGTCTTTGCAGCTTGTGGCTGAAGGTGGAGGCAGGCAGGACGCTGCCCAGGAGGCTGGTTCCCTGGACCCTGGCAGAAGGTAGGAGGACCCGTGAGCGACATGGTTAGAGTTCGGGCATAGACATGAAATCTCATGAAATGGGTGGTCTCGGAGCGTTTCCCATCCTCCAGCTGAGTCACAGCCACCAGGGCTTCATGTGACTCGCTTATTCGTGCTGGGCTTGTTCCCTGCCCGCAGGTAAACCTCGATGGGCCGCCAGATCAGCCTTCCTGACGGGAGGGCACTGGTGTTGCCCAGGGGGGTGAGCGGATGTAGGGGATGGGGTGAAGCCCGGTGAGGCACCTGGCCCTGCCTCATCTTGGCTGTGCTCAGAGGAAGTGCTGACCTTATCCCCACAAAGTGATCCCCTACAAGTGGCAGCTGGAGGACACTGGGTGCTTGCCATTGGGCCTGCTGGCAGCCCCTTGTCTAGGGACTGCAAGGACGGTGCTACACTTGGTGTGGTGTAAAGGACTTTTCTTTAGAGCTGGTATTTCTGGGAATAAACCTATAGCGTGCCTATCTGGCACCATGAAATTTCTCTTGAGTGGAAAGGCAATCAAGCGCTGTGCTCACCTTTGGTGAAGGCAGCAGAAGCAGGAGAAAAGTCAATGCATGGGAAGGGAGAGGTATGGAAATCTCTGAATCCCAGTGACAAATGGCTGCCTGCAGGCGTGGCTGTCCTGCAGTGCAAGTTTTTCTGCAGAGGTTAGGTGGTTTTGGTGACAGGCCTTGGCTGGCAATGGGACTGTGCATGGCCCAACACAGCAGGTGTCACTTGGCATCTCTCAAGGCCTTTGTGTAGTGTGAATGGACAATTAAAGTTGTGCCATCTCTTCTTTGTACCTGCTCAGAGGCCCTAGCCTGTGGTTTGTTAAGCCCACTCTTGCTCCTTCCGCTTACACATGGCTTCCGAGGGGATAAGACAGACTGCTCTATGCCCAGGAACAAAACTGATGTCCTTAAGCCAAGGCCCCGTATTGCTTCTCCTTTTCCCTGTCCCCCAGGCTGTGCAGCCACCAAGCTGGTGGCCAGGCTAAACATCAGCAGACTCCTCCAGGAGGTGGTTAGAGCTGTGGTGGGCCAGCCTGGTGGCTCGAGGGTGGTCTCCATCCCCTGGTCCCTTACAGTAGGGCTGCTGTGGCCAGGTCGGAGCAGGGACCTTTTCTGTTTGTTGTAGGGTTGTTTGTAAGAGCCAGTGGCTGGACGCGTTTCCTGCTCTAATGAGTGCTGACCCGTGCGCCCCTTGGCAGGCACTGGCTCTTTGTGGAAAAAATTAGGAGGCACTTAGTGAAGTGAGACGGAAAACAAACAGAGCAGGCAGGAGGCTGCGGCTGGGCAGCCGGGCAGCGCCCGCCGAGGAGGTCGGGCTCCTGACGCAGGGATGTGGGAGCTCTCTGGACGGAAGCAGGAGGCGGCTGGGAAAGCAGCGTGGCAGAAGAGCACGCAGCGCCCTGCCCCGGCACCCCCCGATCCCCCCCACCTCCTCCCTGCTGCCCCTGGTTCCTGCCACTTGCTCCACGACACTCTTCCCTTCCTCCCGTCCCTGGGTGCTGCAGGCAGGTGCCTGGGCAGCGGGACCCAGGCCGTGTGCCAGCCGTGGTACTTGACACCTCTTGTCCTCCTCTGCGGATGCCACTAGACCCACATGTCTCCAGCCCCCGTGACTTGAGCCAGGGCCTGACACTTACCCCCAAGAGCAGGGGGGTGTGGAAGTGGGGGGACCGTGCTGCCTTCAAATACGCTGAACAGGGGGCTTTCCCTGGCTCCGTCATCCCCAGGTATGTCTGTGGGGTTGGTCCCTGCCCTCGTTTCTTGGGACACCAATGTGACCTTCTGTGGGGGGCTGGGAGGGGGATTGGGGGCTTGGCTCAGCAAGAGGCAGCATGTTGAGGGCTTGCTGGGGACCTGCTGGGGGAGCTGGGCTTCTCCCACCTGTTTGGGGGAGAGATCTGTTCGCTCGGGGACAAGCAGTGGCCCTGGTGGGGTTTCTGTGTGTGAGGGGGTGGCAGTTGCACTTGCAGATCCCCCTGCTAATCCTGGGTCAGGGCTTGGGGCATTTCCTGCCCACAGAAGCACTGGCAGGCTGCCGGGAGGGGATTTTGGGACGTTTTCTCTGGAAGCCCGAGTGGCTCACAAGGTCAAGGGAGGAGCTGTCACACCCTGAGCTGCCTGCGTGGGAAGGCAGGGGAGCAGCGCTGAAGATGGCTCCGGTGTCATGGGCTGGCGCCTGCCGGGTTGGGGCTTTCGGTCCCACACAGACGTACCTGTCAGTCTGCTCTGGCTTTTCCAAGCAGCCAGCGGGCGTCCCAAATCCCTCTCCACATCCTGCCAGCTATGTTTTGGCTCCGTCATAGCTGTAGGCTCCCCAGCCTGCAGGACCACACCAGGGGAGGAGGTGAGCTGTGCCCAGAACCACGCGAGCACCTGCGACAAGGGATGGGCTCCGCTGCCTTTAATGCACGCCGGGGCTGGCAGGGACTACAGATCCCAGCATGCTGCTTCCTGCCTGCCTCCTCCCACGCCCTACCTGGCAGGGTGCAGGCAGGGATGCTGTAGCTGGCAGCAATGCTGGCAGCTCAGGGGCATGCCCCGGGGGGGCCAGGGGCTCAGCACCGGGAGCCCCACTGCAGATGAAGCCCTGGGAGAGGTGCTGGAGCACCCCATGCTGCGCAGCCCGGACTGGAAAAGGACAAGGCAGGCCTGTGGCTTCTCCGGGGTGGCTAATCCCGCTCTGCCCAAGGAAGGGGGGGTGGACTGGGGAGGGAAGGTCCCTTCTCCGGGCTCCCTGGGCTGCTTCTCTGGGGCTGTCTGCGGGGGGAGCAACACCAGGGCGGTGGCAGGGGCTGGGTAGGTGGTGATGGGGGGGAAAAAGAGCAGTGGGCACTGGGGACGGAACAGCAGTGCCAGGGATGCCCTTGGCTTTCCAAGGTGACCCAGGAAAGGGCTGTGACAGCCCCAGGGAAGCGGGAATTGGAAATGGGGGGTTTGCATGGTCCTGGCTGGAGAGACTGCTGAATTAAATGGGTCTTTTGTGCCGCCGTGCCTGGGTGTTGGAGGGAGGTGGGGAGGGCAGGGGGGATGTGCGCATATGCTTTGCTCACAGCCCCAGGATTGGGGGCAGAGAGCTGCAGGCTCACAAATCCTTTAAGAACCTGCTGCGGAGCAGGCGGGCAGTTGGCACCGAGCAGCCTGGGCGTCTCAGGAAAGTGGTTTCCCTTTTGGAGGGAAGGCTGGTGTCCCCCAGCCAGCAGAATAAGGTTGTGTGTCACAGCTCCTCAGCTTAAGGACTCTGAGCTGCAGGTTTCCAAAGCTGCTGCGCTGCGCTCTCACCAGTTGCCGGCTCTGTTTGGCTCCCAGTGCTGTGGAGCACTTGCCCAGCAGCACAGCCAGGGGCTTAAAATCAGCACTGCCACTGCCTGGCCTGCATCCCTCACTCCTCTGTAAAATCCTCTGTTTGCTTTCCAGACGGAGAGCAGCCACAAGACTTGCTGGGACCTGTGCTGACTCTTGCCGCACAAGATGACAGCAAGAGACGGGCCCCAAGATAGGTAATGCCGGGCTCTGGTGTAGGTGTTGGGGCACATCCAGGATACCAGGAGGTGAGGGAGGACAGGGGGACCCAGCATCTGGGGGACTCCCTCTCCTGCACGGTCACTGGGCTACCGAGCTGTCCCTTCCCTGAAATGCTCTCTCTGTCACCTTTTCCACAGCAAACAGGCTGTAAACAGTCCCTGGCACTGGGACACGCCTGGGGAGCGTGACTCCCTCCCAGCTCTGCCACATGCTGAGGAGCAGCCAGCCTGCCCCTGCCTTCGTACCCTCCCAGGGAGGGCCTCCCATGGCCCCTCTGCAGTGCCACATCTCCTGGCAGCCCAGGCTAGCAGGGGCTGTGGGGCAGGGACAGGGCAATAAATTTCATCCACCCTCCTCCTCCTGGTGCCTTCCACTGCGGAGACGGGGACAGTCAGAAGCAATGCCTGTCCCCTGCCCTGCCCAGTGTCCCGCTCCAAACCGCTGTGTCCCCTCCACAGGTACAAGGCTGTCTGGCTGATCTTCTTCATCCTTGGTCTGGGAACGCTGCTGCCATGGAATTTCTTCATGACCGCCAGGGAGG
Source organism: Haliaeetus albicilla (assembly GCF_947461875.1). Taxonomy (NCBI): domain Eukaryota; kingdom Metazoa; phylum Chordata; class Aves; order Accipitriformes; family Accipitridae; genus Haliaeetus; species Haliaeetus albicilla. The sequence continues at coordinate 22,235,638 of NC_091495.1, read as the reverse complement.
TGAGGGCTTCCCTCCTGCTGCTGCCCATGACACTAATCGTCCCCTATCACATCTAGGGACCATGGTGTAGGTGTGGCAGCACAGCACAGCATAGAGCCCCCTCATTTGCACGCAGGAGGTGGAAGCGTGGGTGACCTGGGTGGGATGAGTGGCGCTGAGGTGGCAGGAGGGCTGGGCATGGGGTTGGAGGGGAGACAAGGGTGGCCTGAGTGTGCTGGGGGGAGGTCTTGCAGCACCTCGGCCCCACCGTGCCATTTCTCTCGCAGTATTTCATCAGCCGCCTCGCAGACCCGGAGGAGATGAGCAGCTTCTGGAACCAGACCAGTGAGGCTGCCTTGTCCCCCTCCTACCTGCAGTCCATGTTTGATAACTTCATGACTCTCTGCGCCATGGTGCCCCTCCTCATCTTCACCTGCCTCAACTCCTTCATCCATCAGCGGTGAGCCTTGCCCCATCCTTGCCCCTACTAGCCCCCATAGGGCCACCCAGCCCTGGCCCGTCCTCCTGCCCCAGCACTGGGTGAAGCTGCAGCCTGTTCAGTCAAGTCAAAGGCAAAAACATTGGTCTCCTGTGCTGTGGTTTGGCTGGGATGCCCATGGCAGAGCTTGGCGTCAGCCTCGCATGCTTTTGGGGGGTGGGTTTTCCTCACTGAGACCCTCTCTTACAGGATTCCCCAGCAGATCCGCATCTTGGGCAGCCTGGTGGCCATTGGGCTGGTGTTTTTAGTTACTGCGATTATGGTGAAGGTCGCCATGAAGCCTCTTCCCTTCTTCGTGTTTACCATGATCAGCATCATCCTCATCAACTGTGAGTGAGGCAGTGGAGGGAAGGAAAGGGGCACAGCCCCATCACTAGGGCTGATGTCTCTGGGAGAAAAGCATGAACCTCACTGCGGGAGAGCCAAGGAGGAGGGGGAATTGCCTTGCCTCACAGGGCAGGAGCCTTGGCTCCCCGCAGAGGTGCAGTCCATCGTTGCCTTTGGTTTCTCATTTCTGCTCATCTTTCCCGTTCGCAGCCTTTGGCGCCATCCTCCAAAGCAGCCTCTTTGGGCTGGCAGGGCTCCTGCCTGCCAGCTACACAGCTCCCGTCATGAGTGGGCAGGGCTTGGCAGGCACCTTTGCCGCTTTGGCAATGATCTTCAGTATTGCCAGTGAGTAATCCCTGCCTTGCAGGTGACAGGGCCTTCCCAGAGCACTGCTGTCAGCAGGATCTGCTGGGGTCATGCTGTAGGGTGGGAGATGGCAGTGGGGCCTCGCTTCTCTCAGCCCTCATCATCTCCTTCCTTTTCCCCCCCATCTCCTCCCTTCCTGTGCTCCCAGTTGGCGCCCAGCAACCTGAGAGCTTCATCGGTTACTTCACCACGGCCTGTGTGGCGATCATGCTGGCAATCTTCTCCTACATCCTTCTGCCTCGCATGGTGAGCCTTTGTTGTCCTGGTGGGGAAGGGTGTGGGGACATGGGACCTTTGCACATCACAGCAGAAGGACTGTGGCTCACTAGCACCCCAGCCTTGGCTCCTACCAGTCTCCACCTCCTGGATCAGGGCAAGCTCTCCCATGTCCCGAGGGAGCTCTCTGGGATATTTCCCACCTCAGATACTCCAGTACCCTTGGGGTACTGTGGAAATGAGTCCCTGGGTGAGCAGGAAAGCATCAATATCAGACATATTTTGCCCATATTGCATTTGCCCATATTGCCCATATCTGCTATTACCACGCAGCCCCTGGTAGCCTTCTTTCCTCATGCATGAATGAGTTCTCCATGGCTGTCTCTCTGCAGGATTTCTTCCGATACTACTCCATGAAGGACAAGACAGAGTACCGTGTGTACAATGCAGAGCTGGAGACCAAGAGAGACCTGATTAAGAAAGGTGAGGGGCTGAGAGGAGGAAGAGGAAGGAAAAAGAGGAAGAGCTGAGAGGAAGAATGAGACAGCAGGACTAAATTCAATCTCAGCTTTCTGGGGTTTGCTATGCCCTACTTGTGTCTTTCCTTGCAGATGAGCCCAATGGGATGGAGCAGAATAACTCAAAGATCATCCCTATCCACAACCCTGATGAGAAGCCCTCAGTCATTGCTATTTTTAAGAAGGTCTGTGAGTTGCCAGCAACCCCTGCCCTGCCCCTCACATCAGGGGATGGGCACAGAGGAGAGGCATGGGGAGAGGAGACCAGCCTTGCACTGGTCTCTTGCCCTGTGTTTGGTACCAGCCTCTTTCTTTCATCTGCCTAGCTCTGGGTCATGGCTGTGTCTGTCTGCTTTGTCTTCACTGTCACCATCAGCGTCTTTCCTTCCATCACAGCTAAGGCGTCCACTGTCCTCGGAGAAGGAAACAGATGGGGTAAGTGTGGCCAGAGATGGGGTGCAGTAGGAGGAAACTGAAAACAAGGTAAATGGGAGAAAAGAAAGTGGGGCTTGAAGTAGTAGGTATGTGTGGTGGTGGGTTGACCCTGGCTGGACTCCAGGTGCCCACCAAAGTTGCTGTATCACTCCCTTCCTCAGCTGGACAGGCGAGAGAAAATATAATGAAAGGCTCGTGAGTCAAGATAAGGACAGGGAGAGATCACTCACCAATTACCGTCACAGGCAAAACAGACTCGATTTGGGGAAAATTAATTTAATTTATTGCCAATCAAATCAGAGTAGGATAATGAGAAATAAAAACTAAATCTTAAAACACTTTCCCCCCACCGCTCCCTTCTTCCTGGCTCAACTCCACTCCTGATTTTCTTGACCTCCTCCTTCCAGTGGCACAGGAGGACTGGGACTGGGGGTTGCGGTCAGTTCATCACACACTGTCTCTGCCGATCCTTCCTCCTCAGGAGGAGGACTCCTCACTCTTCCCCTGCTCCAGCGTGAGGTCCCTCCCATAGGAGACAGTCCTCCACGAACTTCTCCAACGTGAGTTCTTTCCACAGGCTGCAGTTCTTCATGAACTGTTCCAACATGGGTCCCTTCCACAGGGTTCAGTCCTTCAGGAACAGACTGCTCCAGCATGGGTCCCCTGTGGGGTAACAAGTCCTGCCAGCAAACCTGCTCCAGTGTGGGCTTTCCACAGGGTCACAGCCTCCTTTGGGCACCCACCTGCTCCAGTGTGGGGTCCTCCACGGGCTGCAGGTCGATACCTGCTCCACCATGGACCTCCATGGGTTGCAGGGGGACAGCCTGCCTCACCATGGTCTTCCCCATGGGCTGCAGGGGAATCTCTGCTCCGGTGCCTGGAGCACCTCCTCCCCCTCCTTCTTCACTGACCTTGGGGTCTGCAGGGTTGTTTCTCTTACATGTTCTCCCTCCTCTCCCTGGCTGCAGTTTCTGTGCCTGTTGCAACTTTTTTCCTTTCTTAAATATGTTATCACAGAGGCGCTACCACTATCGCTGATGGGCTCAGTCTTGGCCGGCGGCGGGTCTGTCTTATTGCTGGCTGGTATTCGCTCTGTCGGACATAGTGGAAGCTTCTAGCAGCTTCTCACAGAAGCCACTCCTGTAGGTCCCCCACTACCAAAACCTTGCCACACAAATCCAATACAGCATGCCTGAGGGGAAGAGGAAACCACTGTGCATGATGGTTCGGATGCAGACACTGGCCTGGCTGGGAGACCATTCCAGCCCTTAGTGGGAAACCAGGAGGACCTAGACCTGAAAGACAGTCTCCGTGCAGTTGGTGGGAGGCCCTGGGTCACCCTGGGCTCGTCACTGACCTTCTCCCCCTTCTGCAGGTCTCTACTTCATCCCTGTCTCCTGCTTCCTCCTCTTTAATATCTTTGACTGGACGGGACGGAGTCTCACTGCTCTCTTCACATGGGTAAGCATGGGGCAGGGAGCAAACGCCCAGGCAGTCTCCATCCCCAGGCCCCTTTGCGACAGCTGCAATTGGGGCTGCCATCCATGGCTTGGAGCAGGAAGGAGGTGCAGAGATGATTCCTGCCTTGGCTTTAAGTCCTAAGCAGAGATTTATGGGTCAGAGCCGAGAACCACAATGTTGTCCTGTCCTCCTCCTACCTCTCTTTCAGCACAGCTTGGATGAAGCTGCCTCCTCCATTTCAGCCTCTTTGTAAACAAACCTTCACTCCAGCTATGCAAACAGTGAGACGGGATGGCGGCAGGGAAAAAGGGTGAAAGACAGGGCAGCCTAAAATAAAACCTCTGGCCTTGGCACAGGACACAGATGCTTTAAAGAGCCTTGTCCTGGGAGCAGGGCAGAGCAATGCCATGTGGGTCCCAGAGCTGTCCCCTACTGTGTCTCCTCGCTCTCATCTCCCCTGCTCAGAGCTGCTGGGGCTGAGTGATGGGAGCTGTGATGGGGGTGGGTGAGGAAGGGGGCTGTCCCATCTGTCTCTTCCTGCTCCTTCACCCACCCTCCAAGTGCCGTTTTCCCCATATTGTTCAGGCTGTTTGTCTAGAGAAGCTCCTCAGCACCATGTGCTGTGGGGTCTGTCCAGGCCTGGCTTCCCCACAGCCTGGAGCTGCTTCTGCCCTGGCCATCACTGCTGGTGCCCTTGGCCTTGGCCATGAGCCTCATTGCCTGGTGTCCAGGCTGCAGCCTCTGTGGTGGGATGACCCAAGAGTAGATGTTTCCAAAACAAGGCTGTGTGGAAAGTCTGACTGCCTGCGGTTTTGGCCTCATTTCCCTGGTTGGGGCCCCGCTCGCTCCTTTTCTCCTCCGCAAGCAGGAGAGGCTGCTGCTCTTGCCAGTTTGCCCACAGACATGGCAGCTGGCCTAACCTCAGCTTCCCCCTGTGCTCATGAAGTGTCCCATGGCTATGGCAGCCCAGCAGCTCCCAAGGCAGCTGTGTGTCTCTCCTGACCCCAGACCAGTGAGCCCTGTCATCTGTGAACCTGGCACCTCATCGAGGGGACCCTAGATGGAGCCGGGCACGTCTTGTACCGGGGCCTGCCTCGGTCCTAGTTGCAGGGACAACACAGGGGGACGATGCCTCCTTCTTTGGCCCAGCCTCACGTCAGGGACTCTGTTAGGATCCGAGGAGACCGTAACTTGGTCTGTGCCTTTCCCAGCACTGTCCAAAACAGCCCCAGCATAATCCCTTTCCCAGATTGCTGGATGTTGCCCCACTTGGCTGGCGGAAGGTGTAGGAGGCTGAAGAGCTGGTTAAAGCCCAGTTTGCAGGCCCTGAGGTGCCAGAGGGGATTTACCTCAGCCAGCCTTGTCCTGCATGGTGGTTCGCTGCAGGAGATTGCGTGAGTGTGCACAAGGCTCTCCTGCCTGCCTGTTGTTTCCAGCAAGGGTTTAGCAGTTGCTCAAAAGCTCAGCTCGGTATTTTGGCTCTAGTGCTGCTGCTGTCCAAGTCGGCTGGGATAGGACTTTCAGACCTAGTAGGACCCCCTTACTAGAGCAGGTGGTGATGCTGAGATTTGTTGCAGCAGAGAAAGTCTCTCAGCAACTTTGCCATCTCTGTGGCTCCTCTGCAGCCCTGGTGCAGCAAGGACAGCCTCTGTATAGCCCCTGCCAGCATGCCGTGGGATGGGGAATGGCCACTTCTCACTGCTCAGTGACCTGTGTTTTTCTCCCAGCCTGGGAAGGACAGCTGCCTCCTGCCAGTGATGGTGGCCCTCCGTGTTATATTTATCCCTCTTTTCATGCTGTGCAACGTGCACCCCCGTGACTACCTGCCTGTCATATTCTCTCATGACGCCTGGTTCATCATCTTTATGATCTTCTTCTCCATCTCCAATGGTTACCTGGCCAGCCTTTGCATGTGCTTCGGGCCCAAGTAAGTAAGAGCTGGGGACAGAGGAAGCGTTGGTTACACCCCCAGATGCTAGCCCCAGCATGACTCTTGGAGTCTGGCTCTGCCCAGCTCTGTCATCTGGAGAAGGGGATGCAGGCACACCACCTCAGGGAAGACAACCCCAGTGTCCTATCTCCCAGCCTTGTGCCTCCATATCCTAGAGATGAGGAAGCTATTGTTTGGGCTCTCCATTTCCCCCACCTGCCATGCTGGGGAAGGGGCTGGACACAGCGGGGATCTGGAGGGGAGCAAAGTGTGGCACAGCACCCACAGCAGGGTGAGCAGCCCTGCCTGGCGCAGGAGCACAGGCAGCATGAGGAGCCCAGCTGGGGCTCAGCCAGGCAGGCAGCAGTACATGGGGGCAGGAGTCAGGGAAGGGTGTCCATGGTGCCAGGAGCTTCAGGGCAGCCTGGCTGATGCACTTTTTCTTTCTTTACGAGCCTGTAATGTGGAGGCAGGCTCTTGGAGCCAAGGTGGATTTGCTCTTGCTGTTCCTCTGCTGCAGAGGAGCACAGCTTCTGGCTCCTCTGTGGCCTCCTCCCAGCTCTCTGTTGAACTCACAGCAGGGCATGGGGCACGCATCCCCAAGGATGGGTCTGACACCTGTTTCTCCCCTAGGAAAGTGCTTGCCCAAGAAGCAGAGACAGCTGGAGCCATCATGGCCTTTTTCCTGTCGCTCGGCTTGGCCCTAGGAGCTGCTGTCTCCTTTCTGTTCCGAATTCTCATCTAGCAGAGGCACCTGGAGGGTGCAGGAACACCGAGAGATGGCTCTACATCCTCCTCCAAGGCCCTGGACACCTTGGCGCTGTGGGGAGATGAACACCTCACGCCTGCCCCTGCCAAATTGCACTGCCACGGCGGACATTAGACCCAGGGACAGTTCCACTCCTGCAGGGTTGGCCTGGCTCCTGCCATGCTCGGATGTGTGATGCCTTCAGGCCTATGTGCCTTCTTCTTCCCCATGCTGTGTGTAAGACCCCCCCGGATCTCACAGAGGTCCAGCTGCCTCCCACGCTGTACAATTTCCCCAGCTCAAGGCCAAAAGCCATTCTCAGCCTCCTCCTCTCTGACAGAGTTGAAGGCTGGTATCCAGTGTTACTCCCTCTCTTGTCCTTGTCCCAAAGATGCCTAGGGACTTGCTCTCGTCTCCTTCCTTCCAGGGGACCTCAACACTTCTTCTGCTGGTGAGACTTGTAAACAGGGAGGAGAGCCCCAGCCAGCCTCACCATACCTGCTCTCTGCTAGGCGCACATCTCCCTGCCCAGCAGTATCCCAGGGACATAGACATCTGTGTCCTCCCCACATAGAGAGCCAACACCATGGCTAGGCTGCGGGAGGAGGAGGTCTCCACCCCCCACCTTCTCCCCCTCTTCTTGCCTTTGTTCCCTACTTTTTTTTTTGTGTGTGTGTGATTCTGCCATTGTTTTTCTGCCTCCTGGTTGTGTGACCGGAGGTTCCCATTGTGGACTGCGAGAGGCAGCAACTCCCTTCCCAGCCAGGCTGCCTTCCCTGCCCACCTGTGCTGCAGGGGGAGGCCTGACCTCTCCCTTCGCTTTCCCATCCCTTGTCTGTGTAAATCTGTCTGTACAGTTGCCATTTTCTATAAAAAGACCAAAACGTCCCTTTGGGTATGCGTGTGTCTCCATCGCCACGGGGGAGAGGGCTGCAGAGGGGCAAGGGCTGAAGGGAGTGGGCACCGGCACTTCAGTAGCCGGCATCAGGCAGCGAAGCCGCGTGTGCATCCGCTGCAGAGACAGGCCCAGCGCCTCTCCGCTACGGGGACACGGCCAGCATGGGAAGGGAGTACGCCAAGGGACCACCAGCACCTCTGGTAAGGAAGGGATGCACCTGCGTATTTTGGGGTGCAGTGACCTGCAGCACATGCACCTGGGAGCTTTCCTTGTGCCTGGGAACGGCCGGAGTGCCACCTCCTGCTCCTGGGCGGGAACTACACCACCCTGCCCGCGGGCCTCCGCCCCACACACCACCCCTCTGCCCCCCAGTCATTCACAGCCATCACCCCGCCCCCCGGCACCCACGGCCAAAAGGTGTGGAGCCCCGGCCCCTTCATCCCAACCCCGGTCAGGCCTGCGTGCCCACAGCCTCAGCAGGGCGGACACGGCATGAGCTTTATCGTATTGCCCTTAGACGCTAAAAATACAGCGTACCCAAACACAGGTTTCCAACGAGGAAAACGAGCCTGCGTTGGTCTCAGGCTCCGACACGACCCCTACAGCCCGCCCCCGCCTCCAGAGCCGGTCGCCTCCATCTTGTCCCCTCCGCATCCGCAGGGCCCCTGGTTACACAGGGCCCCCAGCTGCAGAACGGCAGAGCTACGCGGCTCTCGGAGGAACCGCAACGTGGAGCTAAGACAGCAGGCAGCCTCTGGGGCGATGCGGATCCCCGGTTCCCTGCCTGGGCCCGGAGCCTGCGGCCCGGGGAAACCGCGGAGGCACCGCCCTGACCGCTCTGGAACCCTCTGGAAATTGCTTTGCACTGCTGCCGCCCCCTGTGCCCCTCCGCTTGCCGGTCGCGGGAAATAGTCCCCTACGGCGACGGGGAGTCGCGACCGGGAGCGGTCCCGGTAACGGCATGGGGCTGAGAGATGTGCGCCCGCCTCCACCATAGCCGCCGCCGTTAAACGGCAACGGTGATGGGGCCCATAAGGAGTCCTGCCGCATCGCCCAGGCCAGGGAAGCAGCAGCGAGAACGCCCCACAGAGGCTGCAGCCAGGGTGGAGAGGGCGACTGCGCTAGGCGAGGCCCATAGGGAGGCGTGCTCATAAGGGAGGTGGGAGCCGGAATACTGTAGCGGGGACCACCGCCGTTTTAAGGCGGAAGGAGACGGTGAGCGGTGAGGCGCCGCCCCCCCCTTGCCTATAAAAGCCGGCCATGGAGGGCGTATAGCTCTTCCGCTGGTCGTTCACGCCCGGCGCGGTGAGGATCCTGCGCTGGGCCCGGTGGCCCTGCTGCCCGCCCCCGCTTCTCCCAACCCCGCCCCGGTGGTAACGGCCTGTGCTTGCCTTGCAGATGCCTGAGGAGGTGCAGCACGAGGAAGAGGATGTGGAGACCTTCGCCTTCCAGGCGGAGATCGCCCAGCTCATGTCACTCATCATCAACACCTTCTATTCCAACAAGGAGATCTTCCTGCGGGAGCTCATCTCCAACGCCTCCGACGTGAGCCCGGGCCCTGCTCGCCCCTGCGGGGGCAGTCTCCTTCCTCTGCTGGGGGGCTCAGGGGGAGGCTGATGTCCCGCCGGCGGTGCCCAGGGAGAGGCCGGTGCCTGGGGTGGTGGCCTGCGAGGCTTGTGCTGGGGGAGGGAGGCAGCTTTTGAGGAGGGAGGCCGTGGCGAGCATCACCCTCTCCCTTAGGCACTGGATAAGATCCGCTATGAGAGCCTGACTGATCCCTCAAAGCTAGACAGCGGTAAGGACCTCAAGATTGACATAGTCCCCAACCCCCGGGACCGCACGCTCACCCTGGTGGACACTGGCATCGGGATGACAAAAGCAGACCTCATCAACAACCTAGGCACTATTGCTAAATCTGGTACCAAAGCCTTTATGGAAGCCCTGCAGGTGGGTTGCCTTTGGCTGCATGGGTTCCCCAGGGCCTGGGCCCCAGGCTTTCACTGGGTTATAGCTCCAGCCCTGCTGCCTTTTTTGCTGTGGTAGCTGTTGGCCTACCTGAGTGTGCTTCCCCACCTTACCAGCAGCAGGGTGGAGCTGAGGGTAGGGCTGGCTGCCTGTTGGCACTTGCCTCTTTTTGCCTGCATGCTGACCCAGTTCCTTGCTGCTGTGAATCAGTTGCAGACATATTCTGTCTTTTCACTGGTCTATCAGTCTTTCTCTGCCTTTGCAGGCTGGCGCAGACATTTCCATGATCGGGCAGTTTGGTGTGGGTTTCTATTCTGCCTATCTAGTGGCTGAGAAGGTGGTTGTCATTACCAAACACAATGATGATGAGCAGTATGCTTGGGAGTCATCAGCTGGGGGCTCCTTCACTGTCCGAACTGACCATGGTACGTGTTGTACAAAACCCTAAGTGTATTTCTCTGCTAGAAGCACCCCGTTTGCTGGTGCTCCCTAGAGCTGTGCTGTGTTGTCAGGTACGCTTGTTAATGTAAGGTATTGAGTAGTGTTTAGGCTCAAGGAGCTGGTCCCACTTGCTTTCTGCCCTTTAACGCTATGCCCTGGGATGCTAATGTTTCTCTCCCCACATTGTAGGTGAGCCCATTGGAAGGGGCACCAAAGTGATCCTGTATTTGAAGGAGGACCAGACAGAGTACTTGGAGGAGCGGCGTGTCAAAGAGGTGGTGAAGAAGCACTCCCAGTTCATTGGCTACCCCATCACACTCTATGTATGTAAGGGAAGAACTGTGGGGACCCACTGAAAAGCTGGAGGCAGGGGTGGGTGTTATTGGGAGCAGGAGCCCAGAAAAGAGCAGAGTACAGTCTTTTCTGTTCCCTTCTGTAGCTCCTGGCTGCTGGGTATTGAGCAGTGGTGCTCCTAGCTTCTGTGGCCAGAGGTGATTTGAGGCTAGGGGCTCATTGGAGGTGAAAGGTGGTGGGTATCCAGCCATGTTTTTGGTCTTTGATCTGTGCAGCTGGGGGTCATCTACAACCAGCCATGGAGGCAGGAGGGTTTTCTGCCCCTTGTCTCATCTTCAGACACAGGTTTTGGTTCCATGAGCTGTGGAGTGACTTTTGAGGGCTGGTTTCAGGAGAAGCCCTGGTTCTAGATGTTACATTTGTTGGGCCTTGGAGGACACCCATTTCTTTCATCTGGAGCAAAAGGATTCCTGGTAACAGTTGCTTGGGGCTGAACCCGACTCTTCTTTCTCTCTTTCTCCACAGCTGGAGAAGGAGCGTGAGAAAGAGGTCAGTGATGATGAGACAGAGGAAGAAAAAGATGAGAAGGAAGAGGAAGAGTCAATGTCCAAAGATGAGGAGAAACCCAAAATCGAGGATGTGGGCTCTGATGATGATGATGAGGGAGACAAAGGCAAGAAGAAAAAGACCAAGAAAATCAAGGAGAAATATATTGACCAGGAGGAGCTGAACAAGACCAAGCCTATTTGGACTCGCAACCCTGATGACATCACCCAGGAGGAGTATGGCGAGTTCTACAAAAGCCTCACCAATGACTGGGAGGACCACCTGGCTGTCAAGGTGGGTGCTGGGCCACCCTGGCTTGCAGAGAGACAGAGGGCACCTTTCTAGCCCATACTTAGAGCCACCATGTGGTTGTGCCTCAGTGGGACTGAAGGCTCCCGGGCCACTTGGTGGTGCCTCAGCTTGCACTGCAACTCCTGTGCAAGTGGGAGGGTTGGCAGTGCCAGCCTAGAAGCAGAACAGGAGGGTGTTGGGCCTCAGAGAAGCATGACTTTTCCATCCAGGCCTGCTGGATGCCAGAGACCCCTGGCGTGTGGGGGGTAGTGGGACTGAGAAGGGGGAAATGCAGGCTGCTTGGATGCTAGAGACCCTGCTGTGCCCCCTGCCAGCCCCAGTGCTGAGGAACAGCAGTTCAGCATGCCCAGAGTGGGTTCTGGGGGAAGGGGTAGAAGGGAAGCACCCCGGCAGCTGTTTTTCCTTCCTGGCTCCGCAGCACTTTTCTGTGGAAGGGCAGCTGGAGTTCAGGGCCCTGCTCTTCATCCCACGCCGTGCCCCTTTTGACCTCTTTGAGAACAAGAAGAAGAAGAATAACATTAAGCTGTATGTGAGACGTGTCTTCATCATGGACAGCTGTGATGAGCTCATCCCTGAGTACCTAAGTAAGAGCCCCCCTGCCTTAGCTTCTCAGTGCAGAGCCTGGGACCCTCACAGCCTGTGGTACTGCTCCCAGTACAAAGCGGCTGGATGAGGCACTAGCTGGTGTGGGCGCACAGCAGTCAGTGTCTTAGTGCTTTTCCTCCTGTCATGAAGCTCAGAGCTTTTAACCTGACTCCTGTTTTCATTTCTGCTACTCAGACTTCATCCGGGGTGTTGTGGACTCAGAGGACCTGCCTCTGAACATCTCTCGTGAGATGCTCCAGCAGAGCAAGATCCTCAAGGTGATCCGCAAAAACATTGTGAAGAAATGTTTGGAGCTCTTCTCTGAGCTGGCAGAGGACAAAGAGAACTACAAGAAATTTTATGAGGCCTTTTCCAAGAATCTGAAGGTGAGCTGGGTACTGTGCACGTGGAGAAGGGAGGGGCCCATGACCTGTCTGCCTGAGGAGCAATTTGTCCCTGTGCCATGTCTTCTCTGCATGGGTGTTAGGGTAGAGGGGGTCTTGCGAGTGCCCCAGAGAGCCGTTGTGGGCAGCTGGCCCCTCTGGCTGCCCTAGGCCCAACACTCAAATGATCAGGGGGTGGGCAGAGATGGCTGTGCCTCAGGGGTGGCCAAGTGCATGCAAGTCCTATCCTGGAGGCTTCATGCATCTTTTCTGCCCCCAGCTGGGCATCCATGAGGACTCAACCAACCGAAAGCGCCTTTCAGAGCTGCTGCGTTACCACACATCCCAGTCAGGTGATGAGTTGACTTCGCTTTCAGAGTATGTGTCCCATATGAAGGAGACCCAGAAGAGTATCTACTACATCACAGGTGAGCCAGAGCTCCTCTGTGCCCTAGCAACGTGGAGGCAGGTTACCTGCTGACCAGCCCTAACTTAAAGCAAATTTTTCCAGGAAGGTCCTGCTGTCTTCAGCAGGCCCTCCCTGCTGAATCACAGCCCATCCCTGGGTGCTGGGGAAAGACCACCAGGCCTAGAGCCCCAGCTGCAGCCAGTTTTATGCTAGGGGTTCCAAGTGACTATTGCTGTTAGTCCTGCTGTAACCAGCTCTTATGTCTTGGTGATATCTCATTTTTACTCCCCACAAATACAGGGGAGAGTAAGGAGCAGGTTGCCAACTCAGCCTTTGTGGAGCGTGTGCGGAAGCGTGGCTTTGAGGTGGTATACATGATGGAGCCCATTGATGAGTACTGTGTGCAGCAGCTCAAAGAGTTTGATGGCAAGACCCTGGTATCGGTCACCAAAGAGGGGCTGGAGCTGCCTGAGGATGAGGAGGAGAAAAAGAAGATGGAGGAGAGCAAGGCCAAGTTTGAGACCCTCTGCAAACTCATGAAGGAGATCCTGGACAAGAAGGTGGAGAAGGTGAGGAGGGCTGTGTGCTCTGTGATGCAGGCAAGGGCCCCAGCTCAATCAATGCAAGCCTCTCATCTCCCTCATCTCCTGCAGAGGAGCTGCTAAAGGAGACTGGAGGTCCCAGCATGCACCATCTTGCTCTAAGCAGCCAGGCTGCAGGTGAGGGGCACTGACCCAAATACATGCATTGATGGGAAAGGGTAAGTGTGGGAAACATGCAGTGGGTGCTGAAGATGCTGGCTGAGCTGTGCAAATGAGTCTGTGTAGCAGTCCTGGAGCTGCTTGGAGATCTCTGCTTGCTTTGGGGTGTCCCCAGGTGAATGTGGGGCAAAGACCTGGGGTATCATGTGCTGTGGCTGGGCCCAGTCCAGGGCATATGGGTACCTTGCTCAGCTAACCCTTGGCTACATTGGCAGGTAACGATCTCAAACCGGTTGGTCTCATCTCCCTGCTGCATAGTCACCAGCACCTATGGTTGGACAGCCAACATGGAGCGCATCATGAAGGCTCAGGCACTGCGGGACAACTCTACCATGGGCTATATGATGGCCAAGAAGCACCTGGAGATCAACCCGGACCACCCAATTGTGGAAACACTCCGCCAGAAGGCTGATGCTGACAAGAATGACAAAGCTGTCAAAGATCTGGTGGTGCTACTCTTCGAGACTGCTCTGCTGTCCTCTGGTTTCTCCCTGGAAGATCCCCAGACCCACTCCAACCGCATCTACAGGATGATCAAACTGGGGCTTGGTATGTAGCTGTCCATGCAGCTTCTCAGGCCTGGAGCAGGTCCTGAAAGCAGGTTAGCTGGTCAGGCTAGTGTGTAACTGTCTTAGGGCAGGGGGAGGCCAGTATGTGAGCCATGCTGGTGTGATGTGCAGAACTGGCTGTGTCCATAAGGTGGCTAGGGGCAAGTGGAAACCTGGAACAAGGTACTTTGTGAAGGCTCAGGGCTCTGAGTGGACTGTCCTGTCTTCCACAAGGCCAGAAGCAACCACCACCAGGCTGCTCAGATGACGAGCTGAGGGTTTTTATTTCTTAAAGGGTGAATGTCAAAAGTTTGTAATGGGAGATGTGACCAATCTGGTGAAACAACTTGTGCTTGCACCCAACTCTTTTTCTCCAAATTGGCTATTTGGCTAAAAATGTAAATCAGGAGGTGCTGTGGCTTGGCATAACTACTGGATGCTAATAGCTCTGTCCCTCAGGCTGTGGGCAGGAGCCAGCCTTTGCTCTGGGAGAGGCTGTACCTCTGGGATCAGGTATCACTTGGAGGCCTCATCTCTTCCTTTCCTCCCCTCTCCCAGGCATTGATGAAGACGAGGTGATGGCAGAGGAGCCCAGTGCAGCTATCCCTGATGAGATCCCCCCTCTGGAGGGAGATGAAGATGCATCCCACATGGAAGAGGTAGACTAAAGTAGGAGGAAGCCTCTTCCCTCACTTGCCAGACCTCTGCACCATGTTGTGTCTGCTTAGAACAGGGTCTGCTCCCACTAGCTCCTACTGACTCCTTGGTGATGTCTATGGTTTTTGATTTGTTTGTTTGGGGTTGTTTTTGGCAGGGTGCAGGAGGGCATGATTCCCTGTCTGTCAGTAGTGAATGATTCAGGCAGCCTGAGGCATGTTTGTGTCTTTCTGCTTGTGTAGGAACAGCTGATGGGGAGTGGAGGTGAGGAGTCATCAGGCTTCCCCTCTCCCCCCATGGGGTCTCCCATGTTCCCAGTAGGCATCAAACACTGCCCTTGTTCCATTGGGGTGGGAGAGCCCTTCCTCTGAGCTGCTGCCTCCCTAAACCCCCAGGGTAGGATATTGTATTTTGGTTGGCTTGGTTATTTTTTTGTTTGATTATTCTTCTGTTGTTTTGTTCGACTGGAATTAAAGTATTGAAGAATGTGATTTACATGGTGGGGTCCTTTGTGTTTCGTGCCTACCATATGGAGGAAAGGGTCTCAGCCTGTGCCTGAGGGTATCAGGCTGCTGGTCTCTCCTCTGCCCTGACTGGTTTTCAGAGCCCTGCTTTAGGTGATCTCTACCCCTTCCCTGCCCATGCACCATGAAGTGGGTAGGAGAAACACATGACCTGCTGTGCAGGTGGGGTCATCTCTAGTGGGCAGTAGTTCTCAGTGTAGGGTGCTGCATGCCCCACAGCCTGGGAACAAGACTTTTCCAATCTGCATGTGTCAGCTGGGCAAGCTGTGCCAGGACCTGAGTCTGCACTGCTGCTGGCTGGTCTGATCTGAGTGTCCCTGGAGGCAGGAGCCATCTGCTGTCTGTTCCCTTGTAGTGCAGAGCAGGGGGTGGAGTGATAGCTCTGGACTGTACTCAAGCTGCCTCTCCAGCTCTTAGGCTAAAAGGCTCTGCTCTAGACTCCTTGCTTCCCACCTCCAGACTGCCCTTTCTGGGCTTTTGCAGTCCTGGTGGGGTTTGGCAGTATATGGCCACCCCCTGGCTTTTGCCTGGGTCCCAGATGATGGGAGAAGCCTGGGGCATTACCTCTGATTCATCTGCCCTTTACACTGAGCTCACACCCCATGAGGGGAGTTTGTCACCCTTGGCCACAATGGCACTGGGGTTTGTCAGGGAAAAGTGACACCAACATCAAGTTCTCTTGCTGACTGCTTGCCAGCAACCACGGGCACAAAATGGGAGTGGGCTTTAGCCAGTATCCATCTTCAAAAGGGAAGGAGGAGGCAGAGCCTGCTGGAGTCCCTTGCTGCACATGGGGGCAGTGCTGGAGTTGAGCTAGCAAATACCTTCAGGACAGTTTTTTCCTGAGACAGGAGGAAAAAAAATGTTCATAAGTAAGATTTCTCTCTGGATAGGAAGGTTTTGCCAAATAACCAGTAGAGTCAATTCTTCTTTTTAACTTAGAATGTTTGGGGGATGGGGTGGGTGGGTGTCAAAAATTTTTTCTTTAATCTACATTTAAATTAAAAAGGTATCCCATCCCAACCTGGCAGACAACCTATTTTTTTGTTTGGGTTTTTTTTTTTTTCAACCAAAGAAAAAAATCCATTCCATTTTCAGTCTGTCAGCAGATGGTGGGGGCAGACATTTGGGGGAATTTGTAGTGGCAGGATGAAGGGCTGTGAGGCTGCACAGGGACTTTCAAGAGCTCAGAGCTAGGAAGGGAGCACAGGTAAAAATGCTGGAGAGCTAAGTGCTCTGAAGCCTGGTGGGCTGTGCTCAGCACCAGCTGTGTTATCCCTGCTGTTATCCTCAGTACTGTGATAAGCAGCTCCAGGCCCTAGTCTCCTCTTGTAGCACTTGAGTCTCCCCTTTCTCTAACTCTGTTAGGCCAAGGTCCTGTCTCTGACCCTGGACCTCACTGTGACTAGATTGCATAGGCCTACAGACAAGGTTTTTCACCAGGCCTCCCATATGTACCAGTAGTGGGATGTACCATTGACACCCCAAGCCTCCCCTGGCTCTGGTGTGGGGCCTGTGGAGCTCATGTTGGTGCAGATGCACCCCATAAAGGATGGGCTCTTCCAGGGCTTTGCTACAGCACTGGTACCCCTGGCTGGCAGGTGCTCAGCAGGCCTCTGCACCATCTCTTTCTAGCTATGCAGGCTGTAGATACACCCACTGGGGCTGCCCAAGCTGCACTGTACAGGGAACCCAGGAGCCAAACCAGAATCGGCTTAACAGCGCCTCCATCTGCCCACCAGCATAAGCAGTGGTCCAAACCTGGCTGTGCTCCCCAGTTGTGTGCGCAAGGATTTCATGTCAGGCCTTGCAGCTCTGAGTCCAATGCTGGCTGATGATACCTGCCTAGGCAGAGGCACCTGTGTGTGTTTGGAAAGGAAAGACAGCTTTGCTGTCCCAGAGAGACTAGGGACATAGGAAGGGCCAGCAACTCCTTCCCCTCCTTCCAGGTACATGGAAAAAAAAATTAACAAGAACATTCACCTCCAGTGCACTATATGCAGCATATTTTTAATTTAATAAAATAAAAAGAGAAAAAAAATTGCCTTTCAAAAGTACCAAAACCTGCTGGTTTGTCAGTCAGGTTGTGTTGAGGAGAAAAGCATTAACCAGTAAAACCCAGGCTCGTGGGAAAAAGCAGCTTCCACTGCTCCATCCCCTGCTGCCTGGGGAGCAGGTGCCTGCTCATTCCATCCCCTGCTGCCTGGGGAGCAGTAACAAGGCACCGCAAGCAGACTCTGCCCTCTCAGCCCTCCAGGCACAGTGGGGCTCTGGCCAGGCCCCAGGAAAGCCAGGGCCAATGCCTCCAGTTGGCAGAAAGAAGAGGGGCTGTTTGTGCTTCTCTGAATGGCAACTACAAAGCCCAGAAACCGTGGCACTGAGACACCCGAGGCGATGCTGGGGCTTCTGGGCAGCGCAGCCTTTGGCCTGTGACAGCAGCAGATGTAACCAAAAAAGCAACCTAGAACAACTCAAAATCAGCCTGGGCTGAGGAGACCAAAGAAAACTGTCTCAAAGCAGGGGCAAGGAGCTGATAAAACCAAACTGGGAGGTACCGCCTTTCACTGCAGTGTGCCCTCCCAGAGCAGATCCCAGGCCTAGGGTAGGACAAGCTGGGAGTCCTTCCCTTAGCTGTGCCTGTCCTACCTGGAGCACCTCCTGGGAGGGTGGCTGAGAGCTCCCCCTCTTTGGCACAGGCTCAGGACTTACCTCACGTGGAGGTGTTTCAAAAAGAAAGCTAGTGTTTTGCTTGCCCTTTCCTCCTGCCAAGCTCTGTAGCAGTGACAGAAATGGAGGAGCATTAGCCAGAGGCAAGACAGTGTCAGAGAAAAGAGCTCCCTTGTTCATCAGTGACTTCGGAGAGAAGCCACAAGAGGTGGGGCAGGAGTACCAGCAGCCCCATGCTGGTTTTCCCCCAGGATGTGAGCCCCTAGGCTGGTGCCTTGGCTGGAAGTCTTTGACCCATTAAGGCAAACGGAAAGGTTTGGAGCTGTGGCAGCCTGGAGCATTCCCTGGGCTTGTTCCAGCCCCTTCCCCAGGAAAAGCAGGTGGAAAAGCGAGTCACTGGTCCAGCCTATCCATAGCCCACCCTGCTCCTCAGCAGGTTCTGAGAAATCAAGCAAGTACCCCCGAGCGGAGGCAGGACAGCAGGCATGGCGTAAATGCCGTGGCCCCAGCTCCTTAGACCTTTTGTACAGGGGTCTCACCTGGCGGGATCTTCTTACTACGCTTCTTCATGCGGCTGCGGGCATAGACGCGGAGGAAGAGGGCCATGAAGACAACAGCTACGCCCAGCCCACCCACAACAGTGACAGTGTGCCCGTAGATGAGGCAGGAGAGGAGGATGGCAAAGGCCTGGCGCAGCGTCATGATGATGGTGAAGACGGCTGCCCCAAACTGGTTGATGGTGTAGAAGATGAAAAGCTGGCCGCAGGCGGAACACACTGAGAGCAGCACAGCATGGGCTGTAAACTCTGAGTGGCGGGCCATGAAGCGTAATGATTCCAGCAAGGCACCCTGCTCCAACAGTGAGCCCACCGTGAAGAGGCAGGAGAAGACGTTGACGCCAAACATCATCTGCACGGGAGACATCTTGTAGGTGAAGAGGGCGTCCTGCCAGTTGGACGTGAAGCTGTCGAAGATTATGTAGCCAGCCAGGAGGACTATGCCTGAGAAAGTGGTGACAGTGGACACGTGCCTGTTGGGAGCACTGGAGAGCAGAAACATGCTGACCCCCACAGAGATGAGGGCAGCAGTCAGGTACTCCCAGTACTCATAACTCTTGCGTGATACCAGTTTGCCCATCATCATCACTGGGATCACTTTGGAGGCCTTGGCCAGCACTTGGGTGGGGAAGCTGATGTATTTGAGTGCCTCATACTGGCACCAGCTACTAAGGATGTTGGAGAGGGAGGCAAAGGAGTATTTGTACATAGGAGCCCCGTGACGTGGCTGCTTGGTCAGGGCGCAGTAGAGACCAGCCACCGTGAATGCCAGGATGCGGTTCATGAACACTAGGAACTGGGAGTCCTTGAACTTCTCACCAGGGTCTGTTTCAGTGGCACCGTACGTTCTCGTCATCACACGCTCCTGGAGGACACCCCATGTGAGGTAGGAGGCCTGCAAAGCAGGAGGAGCACAGGGAGAGTCAGGACCTGCATTAGCAGCTGCAAGAAACCACGGGAAAAACAGACCCCAGGAGATCCTTGCTTGTCCCAACGTTGCCTCATCCTCTGCACGGCCAATGCTTCTCTGAGACACTGGGAGATGGGGCCACCCCCCACTCCACCCATCTGAGGGAACCCACTGTTCCCACCAGGAACATGCCGTCCCAAACAAACCCTGCTCGGTTTACAGCCTCTTCAAGGGGAGAGAAGCCTGCAAAGCAAACATCCTGGCGTACACCAAGCAGTTATGCTTTAGGCTGCCTGTTGAACCAGACCTACAGGATCAGGGAACGTTACTGATGCACAGTTGCAGTTTTGGTGCCAGCTCCCTGCAGCAGGTCCTGGCAGTTTTCCCAGTGGCCTCTGCATTGGTTTTCACTTCCAGCTCCCTAAGCCCGGTTCCTCCATCCAAATCAATTCTAGTCTCAAAACCCACCAGATGAAGTTGTTCTCCGGGGATGATTGCTGTTCTGGCTGTCACCTCTACTACTTCTGGTGCAACAGTACCAAGCCCCTCACAAAAGTAACACAGACTTCCTCTCACCACACATCCCCTCCCAAGAAACTGAGGCACAGAGAGATGGAAGGACTTGCTGGTGACCCGCAGCAAGTCTGAAAGGGCTGGCATAGTAGGCTAGAGAGTGCGTGTCTTCTGCTGGCTGTGGGATGTGTAGGTTTTTCTATCACAATGCCCACATTTCTATTTTAAGTCCTCACAGACCCAAAAAGCTGCCCTTCCTAATGATGCTCAGGCTGTAGCAGAGACTTGCGGAAACCAAGATTAAAATTTCCTGTTTATCTGTAGCTGAATTCAGTACTTCTCTCCAGTATTCAAATGCAATCCGTCAAGGCAGGATGCATCAGCCCTAGAAGGTGACCCAGAGGAGAGCCTGGGAGATAAAAGGGCTCAAACTATCTGCTGCTCTGACATGAGGGCCATAACAAGAGCAGCCCTAACAATCTGTTGAATCACAGAATTTTCCCTATCCATGGCTGCAGAGGACTGCGATCAGATGGACAGGAGGTCCCAACCCTGGTGACACCAGCTAAACAGACCTCCACAGCCCTTAGAGGTGACACAGCAGCTCTGGTGGACTATCCTGGTTGAGAGGCTGTGTCCCAGCCTCCAACCTTGCCCCAGTCAAAGACAAGCACTGCATCCTTGGTCTTCAAGGAACTGATGGCCACAAACCCACTGCCCGCCTCCTCCTCCCAGAGTGGGATGGCCACACATGCATGCACAGGGGCCCTACCTGTAGACCAGCAGCGCAGAAGAGCAGCTTGAAGACCTGTCGGGCTGTAGAGGACTCTGTGGGCTCTGCTCGGGGTGGCAGAGAGCCATCCTCCTGGTGTACAGACTTCACCTCAGAGCCGAACACGCATGATTTGATGACAGGGAAGCAAATGCCTCGGCCTGAACAGGGTAAGAGAACATGGCGACAGAATTAACCACAGCCTGCGCACCACAAGCTGCACCAGCTTGAGAGGTGAAGCCTCCCTCCTTACTAGCCTCCACATCTGCTGGCACGGGGGCCTTGGAGAACTTTCAGGGTAGCACCCAGACAGCTCTGGGATGCAGCTCTGTGAGTGGCTCAAGCCTGGTCTAATAAAGCAGGTTGGGGAAACATCCTGTCAGCACTGAATGGGGTTGACCAAGGGGGTGCAGAGAGCTCACAGGGAGGCAGGATGTGGAAGGGAAGCTCCTGCCCTTACCTGTCTCCAGGTAATTCCTTCTCTTGAAGTACTGGATGAGGAGGAATCCCGGTATCACAATACTCGCGTAGCCAGCAGCATTAACAAAGAAACGGAAGAGCCAGAAGTCCCCCCACGAGCCCTGCAGGGCAGGTGTGATCTCTTCACCAGTAGCCATTGTAGGGAGGGAAGCCAGCACGAGGGGAAGGCAAAATCTGTGCAGAGAGGAAGAGGTGGGTGGTGGGCTACTGGTACATGGCCACCTCCGCTCCGCATGCCTGCGCCACCCACCGCCCGGCCTGCTCCACCAGGAGGCAGCACCCAGGTTCCACCCCAGCGACAACAGTGATGATGGCAGCACATGGAGTACGAAATGCCCTCTGGAGTTGAAAAGCACGTGCCAGACATTTATGTTTGCTTCTGTTAAGGGTGTTTGCTCTGGCATAGGAACATGTGGACTTAGAAACTTGGATTTCCAGGACTGGAGAGAACGTTTGAACAATGTTGTAGCCATCTGGTTTTGACAATGCCCTTACTCCAAATCCAAGGAGCACCTCACCTTTTTAGGTTAAACTTTAGTGCAGCTCCTGAGTGGAAAAGGTGATTGAATGGAAAAAGTGACTCCTACCTAGCAGCTTGTGTTCCAAGCATGTGGCCAGAGTGGCCTTCCTCTGAGAGCAAATGGTTCAGAGCTTCCCCCTCCAGCTCCACCAGGTGAGTGGAAGAGAGCCAGGGAGGGTTTAGGCTGCCAGCCTCCCCCACTTCCCCACACAGCCCTGGAAGGGAGCTTGCTAAGGCATTTCCCACAGCTCAGAGGAAATTACGAGGGCTCACCCACTTGGCAAGACACAGCCAGAGAGCAAGGTTGGGAAGGAACTTTATTACCAACTGGCTGGTTGGGATTTTACCAGGATACCTGAGAAGGTATAGCTGATATTCTTCAGCTATAGCCCTAGGTGGTGATCTAGCCAGCTTTAAAACAGCTTTAATACTCCCGAAGGGGTTCTTCCCTCCACTGTCCCATCCCTCAGAGGCAAACCTGCGCTATTCAGGGACTATGCAAAGAACAAGAGCACCAAGTACACAACAAAATGAGCAAACTGGCAAGGACTTCCTACACCCAAGGCCATCTGCATCCTCCTCTCGCACAGCAAGCTGTGGCTTCCAGCATCAGGGTAGGAGGTTTCCTTGGTCCATGCTCCATCCCTGCCTCAGTCTCTTCAGTAGAAAAAGCCTCCTGATTTGGGAGCCAGGCGAGGGTCCTGTGGGGCTGGCTACATAAACATGCACCAGAAAAAGTTCTGGGCTCCTGTGACGGAAAGGGCCAGAGATGTTAATCCCCTGTCCACCAAAAACAACTGAGTCATAGGAATTTAGGCCCTGTGAGGTGTACCTGGTCCCAGCATAATATAGCTGTGACCTCTAGTAGCCCTCACATGAAACTCAGAGACTTACTTACAAACGAGCTTTAAAGGCAAGAAAGTCCCCTGCGATTTCATGAACAAGCCCTCCCCACCGACCTCTCATCCCCTTGGGAAAGGCCTGAGGGGCTTTTCTTATCCTCAGTTGCTGTGGCCAGGACCCCAGAGTCCAACAACCTGACCTAAGCTGAGGCTGTGTTTCACCCTGAAATCTCCCTTCTGTGACTTAAATGACCCAGAAGCTCCCAGCCCAGGGAGAAATGCAAACAGCTGGGGGTGGGTTTCTGTGCCTGCTTCCTATTCCCCCCCCTAGCCCGCTCTCCCCCATAGAAAAGGCAGTTTGACACCTCCACTCCATCATCTCTCCTGCTGCAGGGGCATCATTGCAGTCTGTAGGCGTGCTGCGGGATACAAGAACAGGGCCTGGTGCAGGCAGCTGGGGCTGAAGCTGCCCATATGCTCCTAGGTTTGCCCATATTAAGTAACCCTGGTTGATGGCAGCAGCCTTCTTGCTGGGTGCAGAAATGCCGTTTGCTTTTGCAGAAGTCAGATATAAACGGTAGGGTCGGTTGCTGCACTCATGGGCCACGTCTCCCTTCAACTTGACAGACACCAAAAGCCAGCCAGCTCTGTTCAGTGTGACTTTGCCTGCTGTTACCCTGCTGGCCCCCTCGGCGCCACCACGGGAGAAGAATCAGCTCTGCTCTCCCACAGTGACCGTGAAGAGAGGTCTATGGAGGGACAATGGCTCTCTCTATGCCTGCGCTAGCAATTCCCAGGCCCTGAGAGCTGACTCATTGCAGCAGGCCCTGCCCTCCCCGCTGAGGCCGAGAAGGAACAGGGACACCAGTGTTACAGGTAGAAAGGGGGGGGCCGCACAGGGCAAGCAGGCGGCACACTGAGGCATGAAAGGAGCCTTAGTCTGGGGCCTGCAGAACAGCCAGAGAGCCGAGACGACAGACTCGGCTACTGTTCCCCTCGGCCCAGGAGGGGCAGCTTTCAAATGCACCGCTTCAGAGCCAGGCAGGGCCACAGCCGTCTGCGTGTGATGCAAAATTTGGGTCCCGGGCCAGAGGTCTGAAAAAAAAAAAAAAAAAAAATCCCTGCCTGCAGCCCTGCTACTCTCGAGCGCATCTCTAGCGCCTGGAAGGGCTGAGTCAAATCCAAACCTGGAGCTTACAAGTCCACGGCACCCCGCTAACAGCTCGGGATCTTAACGTCTCCTCCCCGCCCCTGCCCCGCAGCCGGCTCAAAGCCGGGCAGCAGGGATGGCCTGCGATTGTCCCCCCAGGGCCAACCGCCGCCTCTGCCCAGGGGCTGCAAACCGGAGCGGCCGGGCCGCCGGATCCACCCTCCGCGCCCCGCGCCGCGGGCAGGGCCTGGCGGGCCCCGGGGGGTCCCCGGGCGGGGGAAGAGGCGTGCGGGGAGCCCGCCTCCCACTCGAGGGCTTTACTGCCCCGAGGCTCCGAGCGCCAGCGGCCTCTGCCCGGGGACCGGGCCCGCGGGCCCAGGCACGGGGAGAGGCGGCGCCCGGCCGGGTACGGGCCGAGCGGGGCCTCGGAGACGCCACCCCGCCCGGCGGCCACGTCCGCAGGGAGCGGGCCGGCAGCGCGGCGGCGGCGGCCCGTCGCCCACCCTTGCCGAGCAGAGCGGCTGCCTGCCGCGGCCCCACCCGCCTGCCGCGCCCACCCCGGCACTCGCTACCCACCTGCGGCCCGGCCCCGGTCCCGGCCGGCTCCCCTCGGCTCCGCTCCCGGCGGCAGCGGCGGCGGAACCCCCGCCCGGCGGCGCGCAGCGGCGCCCCACAGCGCCCCCTGCCGCCCCGGAGGGGCCGCGGCGCCCGCGCCCAGGCCCAGGCCCAGGCCCAGGCCCAGGCCCCGGGGAGGCTCGGCGGCTGGAGGGGGCGGAACGGGCTGGCGCGGGCGGTCGCTTACCCCCGCGCGCCGGAGCGGAAAACACGGAGTCAGGGAGGGGAAGTCACCGGCCCGCGGAGGCGCCGGCGCAGGCCGAGCACCAGAAGACGTTTCGAGGCCTGGGCCCGAGAGCCGGGCCCGGCCCTCGCCACCGGCCCGCGCCGACCCCACAGCCTGGACCCCAGACGCGCTGAACCCGCGCTTGGCGCTCAGCTCCAGCCGAGCCTGAGGCAGGGAAAAAAACCCGCTTGCGGTGCAGAAGGCCTCGGACCTCGCCCCTCCATCCGTGCCCCGGGGCTCGGGGCCGCCGCCGAGCTCCCAGCCCTGCCCCTGGGCACACACCACAGCCGCTGCCCGGGGGGGGCTGCAGTGAAGGATGAGGCCTTCTCTGTCCCTGGCCTCACGCTCCCCTGGCCCAGCAGCCCCGCAGCCCCTTGCCGGCCCCAGGGCCTGCTGCAGCCATCAGATGGCCACCCAGTAACATTTTACAAGTCATCTTTTTAAAAAAATGTGTTTTATTTAAAAATAAAATAATATTGCAGATCGCTTCCTTCTGCCTTTTGCCTCCCCTTCCCACCCAGCTGCAGCCCTGGCCCCACCATGCCGCTCTGTCCTGCAGCGCCGGTCGCTCCTGCTCTGGGCCAGCTGGGAGTGCCCCACGTCTCCTGTGAAAGTGGCACTGGGGCGGCCCCGTAGGGCACCCACTCCTGGCAGGTGCTGGCTGAGGGCCATGAGCAAAATCTGGCTTGTTTGCAGAAGGGTTGAGGCCCTGCCAGAAGGTGAGAGGCAAAGATTCAAAAGAAATGGAGCAATCCATTCCAGGGCTGCTGAAAAGACTAGGCAAGCTCCAGAGAGGCCTGGGGGGTGCCCGTGCTGCTTTCCTGGCAGCATTCCCTTGCTAGCTGTCTTTCCAAGAAGGGAGGAGGAAGACCACGGCTCACTCCAGGAGCATCTCAGGCGATTGCGCCATCCAGGATTTGCCCCAAACAATAGCAGCTGCTCCCAAGCAGCAAGTGGGGAATTTCCCTGGCTGAGGTGGGGTCAGGCGCGCTCCATGTCTCCATTCCCACAGCACCTTTGGCTGCTGGTTCCCTAATGCCTCCCACGTGCTCCTCTGGCTTGGAGAGGGGGCAGGGAAGGGTGGCGAGCTGAACAACAGAAGGGATGTGGAGATAACACTGTCGTCTCCTCCACTTTCAGCCTGGGGTAATCTAAAACCCAGGGAAGACCCATGCCCTAAGTTTTTTAACACCCTCCCAAGCCAGGAGATGGGGCAGCATCTTTCTATCCTCTTTGCAGAAGAGGAAACCACAGCACAGTAAGGCAGCAAGATGTCAGGCACGACAGAAATAAGCAGGGATCCACAGCCTGGCTTTCTGGGTCTTCTGGCCCCTCCTACACTCCTTCTTCAGCTCTGAAGCCAGACACTTGGCAGGACAGCACGGGAATGGAGCGCCAGGCTGGGATCCCCCAGCCTCAGCCTTGAGCACTCTAAAGGCTCTGCAAGCGGGGAAGCCCCTGCATTCCCACTCACCTTTTGCTGCGTGAAGGACCCGAGGGAGTGGGCAGGCTGGGGAAGCCCCTGCAGCCCTCGTGTGCCCGGACACCCAGGGTAATGCTCAGCCTCCTGATGCTGCAGGGGAGCGGGGTGAGTTAGATCACATGAGACCTCAGGTGCCCGCAGCAAAAACAAATATTTATTAGAGTGAGTGTTAACTCTCCTCACCCCACATTTATTCTGATGGCGTTTGGAGGTGCTGGAGGATGCTCCGTCCACTGTATAGTGTGAAAAGGAGTCCTCTCCTGCTCCTTCCCTGGGTAAGCTGGAGACCCCCACAAGTCAGACCCATGGCAGGGAGGGGAAATTCAGTCCTGCTGCTGGGCACAAATACTAAAAGAAAAGACTCCCCTGTGTAGTGCTCACCTTCTTCCCTCTGGGAAGGCAGCCTGAGGCCAACAAAAATTTTCCAAAGAGGAGGTGGGGGGATAAGCCTCCCACAGTGGCTCTGCTCCCACGGAACTGCAGGCAGGCAAGGTCCCAGCGGGCAGCAGGGCAGCAGCGCAGAGCGAGGAGGCAGCCCAACCGGCCAAAGGAGTCCAGCCACTCATTCAGAGCACACAACGGGCTTCCCTGAGATCTTCAGGTCATCGAAGGGCAGCAAGGCAAGGAGCTGCAAAGGCCAAGGGTGTGGATGTGTAAGGATCCAGGGTCATGTCTCCATCGGGCTGGGGTAGGGGCCCAGACCTGCCCTCCCCAGTCCTGCAGCCTCCCACCTCCTCAGGGAAGTGCCAAGAAACCCTGGCTGGGCTTTCCCTAGGGCTCGAGGTGACAGGCACCCACGCAACCCCAGAGCCAATCCTTGCACTCTATGGGGGAGGATGGGCACAGATAGAAACTCCTCCTAGGAGGTCCCCCCCAAATCATCTGACTCCTGCACCCCCTGACACGCTTGCAGAGCCACAGGCCTCCCCCCTCGCAGACTCACGTCGTTGTTGCCGTCAGCCAGGTCCTGGGCTGTCTCATTCTCCATGTTCCTCAGCAGGGTGTCAGCCCCGGAGTGTGAAAGGATGGCAGCAATGGCAGCATCCTTGCGGCCCACGGCCAGGTGGAGCGGGGTACACCCATTGTACATCTGGGCGTCCACGTATGCCCCGTTGCGCAGTAGGAACTGGACAGCCCTGCGGTTGTGGCACTCCACAGCCAGGTGCAATGGGGTCTTTCCACTTGTGCCCTCCTGCAACCCGCAGACCACAAGAGCGTGGGTGCGGGTCCCCTCAGATGGGCCCCACAGCACCCACCCACACCCCCTTGACAGGGTGCAGAGGGGACGGTCCCCACCCTGACTGCTGTCACGGCACCCAACAGCCTCTCGAGGACCTTTTCGCCCTGCTCCCTCAGAATTCAGTGCCTCCAAGCACCACAGCAGTGCCTGCCCCAAGGCTGGAGGCAGTGCCCCAGGGAGCCACGGCACCGTGCCTGGCCTTGCCCAAACATCGCACCATGCCCAGCCTTACCCGAACATCGATGTTGGCACCGCTCTCCAGCAGCAGAGACATCATCTGGATGTTCCCTTTCAAGGTGCTGATGTGCAGACAAGCCAAGCCTGGGGTGGGGGGGCAGGGAAGCAGGAGAGAGAGCCACAGTCAGCCTAGACCACCCTGAGGCACGCCAACCCTGGCCCCGCGCCTGCCCTACTGCACTCCAGGATCCCTGCATACACAATGCACGGTCTCTGCCCCAACCCAGCCACAGGCTCTGCACCTGGCTGCCCCCAGGTCTCACCTTGCCAGTTCTGGAGCTGCAGGTCCTGGTGATGACCGTGGGGCTGGGCCGGGTCCTCCGTCAGGGCTGTGCCCTGCAGCAGCTGCTGGGCGCACTGCAGGCGCTGCTGCTCACAGGCTAGGTGCAGCGGGGTGTTGCCATTGCGGTCCTGCAGCCCAGGGTTGACTCCCTTGTGGATCAGCGCCTGGATCACGCTGGGCTGCTCCAGGTACACGGCAAGGTGGAGCGGGGTCTACAGAGGAGGTAGGGACAGAAATTAGGAAAGGAGTGGATGCCCCGCAGGACACCAGGTGTGATGAGCCATGCCAGCCTACAGGAGCCAGCTTGGTGGCACGGGCAGGCTGCCACACAGGAGCCCGTCCCTGTCCCATGTCAGCATGGCTGACACCGGGGGGGTGCAAACAGCTTGCTGCCCCCCCCTCAGCTCAGGGATCACCCATGGGGGCAGATCTCACTCTCCCAGGTTATCTACCTTGCCACATTCAAGCCATGACTGCTCCACCCTCTGGGGCTGTCTGTAACATCCTGGGGCCTCATAAAGGACACCTTCACCCTGTGGTGCTAGAAGCTGTCACACCTCTCTCTCAGGGTATCTCCCACACCCTTCTTCCCCTCCCTGAAAAGGGGCTGCTCACATGGCACCTTCACCATGCTCTGGAGGAGGCAGATAGGGGGTCCTGGGGAAAGGGCAGAGGGATTGGGTATCTATCCAGGCAGCAGCCTGCAGCACCTGCCTTCCTCCCATCTTCTGCCTATCACATCCACATACCTGGAAAAGATCATTTTGGATCTCCAGCACCTCTCTGGGCAGCTGAGCAATGCAGCAGAGTGCCACAGCTGGGACACAGTGGATAATGGCCAGGTGAACCAACCTACAGAGGGGATAAAGGGAACAGGAGAGGAAAAAAAAAGAAAAATGAGTCCCAAGTGCCATGCTCAGGAGCGGAGATCCTCCACTGCCACATGGAGGAATAGCCTCCCTGCCTCCCCCAGTCCCTTTCCCTTCCCACCATTTCAGAGCAATTCCATCCTGCCCTCTCCCTGGGGAAGCTCAGCAGCAGGGAAAGGCAGGAACATGGCCTGAGGCTCCCCAGGGCAGTCCTTCACTCTGATGCCCACGGGGAATGGACCTTCCTGTCCCTGCTAAGCACCAGAGGGTCCTCCCTCAGACCTCACAGCATTGCACGGAGCTTGGAGTTGGCACTGCCCAAAGCCAGGTCTCCAACTGGTGCAGGTCCGAAGAGCAATTTTGCGGAGCCCACGGGCCAGGTTTCGTGGCTGCAGGGGGAGGTCTGGGCTCTGACAGCTGCCTGGGGAATTCCAGTTCCCCACTGCCGGCTGTGCACCGCACTTCTGCTTTCCTCTCCGTGAAGGCAGGCAGCCAAAGCCAGGCAGGAGCCTGGCACCAGTCCAAGATCACCTGCACGGCACAGCCCCCATGCCAGCAGATCTGCTGGCCCACAGTGATTTCCTCTTCTCTCCCCCACATCCTTCCCTTTCGGCACTGCCAAGGCAGGGCTGGCATGCAGCCCACCAGTGCAGAGAGACACCGGAGGTACGGCCGTCAGAGCTTGGTGGCCAGCAGGGAGCCACGTCCTCAGGATCATGGCCCCCAGGGCCATGGGGTGGCTGGGAAGCCTGGAGTCCCCCAGCCCAAGGAAAGGTCTGATGCCAGCCCCCGTGCATTCAGAACAGAAGTGAGAGCGCAATGGAGGCAGAGATGAGAGGGAATTTCCAGTGCCCTCCACCAACCTGCTGCGCTCCCGGGTGCCCCTGCATAGAGGGACTTGCCCCCACCACAGGGCAGCCCCCCCAGGCCAGCCCTGGCCATGGCGGGCAGCAGCAAGGAGCAGGCAGCAGCTCCTGCTCTGCAGAGCATGGCATGCATGAGCTGAGCCTCCTGCCACCTCCTTGCCACTGCGCTGGGGCCCCTGGGTGGCTTTTATCTCTGGCAGGAATCAGCTCCTAACCGAAGGCTGGACTCTAAGCAGGCTCCTGCTTCCCACACTGCTTGGCGGAGGCAGGCAGGGATGAGGGACCAAGGGTGAGAGCTGTGCCAGTCCCAGCAAGACACCCCACTCACTGGACAGCCCAGCTTTGGGATGCCACCTGCAATGTGAGGGATGGACAGCATTCCTCTGCAGACAGGAAGGCAAGACCTGGCCCTAAAGCATTGCAGCAAAGAAGCAGGGCTGGAGTTGCCTTCTCGCCAGCTGCAGGGGGGGACATGAGTGTGCTGAGAAGCCCAGAGGCCAGTCCCCCAAAGTCCTCTATCCACCTCCTCCCAAGCGCTGCCTGAGGGTCAAGCCAGCATCTGGGACCCCAGGCACCCTCAGCTGAGCCCCATTTTTGGTGGTGAAACAAGGCCGGTTCCTCTTCACACTGCCACCAGGGAAGAGACTGTGCCGGACAGGAGAGGCTGCGTCCCTGGGGAAGCCCCGGGTCACGCTGCGGCAGGGAATTCCCCACTGGAAGGAGAGGCCACCCACATTTGCCTCCGCACCGCCATGGCGTGCCCCCTCGCTGCCGGCACTCCCTGGGAGAGGGGAGGGGGCTGCAAGCCAGGGCCGAGCAGCCGCACGGGCAGGATCTGGCCACCCTTGGTAGACCATGGGGCAGAGGCACAGCCAAGGGCCGCAGGCCAGGCTAGCAGGGGGCAGAAGCGAGGGGCTGAGCTGGGGGACCAGCTGGAAGAATACCCCTCCCCTCGGCAGGCTCTCGCTGGCCCCAGCCCGGGTATGATCTGGGCAGGGAGATTCCCTGCTGGGTTTTGCATCAGGCCCCCCGGTCCCTGTAGCGGCACTTGCACCGAGGTGTCCTTTGCCCATTTGCAGGGACAGCCCCCGTTTCTCTAAACCTGCTCCCAGGCGCCACGTGCGGGAGGAGGCTGCGGGATCTGCCTTTTTTCAGGTACAGCAGAGAGAAGACTGCTCAGACAGGGGACTTTCCAAGGCAATTCGGCTTGAACTTTAAACCTCTGCAGCTTTCACTTTCCAGAGCCACACTGGGCTCCCGGGGGAGAGAGTAGTTCCTGGGGTCGTGCCCCGCTGCAGCCAGCCCCCGCACCCCCAGGAATCCCCCCAGCCCCTCTGCCACAACCCACGCCATGCTGCGCCGTCACGTGGGGACAAGTGGAGCAGGCCCCCGGGGGAGGTGGAAACCCCGGGCAGCCCTCTGCCACCACCGGCACCTCGCTCTTCCTGGCCTGTGTGGCTTTGCAGCTCAACAAGGTGGCAGAGCCACTCGGGGCTCAGCTGATGCCAAACAAGTTTGGGCATCTATGCTGCAGAGGCAATGGGGGTGACCATCCCCACCCAGCGAGAGCTCAGGCTTTCACCCTGAAGCTGCGACATGCCTGCTTTGACGAACTGCTTTTCCCCCCTCCCTCTTCCTTCTCTACCCGAGTGCAGCCTCCTCCTGTGCTTTCATTTCTGCATTCGTTCCTGCCAGCCCTCAACTTCCTGAAATGGCTGCAAGAGCCATGAGCTACTTAGGGGAATCGTGGAGAGGCCACCGGGCTGGGATGAGCGCCCCGAGAGTATGTGTGCACTGAGGCACTCTGTGCCATGGACAGCAATGCCAACCAGGAATCGGGATTGTCTTCTGCTAAGCTGGGAGACATCCTATACACAGGAGACCTAAGGTGAAGGCACGGTGCAAATCTCCGCTTTCTTCCAGCCAAGGCCACAGGCACACCTCTCTCTCTGCCATGGCAGCCGTGCGGTCCAGCTGCTGACAGGCTGCTGCATGCTGGCATGCAGCGCTCACAGCTGAGCCCCAGTGCCAGGGTGCAGCAATGGAGAGATACCCACTTGCTGCCAGACACCCCTCCTCACCCAGCCACGGCCCCGTGCCTTTGCCAGAACAAGCTCTCCATCCCGCCATGCTCAGACCCTTGCCGTTCTCTTGGCTGCCTGCACACCTCTCCTCTCCCTTCCTCTGCTTGCCTGCTCCTTCCCTCCCCACACTCCTGCCTGCAGCAATCCTGCCTGCGGCCACGGGGGTGGGTGCCCAGCAGGGACTTTTGGAAAGGGCAACAGGGAATTTTGGAAAGGGCAGGGGATGGAGGAGCTGTGGGCAGGGGAATTGTGGCGAGCCTAGGTGTACAGACTGCTGGGCTCGATCTCAGCTTTTCCACTTGCTCACCAGCTCCATCCTGGCACAAGGGGACTCGTTAGCACTCTGAATCGCAAAGGTCCCATGGGTACAGGGCATTCCTGGCACAAGGTGATTTACCCATCATCAGAGAGATAATGATCCTGGAGCAGAGGCATCAGGGCCATCCCTGGGGATGTCCCCAGGTCTGAGCACACCATGCCCAAGGTGGTCCTAGTTTAGGCACAGGAAGGCATCCATTTGCACAGTGCTGTCCACCTCCCAGGCTTCTGAGTGACCTCAAGCACCTGGTAGGAAAAGTGTCCACATATGAGGACTGGAAGCTGGAGAACAAGTTAAGGGTGACACCCAGCTCTGACACACAAACAGAACTGATGAAGTCTCACCAGTTCTCCAGCTATCCTCCTCCCTCCCTCTAGAAAATAGGCTGACCATGCAGATCCCCCCATCTGTGGAGCAAGACACCTTGTCCTCAAAGCAGCCTCTCCCTTCACCATCTCACCCCTGAAGCACCTAGGACAAGGAATCCAGCATTCAGTAGAATTTGCTTTGACAAATGTTTCTCCCTCTCTAGATAAGGTCCCTGTTTGCAGCAGGAACAGTTCACTCCCAGCTCCTTATTTTGGCTGAGCGGAGCAGTAGGAAATCATGCAAACAATTCACACAAGACAAACTTGTTCAGGGGAGGAAATGGCCCCAGCAGCAATAGAAGAGAGTGAGGGAGGAGGAAAACAGCAGGGGAATTCCATGCTTACCCTGGTCTCCTGTTCCAGCCCTGCAACCTGCACTCTAACCACTTCCTCAGGCATCAGCATGAACTCTGTCAGCAGGCTCAGCAAGCACAGGTCCATCCTGCCCTGCAGCCCTCTGCCAGCCCAGCTCCTTTCCTCCCCACATACTAATGTGATGCTGCCCGGCTCCATAAAACCGTGCCAGCTGCCCTCCGGCAGCTCCAGAGGAGCAGTGCGGATCCCAGCCAGCTGTAGGCTCGTCCCTCTGCTCCTGCCCCGGGTCTCCTGTTCTGCAGGTTTCTTCTCCCCCTCCCTTCTTCCCTTCAGCCATTGGGTTCAGCCCCCCTGATCTTCAGCCTGGGCAGTAGCTGATTCCCAGCCTGCCGCTCCTGGGGCCAAAGGGAGGGGTGGGAAGCAATGGGTGAGCAGGGGAGACAAACGCTGCCTTTCCTGTGGTGCTCTGCAGAGGGTCTGGTCCCGGTGCTGGCAGATGAGGGGTGCTGGAGGTTGACTGGCAGGGGAGGCATTGCTAGAGGGCTGTGGGCACCTTGTTTTTCAGTGAGGTGGGGTTGGAGGAGGAGGTGGGGAGATGAAGGTGTCCCTGTTCACCCACATACAGAACCCCTGGCCTCACATTCTCTAGACTCTGCACCCACACTTTTGATCAGTTTGCTCCATTTCTGAGCAGCAAACATCCCAAATGGTCCACTGGCCATGGCAACTCCATTTCAAAGGGAGCAAATTCCCATTCTCACTCATCAGGAGGCAAATACACTCTCCTACAGTTTCTGTATGCACAGAGATATGTTGAGGTCAGAACAGGACAGTGCCTGGACTTTGCCAGCGGCTGTACAACACACCCTAGCAATCCTTCACAGCCCTGCAAGTATCCTCACTGCCTCAGGATTTTCTTGTAATGAGGCACCAGCCGTGGCTCTAGGATATCTCAGTGCCCCCCTTCAGCCCTGCATCTGCCCCAGTCAGAGGGGCTTCCCATCTCCAGGATGGAGAGAGCATCCCAGGCAGCGCACTGAGAGGTGCCCAGTAACCACTCTCACAGCTCAGACCCCATGGCCTCTCCTCCTACACAGTCATGTCTGACTTGTCTTTTTATCCACATTGTATTAAAAAAACCCCACACCAATAAACATCAAAACTTTCTTTGTTAATTTAGCTGAGCTCAACCCTTTCCCAGCAGCAGCCAAACCTGCCTGCAGAATGCAAGGACCTGAAGCCCTCCCCACCTCGACTGATCTATTACAGCCAGGCAACAGGCTTCTGCAACCCAGGACATGGAAATTTCCAGACATTCTTTCCCTTCCTCTGTGCTGAAGTTCCCTGTGCCTCTCCCCATCTCCAAGGCAAACCTATGCAGGCGGAAAGTCTGAAGAAACTTCCTCCAGGCCAGGCTGAAGTCATCCGAGCAGGGAAAAAAAAAAAATCTCTTCTTGCCTGCATGATCTCAGAGGGCTGCCAGGACTTACCCACCTTATACCAAGGCTGTATGTGACCCCTGTGGCAGCCAGCAACTTCTGGGGCATCCTAAGAAGCCTGTGCAGAGCTGCCTGCCCCTGCTTGGAGGGGCACCAAGCCTGCCCTTGCTCACTGAACTCCTGAGCATGCACAGAGGAAGAGCTGAGAGTCCAGGCACAGGGAGCCCTGACACAGCAGGTTACCTTCTCCCTCCGGCCAGCCCCATGGTAGGACTCATTTTCTTCTCTGCCTCACAACAGCGGTGTGCTAGGGAACAACCCGGGATGGACTCAAACTCCCCTGGCAATCAGGCAAGGAGCTTCCTAAAGCCCCTCTGGAAAAACCAAGAGCATCCCTGCTTCCCATTAACTATGGCCATCCCACTGTTGGGCAGCCAGCAACAGCCCAGCCCAGCCGAGCAGGGGGAGTCCCAGCCCGACAAGCAACCAGGTGTGCTCTCTGCATGGGACTTCTTTAATCCTTCTCCTAAAACTGTGTCTCTCTAGTCCTCTCCTTTTTAATTCTTTCACAGCCATTTCCCTTTGCTGTCACATGCCGAGCGTTCCCCCAGGCACGCACACTGGGGTACGGGGGTTCAGCAGGGCAAGCACCAAGCACGCAGCCACGCTGGAGCAGGCAGCCTGAATGGGGACAACCTCTATTCCCCTGCACAGGGAAGAGCTCTAGCACAGGCCTACATGAGATGGGAGGGTTATGACTGGCACATGCCAGTGAACAGTTAGAAGTG
Organism: Haliaeetus albicilla; assembly: GCF_947461875.1. Classification (NCBI taxonomy): domain Eukaryota; kingdom Metazoa; phylum Chordata; class Aves; order Accipitriformes; family Accipitridae; genus Haliaeetus; species Haliaeetus albicilla. The sequence goes on along the minus strand of NC_091495.1, from coordinate 22,201,293 downwards.
GCTCTTTGCCCTGTTATATGAGCCTTTGCACTCAATGCCTACCCACGCAGGCGAGGGCTCAGTGGGGAAGGCCCCTTTGCTACCATCACGCGGAGGAGAGCTCAGAACATCAGCTCCTGTGGGGCCCCAATTTTACTCTATTAACTGTCCCGGAGCCCTTGTTAAGGCATCTCAACCCGCAAGTCACTGGCACGTGATTTCTTATCAGCAGACGGGGCAGCACTTGTCTCTGTTGGAAGGAGGAAGTCAGGCTCCCTCCACTCCCCTCCCTCCCCAAAACAGGCACTCAACCAAAATCACTCGGTCCCATTTTCCATCTGAAGGAGGCCAAGATCTCTCTCCTGTGATTGAGCTGGGGTCCCCCAACCTTCACCCCTGCAGAGGAGCCACACTGCTTTGCGTATGGAGCCCAGTACAGAAGACAGCCACCCTCCCGCAGAGGTGCAGCCCCCAGCCCTTTGCAGCACGGCATGGCCAGAGGGCCCCGAGTAAGACTACACATGCTTTACTCAGCTGCCCAAGGGCCCTGTCACCGTGGCATCAGCTACCGACAGCATAAACTGGTGCGTGGCCCCAGGACTAGCATGGGCAAAAAGGGAAGCATGTTTTTAAGTTTAAGACAGAATATATAGTCCTAGAGAGCGGAAGCTCTGCCTGATTTCCCACACCGATGAATCAACTCTGCCTCTCCAGAGTTGGCAGAGGCTGCCATAAGCCCATGCAAATGGGGAGGTTTTCCCTTGTGCTGGAACACAACAGGCGATCCCATCACATACCATCCCACCCCAAAGAAGCTGGTCCCACACCCACCCCTTTCCCAGGACACTGGACTCATGCATCTGCCTGGTGAGGCCAGGAAGGAGGGGGTTTCCTCAGTGAACCCTAACAAAGGTTGAGCTTGTCTGGAGGCCGGAGCACAGCGACAAAGCTGCCTGAAGCCTGCTCTGACCTAGCCATGCCTGTAGCTGGAAAGCCCCTCTCTTCATTTCCATGCAGAGCAGTTCCATTGGGACTCAATTCAGCAGAAAAAGAGCTAGTCTACAAGGAAGACACAAATGCTTGGAGGAGACCGCTTGTTTCACAAGGAAAAGATGGATGCTTGGAGGAAACTGCTTGAGCTTGAGTGCACAGGGCTTGCTCTCTACCCGGCTGTGGAATAAGCAGGATGTGTATCAATGCCCTAAGTGCACCCACCATCTTCTGCCTGTTGCCCTGTTCCTCATCCTTGACGTTTCCTGCCATGCCAGCTCTGCTGCTCTCTCTCGGGGACTGATGTGCCGGTGCCCGATTACTGCAGCTCTGACTTCCCCGAGGCAGAGGGACTGCCAGTGGCACTGGGGAAGTGTCGCGGGGGGGGGGGCGGGCTGATGCTTGGGCAAATGATTCTTGGAAGACAGCACCCACACATTTCACTGGCCATCACACCCACATCTCCCCTGTTGGCCAATTTCCTTCCTGCAGAAGTAGGACCCCTTCTAATTTTGAGTGTGGGAAGAGGCAGTTTTAGTCCCATTGCTTCACCCTGCCCGGGTTAACGCTCCTCTCCCGCGGAGGCGGGCAGGAAGGTATCCAAGGAGGATCCTGCTGATGCTCCAACTGCCCAAGCACGTGCTCCTCGCCTCTGCCTCCACCTCCTATACTTACCCCACAAGCACCAGGCTGACAAACACAGGCCCCCTCGCAGGCACACCTCGAGGTGGCATGGGTGGGCGAGCCTTGGGGAGATATGGACAGCAAAGACTTTTACCAGCTCCCTTCGTGCAAGCCCGGTGCTCCTCTCTACTCGGTACCAGCCAGGGCATCTGGGGAAACAGGAACTACTTGGCCAAAACCCCTGAACTTTTTATATTTTCAGAATTACAATTACAGGAAAGTGTTGTTGCCCAAGTCTTCTGAAATATAATGGTAGTATGATTTTAATTCTTGGCCTGGAGCTGTTTTGTGGCAGACATTCAAGCAAGGCACACAAGGAAACGTGCCGCTGATGGAGATGAAAAGAAGGCAAAGAAGTCAATGGTTTTGTCTGGCTGGATGAAAGGGATGCAGCCTGTGGCCATCTGATCCCTTTTCTCTGGGGACCTTCTGTCACCGGATGAGCAATTGCTCCATAGACTTTAGTATTACTGTCAGCCCCAACTCGTTTTTGCATACAAAACTGGTGGCAGCTCAATGAGTCTCTGGGTGCTCACAGTCCCCATTTGCATTGACCCAGCGGTGAATGTTCAGCATTTCTAAATATAAATGCCGCCTACCTCTGCCGCAGGGTCAGGAGGAGAGACAGGACTAGCAGAGGCAGAAATCCACAGCCTTGCCACTCTAACCACAAGAATAGTTTTTTTCCCAGCACTGGGAGCGAATCCCAGGAAAGCCAGCTCCTGCGTGGACATGGCCAGCCCGGAGCTGTATGAGCTGCACCACCAGCAGATTTTTTTGCTCCCTCCCTCGCTCTTTACAGATTTCCTGTTCTGAACTGCACTGTGAGTGAGAGAAAACAGAAGAGCAACTGCAACCGTTTGGAGAGCCTCTCCTGCCTACAGTAACCAAGGCACCACCAATTAATGTTTCCCTAGTTAATGAGATTCTTGAGTTAGGCTCTGGCCAAGCAAGTCTGACAAGCAAAGGGCTCAGCCACCTTACAAGACAGCCCCAAGCCGCAAAAGTGTCTCCAAGCAGCTGCATCTATTGGGCTTAGTAAACAACAGCAAGCAGGGAGCCCTGGGCATACTGTGATGGACTAGCCTGGGGGGCTTTTCTGAGGTGTTACTTGTACAGCTCTGCTTAAAAGACCCCTAGCTCGCTCTGTGGGCACCTTGGCTCTAGCATTACAGCTGGGAAAGGTGGCAAAGGTCCTCCATGCCAAGGAGTCCCAGAGCCAGCCTGTAGATAGGACAGGTCTAGAAAGCACTACCCAGGCGCCCAGCTGGGGAGCGTGGGAGGCTGGGTTTAGTGTAACCTTGCTTGCCATGAGACTTCCAGCCAATCCTTGGAGCAGATCCCACAGTGAGCATTAATGAACTAATTAGCAGATGCACAGGCTCCTTTCTAGCAGAGAAGTAAACATTCAGGCTGCCTCCCAGCTCATCTTCAGCTTCAGAACCAGATGTGTTCTGCCAGGCAAGGACAGAGCCTCCTTGCTGCTCCTACTTCTGAAGACATTTGCTTGCTCGTGTCAGTGCCTCTTAGTTTCTCTTCCTCTTGCACCATTAATAAGTATTAAACTCTAGCCTGGGTTTGGGGCAAAGCATGCCCTTCTCAGCTGCTGGCACACTTTGCTCACGCTCTGTGTGTGCACTCATGATGAAAACCTTCCATCGAAGAAATGTACGACAGGAAAGAGCCGTGATTAGCTGACAGCAGTTACCAGAAGCCAAACTAAATAACTCCAGTGTGATACTTCTGCCCTTGAGAGGGCATTACGGATGTGGGAAGCCCCCCCTCATTAAGAGAAACACTCATCTCTGTCACAGAGGCTCAGGAGGGCAGCCCCATAGCAAGGCATGCGTCACAACTGTGCTGAAAGCTGTGGCTGTGCAGGTGGGTTGGCAAAGCAAGGCGATTTCCACCTGAGAACAAATAGTTCTTGGGTTGCTTGATTGAGCAGCATCTGTGGCCCTAACACAGACATCTCAGGGTCTTGCCCTGCATAGCCAATCTCGTTTTGGGTCTTGCTTACACACCATCTTACGCAGCCGAGCCTTCTCCATTGCAGAGGAAATGTTGCATTCTCTGGGGAAGAGACAGTGGGGGGGCTTGGTTTGCTCCCACACCACCTTCTAGTCACTAGTGGCCCCATAGCAAGTGGAAATTGGCTTCCTGCGGCAGGTCTGTTCTGTGCCACGTTGCCGGGGCTGCCTCTCCCTGCCCACTCTACTTGGACCCGGCTTGGATGCCCCACCGGTCGCCCACCTAAACCCACGCCAGGGTGCCAAGCATCCGCGCACAGTGCGAGGCTCTCAGGATGGGGGCTCGAGGAGTCCTTCACAGCCCGGCTGAGCGGGTGCTCCTCGGGAGAGGGCTGGGGACCACTGCAGACAAAGCCCGGCTTATCCCCAGGCACCAGCTCCCGGCCGGCTGCGAGGGGCGAAGCGCGGGGCTGGGGCCGGGGAGGCCGGCGCTCACAAGCCGCCCCCGGGAAGGTGGGGAGGGCAAGGGGCCGCGGTCACTCACGTGTCTCCGTCCTCCGAGAGGTAGGTGAGCGCCTCCAGCTGCTGCCGGCTGAGCCCCTCGGGCGGCGGCGGCGGCTCCTCGGCGCGGCAGGCGGCCGGCAGCCCGGGCAGAGGCTCGGGCAGGGCGCCGGAGCCGTAGCTGGAGTCGAGCCGCTCCTCGGCGGCGGTCTCGGCGAGGGTCTCTGCGGCGGCGGCCGGGGGGATGTCGGCTGCGGCGGGGGTCTCCCGCCCGCCCGGCAGCGAGCGCAGCGACTCGATGCCCGAGTCGCACTGCCCGTCCTCGCCCTCCCAGCCCGCCGCCTCCTTGCGGCACTCGCCGCCCGCCGCCCGCGACATCGCTCAGCGCCCGCCGCCCGCCCGCCCCGGCCCCGGCCCCGGCGCCGGGGGGCTCATGGCCGGAAAGCCACCGAGCGGCGGCCGGCGCGGAGGCTAAGGCTCCGCGGCTCCTCCTCCTGCCCCTGCCCGCACTGACTCAGCCGCGCCCGGCCCCGCCTGCCCGGGATTCCCCCCCCCGCCGCCACCGCCCCGCCGCGCTGCCCCGGCACCCCCCAAACGGGGGGCTGCCTCTCCCTGCCCGCTTTGTGCGGGGGCGGCGCAGGAGCGGTAGGAGGGAGAAAACCCACCCGTGGGCACGGCACGCGTGGGCGAGGGCCGGCAGCCCGGGGTGCGCAGGGGAGGTGGCCACACCGTCCTTCCCTACACCGGGCAGCCCGTGCCGGTGTACCCTGGACCCGCCTCCTCCCCTGCTCTGTTTGTCTGGGTTCTTTAAATAGCAGGCAGGTTCGCCAGGGGTGGGAGAGGGACTCTGTCAAGCTGGGCGGTGTGGGGGTGAGGATGCTGTTGCGTGCGCAGGTGCTGACTAGAGCCGCAGGCTCTGGGGGAAACGGTATGGTGGATGTCACTTGGTAGCAGAGATAGGTGCGAACAAGACGCTTGCTTTTCCCGTGTGCGTGGTTTAACCCGTTTCACCCACGGAGACACCTTCTTGTCTGTCCTGCCTGTATAGGCAAAGGGAAAGGCCGGGTGGTGGCTACAGTTGGCTGTACAAGTCGCTTGGTCCAGCCGCTTCCCACCGCTTTTCTGTGTTGCGAATAGAAAGCCCAAAGCCCAGAGCGGCTGCCAGGGCTCGCACAAGAGCAGCCCAGGCACGCAGATCAAAGCCGAAAACAGAAGCTCAAATGAAGGCCCAGCTCTCTGCCTGTGAATGGTTGACCAGGCTGCATTTCAGTGCTCTCCTTCCTAGACCAAACCTATCCAGTTGTGTTCCTCATGGATCTGCGCAGACGCCATCTAGTTACTTCCCAGTGTCCCAAGCAGTGGGCTTTCCTCAGAAGACAACCTAGATAACTCTGAATGCAGGTGATGCTTTAAAATCAGTTTCCCTTGTTGCTTTTATTGCTTGGCCTCTCCACCTCCACAGGGTGCCCATCTTTACAGTTCAGCCCAGCAGGAGGGAAAGGATCTATCCGTGCCACGCACCTGCAAGGGAGCTCACCTGGGAAGAGCTTGGTGGTGGGTATGGGACCAAGTTCACAAAAACCACATGCAAAGCACCAATGACTTCCCCCTACTGCACTGCAGCTGCCGCTTCAGATTTGCGTCACTCCCCCAGCACTGGCCGCCAGGCCTTTATTCACAGCCTTGCTGCAGGCGAGCTACCCATGAAAAGTGCCTCTGACCAGGCAGGAAGAGAGGTTTTGGGGTGTGAGGGCAGCAGGAGGCAGGCAGGGGAAGTCTCTGTTGGCATCAATAACTTTGAGTCACAAGTTTTCCTCCCATGCTTGGGATCTGTTTCAGTATCTCCAGTTGTGTCCCTGGCATTGCCTGGCTGCAAGACTACAACTGCTAATGGAAAGGAGCTTCTCCCATATCTTAGCAGCTCTGTCCAACACAGGGCAGGGATCTGGGCCATATATTCATGTCACTTCCTCTCACACCCTGGCAGTGGCTGCATCCCAGCTCCATGTGCATCCACAGCTGATGTTCCTGACCCTCCGCCCAGAATTTCTACTCTTTCAGCTTTCTGTACCCAACTGCTACAAGGTTACCCATCAAATACCTTCCAAAATGCCTTTGCCTTTTTCTCTAGTAACATACTAGATGTTACTAGAGATGCAGCTCCATCATGGAATGGTTCCTTATACACTTTGCATGGATAAAATCAGGTATTGGGAGAAATCCACTTTTGTCAAATCAGCACAAACCTGCATGGTGATGCACAAAGATTTTGCTTCTCTGTGAATTAGTTGCTGCTTGGCTTTGCAGCACGTGGCAGTCACCCCTTGATTATCTTGCGATGTTCTGTTCCAGTTGGGGCATAGGCATGGAACCTGCTTCCAGAGCTAGCGCAGGTCCAGGAGCGATTCAGGAAAAGCACAAAGCCTGAGCTAATAAGCCCTGGACCAGCTCTGCAGGGAGGCAACTTGAGATCCACCACTTGGGACTCTACAGTCCAGTCCACTGCAAGCTGTCTACACCTCTGGCTACCAAGCAGCCCCTGAAGGTGGCCTTCCTCCACTGCTGATGGGAGCTTAGCTGGAGCTAGTGATCTTGCAGCTTCCCTGAGGTGAGCCTTGAACTTTCTTGAGCTCTTCCAGGGCTGTGTGGCGGTTATCTGCTTCAGCTGAGCTGTGGAGACCAGGCACTCCCCATTAAAATCAGCTATGCCACCCAGGCACCGAGGTCCAGCCACTCTGTGCTCTGACCTTCCAGCTACACCCACTAATACACAGCTCAGGCACCATCTCCTTGCCACCTCTCTTCTGGTTGGGTGTGCTTATACTAACCCTTTGGACAATTTGACTGGAAAGTCTGAAAGATGAACTTGACTGCTCTGCCCTGTTATTTGCCTTCTGTCACTCATTCAGCAAGGCTTGGGCTCCGCTTCATGCTGACTTCCTAACAGAGAGCTTTTCTGCCTGGCTGTGCGGGTTTTGGACTTACTTTATTTTCAGAGACTTTAAATATAGAGGGATATACATATGCACACGCACACTCGTATATATAATGTAATGGCAGGTATTGGTAGAGGGAGTAAAAACATTTAAATGTAAGATGAGGCCAATCTTGATGTTCTGATTTGCTTTTGAGGATTTTAAAACCGAAACTTTAATTCTGGGCTCTCTCCAGTCCCCCTTAAGATCTGTCACTTAAAACGATTAAAATTGCAGGGAAAAACCAAAGAGGAAGGGATCTGTTCCCACTAGAGGTCAGTGTCAACACACACTGCTCGAAGGCACCCAGCTCTACTCAACCGCTCTGGCAGGAAACTCGGCTCAGAACGGCTCTCCCTCCCACCACACTGCGCTGCCAGGAGCATCAGGGCAGACAGAGCCTGGGCATGGGAAGGACTCCCCAGGCGACCTGTGACCCCCGGTACTGTCCCTGATAATGTCCTGTCCCCAAATACAGCCCTCATTCAGCTTTCTGCACCTGACTTCTTGAACCCAAGCTCTGCCCACCTTAGTTGCAGCCTGGCCTGGCACCAGCATCTTCTCCACTGTTCCTCAAGCTGTTAACTGGGTGAGATCGGCTGAGAGAGATGGCAAAAGGGAGTTTATGCCCAGTCTGTGTCTGGCCAGAGGAAAAATAATGGTACTTTAATTCCCAGCTGTGGTCCTCTGCCATGTTTAAGCAACCTAGGTTACCCAAAATTGCTACAAGCAGTTATTGCCACAGTAATTCACACCAGGCAATGTGACTGGTGCTAGGTTCCCCCACGCAGACTGTCCACCACACAGCTTTGGTCCCATGTGAGCACTGGGCTGCCCTGCTCCCTGGGGATGCAGCCCTTTCCCACCGTCCCCTGCAACAGAAGTACTGACCCCATTAGGAAGGTGCTAGATCCCCATCTGAGGAAGCTCCCACTGCATTTTTCCACACCAGAGATGTCTCTGGGTGCCCCGAACAGCAACCCAGACCTCCGCCTGGGGCTCCAGCTCCAGCTTAGGGAGCTCAGCCGAGAATCCATGTGTGCTGGGCTCTTGACTGGGAGCAGAGGCCCTGGGAAAACGAGGAAAGCTGCAGGGAACATGACAGGCTCTCTCCTCTGACTGCTGTTCCATATATCTGACAGCAAATCAGCTCTATGGTGCACCAAACTGGGTCACTTCACCTTCTGGCCTAACAGAGTGAAGCAGGAACATGTCTTTGAAAGCTTCAATGCCCAGAAGCAAGGCTCAGCTTTCTAACAGGCCAGGGCAAAGCAGGTCCTCCTCAGACACCCCTTTTTTTTTTTTTTTGTTGGGGGAGGAAATCAGCCTAGAAAACGCTGGCTGCCCTCTTGTGGTAAGTTTGGCTGAAATCACAGGGTCAATGAATCTCTCCAAGGATGCTGCTCTGGATACCTGCTTGCTTTTGCAGTAAGGGATTATTTCCAGTTGGACTTGTCCTCCTTGCAGCCCATGCTGGATGCCTCTCGTCCTTCTGCTGTGCTCTCCCATAACGTTACAGGACCCACCATGTCAATCCAGAGCAGATCAGGTTTGTCTACGTGTGGCAGGTGGTCAGGAAGTTGCCAGCTAATGCCCTCCCTGAGACCCACGATTCCCCCTGTTGCCCATAGTCCCACAGTGGACAGGGCAGCTTCTAGCTCCTTCTGTCATTTACTGCTGTGTGTCTGATGTGTAGCATATCGGACAAGGGGATCAATTCTTTAAATGGGGATCACACCTAACTCATCCTGCTCTCGGCCAGGGCATTCACTTCCAAAAGCAGAATGTGATCGATATAAAGGTGCACTAAAAGTCCTTGAGCTTACAAAGTGAATGAACAAAGCCCCCAGATATTTCAACAAAATTTCATTCTAAATTAGATCCTCCTTGTGTAACTCCGGTCAGCTCAGTGGCTACAGTGCTCTCTGCTCTCATCTGGGCAAATGAATGGCTGATAAGGCTTTGGTATGTATTTATTTATGTGGATGTGTGTGCAGCTGCGTGTGCTCAGAGCTCTCCCAAAGGAGATGTGGTTATGAACGGGGAGGGGATGGCAGATGGTCTTGGAGAACTAATAATAAAACCATGCTTAAATAGATGGTGAAACTGTGCCCTAGGTGAGAAATCTCATCACCTGGGGTTCCCTTTATAGCTAGTGGATAGATAGACTTGCTTCCAGAGGGTGGCTCTGATAACCCCTGTCTGGCCACACTGCTTTAATGAAGAGCGCTCCTCCCTCCCCACAGAATAGCTGTGGAAGACAGTGCTCCATTGCCATGCTATCATTTATTCATGACTCTCTAAGCACAGTTTATCTGGCAGCAACTGTCCAAGACAAAACAAAGCCCTCAACTCACCCAACCATCCCTCAGCTGACCTTGCCAGAGAGCACAGGATGGATGCTGCTGATGCTGCATCCTGGGCTTCAGCATCACCACTCTGGACCTGATGGCCTTTAGAAAGGAGGATTGGTTAACTTCCATTTTTGAGTTGCTTCTGCTTGAGCTGCTTCCTACTTCACCTCAGCCCCTCACTGCAGCCCTGCAGCCCCCTGCTAGCCCAGTCCTTACCTCCTAACAGTGCTCCGAGTGGCTACTCTGCTGGTCCCTAGCAAGCTGCGCAGTGCTGCCAGAAGTATTACTCATGCAAGCTTGGCTCTGCTCTCAGGAGAGTTAAACCTCCCAGCTGCCAAACTGAATTAGAGCTTGTGTCTCTCCACACTTGCATCAGAGTGATCTGGGAACAGGCCTGGTGGAGCCACACTACTGTAAGCAAGTGAGGAGCCCAGGCAGGGGTTGGGAGAGAGGGGTGAGCAGGTTGGCTGGCTCAGGGTGGCCGGGAGGGGAGGTGGGGGTGAGCAAGCTGTTTGAAATATTCAGGTGCTGAGCAGGAGCACAGGGCATGCAGAGGGCAGGTGGCCATCCCCAGGGATGGAGGAGTCCCGGCGCCATGAATAAGTGATGAATAAGTCCATGTTGCCCAGTTAAGGGGTGCTCCTGGCACACCAAATGTGGGAGCACAGCCATTCCCCAAGGTGGGATCGCAGACCTTCCCCCAGACGTTGGCCTCACCGTCAGCCCCAGCCCATGCAATGGCCCCTAAGTGATGCAGACAGTCATGTGGTGGGCTTTTCGCCCCTACCCAGAACAGCCTTTTCTCCCTGTCTGTCCAGGTCCATGGGGACAGTTGGGTGGAGAAGGGATGCTACCCCAGACCAGAATGTGTCAGCTCCAACTGCTCAGTGAGAGGAAGGCAAACTGCAACAGAAACCTATTTTCTGCTTTTAGGGAGGTGACTCCCAGGACTATAAGTAGGGATAGGCTAAATTCTCTGAGCCATTAGTTTCCGTGGCTTATTCCTTTCTGCGGGTGAAGGGCCAAGAAACTCAGGCAGAACAAAACATTTGCCAGGGGAAGATTTGGCCCAGTTTCTGGGAACTTGGGGTGGTTGCTGCTGCTCCGGAGTTGTATTGGACAAGATGTCCCAAGGGCTGTCAAACAGCATCTGGGCAGCTCTGAATCCACTTTTCATTTCTAGGGGGGAAGCAAGGGAGGGCCCTGGGTGTCCTGCTGCAGAGAGAAAAGCAATTTAACCCGAGTCAGAAACTTCTGTGGAGCCTCACAAATAACTGTGGTGATGAAGAAATAGACTCTTATGGGGCGGGATGGAAAATAAGCAAACCGCACAGGCAGCCTGTTGTTGGAAAGGGAAGGATCAGAGCAGGGATCAAAATTTCCAATGACTGCAATTCTCATCTGTGAAATGCACCCCAGAGCAGGAGCTACAAACCCACCTACTTCACAAGGTTTAAGACTTTGCTCATTTGGGGACCACTGGCATCTTGCCCATGGAGATGCAGACTCCTATGTGATGATGCAGTACAGAAACTAGTTCCCCAGTCATAAATTAGTGACCCCTATGGATTTCCTTCCCACGATAAAAAAGGGGACACCTGGATCCCTTCCCAGCAGACATGGAGTCTTAGTGCAGCAGAGGAAAACATAACTAATGGCACAGATTTCCTTGAGGACAATGATTGCAGAGGTAAATGGCACCCGTGCAGTCAACACCACTGACCAGAAATGGCAAAGGGATATTGTTTAACTGGAGCAAGTGGCACATTCCTTCACCCACACTCCCCTTGTCGCATTAATAAGGAGGAATTTAATTGGAGCGATGCATTCTGGAAGGCTCAGGCAGCCAGCACAAAATATCCTTGAAATTTCTAAATTTAATAGGCATTAGTTTCCAAGCTTGGAAAATCCTGCATCCTAACACGAGGGGATTCTCTGCTACACATCTTCTCAAGAGACAAAAAGCAGCAGACTGCTAGGAGTCATTGATTGCTTTGGAACAAAAGACTAAGTTTTGATAACACTTGGCCTATTGGACAAAATAAAGCTAAACCCAATGTTATATATATACACGATGCTGCAAAATCCAGTTTTATATTTAGGCTACAAGTACCAGCACAAGGATAGGTATCTATGGTCATCTGGCTTAAAATGAAGCCTCTGTCAACATTTTTCCAGAAATTAAATGCAAATTTACTGCATGGGTAACAACTAAAAACATATTTAACCAGGAATGAAAAGGCTGTTTTCTGTAATTACCAGAGGCAGAAGTGTGAGACCTTTTCTGGCTTGATGCATTATGGAAAATGAACGAATACTGCTAATATGACCTAGTGCTTTATGTCTGCTTGGAACAGATATGAATGTCTCTGCAGGGTGGCAGATACAGGGCATGTGGAGAACAAACCTACTGATATCCCAGTAAGGGTACTACCTCTACTTCAGTTGCCATGTCCTCTTAAAAGCCTCCCTGCTTCTTTCAACCATTTTGTGGCATCAGAAATGCCCCTGTACCAGAAATGTCCCACTCTCCAATATGGTCTTCCAGTAGAGCATCCCAAAACGTACAGGAATAACTGGGGGGGATTCTCACATATTACAGCAAAGATATTTTTATCTCTTGCCCTCAAGAGGAGGGTTGAGTGGTCAGGGCAGTGTGCTACAATTAGGACTGCTGGGTTCTCCCTCTGATGGTGACACAGAACACAATCTTGGACATTGCCTGTCATGCTCCATTTCCAAAAGGCCTATGCATCATATAACCTTATTTCTCCGATTCTTGGGTGGGTCCTGTGCTCTTTGTAACACATTGTCAGCCATGCCCTTGGGTTCCTATCTGAGGGTTGAAACCTGCCACGTGCCTGTTTCCCACAGAAAATGGCTGAGAACTTGTACAACTTCAGTTCAGATGGAGCAGGGTACAGGACTTCTTTGTGACTTCTCAGCTCAAAACCAGTATAGCCAGTGATGTGTTGGACAGCTCCAAGACACAGAAAACATGCTGCCAGGACCAGCATCCAAGATGCCTCATACAAAAACCCCTACTTCTGGCTCACCAGTGTCTGCTGAATTCACTGGCGGAGGATAAATTGCAGGGCTCTGTGTGGGTGGCTCCACAGGGGTGGCAGCAGCCCGCTTCCCAAGGGTTAGTCCTAGCAGATAACGAGCCCAAAATGGGCACACCGAAGGAAGCTGCTCCTTGAGTCTGTGGGTGTGCTGTGGAACTCCTTGCCACAGAATGCACACAGCATCTACAAGTCCAAAGTTAACATGAATTCAAAAGTGAATGGACAAATTCCCTGGGCTATTCCGCCGTGGGCTATTAAATGCAAAGACATAAACTCATATCGCCTTTTTTTCCCCTCCACCCTTCTGCTTTGCTCTTTTTGGGTGACATTCCCATCTTTGAGAGAAAACCAGAGCTGTTCCTGGAGGGTGACCATCCCAGAGGCACCTTTTAGTCTAGCTGAGGTCACTTCCTCCAGGAGTCCCTGGCACTATAAAAAGCAGAAATGTGTATACACATGCAAATTATTTGCGACTGTCTATTAGTGTACATGCAATAGCATACAGTGCAGCTACAGAAATCCTGACAGCTCTGGGCTTGTGCCTCTTTGCCTTGCTCTGCCATGGTACACACACACCGGTGAGCTCTCCTTGGCGGCGTGGGATCCATCATGTGAGGATGGGTCTGAAACCCTCGAGAGCCAAAGACTGCCTAGAGGATTGGGCAGGGGGTGCCTGAGCTGTAGGCAGCGAAATTCAGGGCAGGCTGCTCCTGCTTGCTGCTGTTCCCATGGAAACAGGGGAAAGGCGAGAGGAAACGCTTCCCCAGCCTCTTTTGAAGATGAGCTCCTTCAGCAGCACCCCCGGCTGCCACACCTACTCCCATCAGAAGCAGCGGCTGGCAATTTCCCTCGGATGCATCTCCTTGAGCGAGACCATCAGGCCTACGGACCGTTCCTTCCCCATCCCAGGCAACAGACTGGGCAAGAGCAAGCCACTCATCCCAATGCCAAGGCTGAGCCTCAGAGCTCAGAAAGAGTGAAGCAATTTCCAGCAAATTCTGCAACTTATGCTTTTCCCCAGTTTGGAGCTGGGGAAGTACCTGCAGAGACACCCAATTACCCAAGACTGTCAAGGAAGCTGGGCTCTACCTGCAGTCTCTGGACCTAGATAAGCCTGGACCGTTCCTGAGCTCTGTGTGTGTCTCCCATGAGGACACTACTGTGAGTTTAGATTGAGGGTCTGAAGAGATTTTCCCACTCATCCCCGCAACCAAGCACGTTATGTCTATGGGTGAAACATGCTGCAGTCAGCTCTGTGATAGCTAGCTGAGCATCCTTGGGCCCGGTGGAGATCATAGCAGCGAAGACACTGCCCGACCTAAGGGCTTTCCCCTGGGTGCCGGCACTAGCGCTGATGGTCAGCCTTACCTCCCCCCCCGACCAGCTAGGGCTGCCCATGGATTAGAAAAACAGCTGGAGCTCACTCAAAGCGCTCCTGGTCCTCTGAGCTCTCCCACTTCATCCCGAGGGGAGGAAAACCCACGGAACCCCTCACCTCCCCGTCAGCATCCCGGCTGGGTCTGAAGCCCGCCCGGCCGCCCCGGCGCCCCGGACGCCCCCTCGGCGGGGCTGGCAGCAGGACCCCTCCCCGGCAGTGCCCGGACAGAGGCTCCGCTGCCGGTGGGCTCCCGAGGGGCGGCCGCGCCGGGCTCCCTGCCTGCCTGCCTGCTTGCTTGCCTCCGGCGCCTCAAGGTCACCCGTCGCCGCGCCCCCATCCCCTCCCACCCCATCCCCACCGCACCGCACCCCGTCCCACCCCGTCCCCATCCCGTCCCCCCCGCCTCCTCCGCGGCCCTCCCACCGCGGCTCTGCCCGCCCTCCGCCGCGCCGGGCGCGGGCGCGGGAGCGGCGCTGCGCTGCGCTGCGGCGGGGCCGGGGGCCGGGCGCCGGCGGGCGGCGAGCGCTGCCGCCCTGCCGCGGCTGGGGGCCATGCCGCCGCGCCGCCCGCCCGCCGCGCCGCCCCGCCGCCCGCCCGGCGACCGGCGAGGCAGCGCCCGGCGGCGGGCGGGATAATGCGGCTGCCCAGCCCGCAGGCACCGCCAGCGGGGCGCCGCCGCCGCCGCCGCCATGTCCCCCCCGGCCTCGGCGGCCGCCGCCAGCGAGGGAGGCAGCAGCACGCCGGTGCCTCCGGAGGAGGAGGCGGAGGGGGCCCGAGAGGAGGTGAGGAGAGCGGCCGCCCCCCCCCGCCGGGGTCTGCCCCCAACCACCCTCCCTCCCCGCCCGCTTTGCATGGCGCGCTCATTGACCGCCCCGCCGCGGGCCGGGACGGGCTTTGCCCGCACAGGTACGGACCCCCTCGCCGGGAGCCCCTCTCCCCTCCTCCGGCCCCGGGGCTGCGGTGAGGGCCGGCGGGGGGGGGGGGGCGAGGAAAACCGCCCGTCGGTCCCCGCCGCCGGCAGGCTGCCCGTCGCCCCGGCCCCCCTCTCCATCGCTCGCTTGTGACCTGGGGCTCGCCGCGGTGCCTCCGGAGCTGGAAGGGGCGCAGCAGCCAGCGCCGGCCGGCGGTGGGGCCGGGGCCAGGGGAGGCTGGGGTGTAGGAGGAAGGGAGAAGATCACAAAAGAGATGCGCCGGGCGCTGCTTGGGCTTACTGCAATGGCAAGAGGTTGTTACGCCTGGGAGAAATGGATGTGGAGACACCCCCGCCTCCCTTCCAGCGTCCTGGCTTGGGGGGGTGCCAGGGGGTAGCACAGCGGCCTGGGTCACTGCGAGGGAAGACGCGGTGGGCAGCAGGGGAGAGGGCTTGGGGATGTGGAGAAGCCTGGGGTTATCGCTGGTGGCAGCTCCCAGCTGGAGGTTGGCTGAAGAGAGCAGAAGGTGCAGACTAGGGCAGGCCAGGTACCAGCACAGCCTTGCCTTCAGGTATGCTGCAGTCCCCCCCTCCAGCTGATGACTTTTCTGAAGTCCGGGCAGCAGATGCCAAAAAGCGTCAGGAATGGGGTGCTCTGTGCATAGGCAGCAGCACGGGGATGCAGGTGTGTGAGCCCCTTTGTCTGCCCCCACAGATCCTGCTTGCAGCTCGGGCTTCCCAAGAAGAGAGAAAGAACTGCACTGCCTAGCAAGACCCACCTTATTGCCATGGGGCTGGCAGCCCACGGAGGGCAGCTAGGCAGCACAGGAAGGGCAGCGTTCTCCTGGTGTGGTGGGTTGTCCTCACCGGTGAGACCACAGCTCAAAGGGTAGCTTGGGGGGGTGCTCAGAAGCTGGCACATCACTTGTCCTTTGCTGTTGAGGAGCTGCAGTTAGCGAGTGCTGCATAATCCTGGTATTCTCTCCCTCCTTGGTTTAGGAAGAACATGCATGCCCATGCACCGTTGCTCTATATATACAGACTTATATTTAGATATAAATAATTGCAGGAGAGGAATACTGAAGTTCAAGGATTGGGAAGCTGTACAAATACCGTATACTCTGCTCTGCGGCTGTTCCTCTCTTCCTGCTTCCATTCAACAACCCCTGGTGCCATGAGCCCTGGCTCTCCAAACAGATCCTGAAGAGTGAAGCTGAACCGTGAGGCACTTTTTAGCATGAGGACATGCTTGTGCCGCACTGGGATGTGGTCTCTTGCCCCCAGGCCCTGGCAATGCTGGTGCTATGTTCAAGAGAGCAAGAGAGCACAGTGGTTTTTGAGAGGTACCAGAGCGAGAGCCAGTTTGGATGAAAGAAGCGTAGCAGGAGCAGTGCCTGGGTGAGTTTCCCTCGACTACAGTGTCCCCTGGCTCGCAGGGATTACGAGAAGATTGTCTGGGCTTTGATTGCTTCACAGTGGCTGCCAACTAGGGTGTCAGTATAATCTTACCCTGTGGGAGCAGGCAGAAGAGCTGCAGTCCATGACCTGCACTGTTTAGGCTAAGGGCACGTTTCCTGCGGCCAGAAGCTATCACAGACTTGCATGAAGCAGCTGGTAGAGGAGAGGAAAGCTGCAGCCTCCCATGACAGTGCCATGCTTGCTGGTGTCTCATCTGATGCAATGAGGAGAGACCTTAGTGAGGAGCTTGGATTCATGAACTGACCTAGGGCAATCCTCTTGTCCCCAGAAATAACGGGAGGGGAGGGTGTTCCTGCTCCCCTATAGTGCCTGTGTGATGTCCTCATTTCCGTCAGGACCAACTGCTGGTGCCAGCATTGCTGAGCATCCCGGCAGTGTGGCTGAATCCCACCTGTAAGGGTCTATTGGCCAGGGCTGGCAGAGAGCCAGAGGAGATATCTGGGGACTGGAAAATGGGAAACATGCTCTGTCCTGTTTGAAGATGCCTCATCTTGACATATCTCAGGTCACTGTATCCAGGAGCCAAGCAGGGCTTCAGGTGCTGCTCAGCTTGTCCCAGCAAGGCAAGTAGCAAGAGCTACTGGTGAGCCCTGGCTGAGTCCTTGTTCCCTGTTGGCATCACATGCATATACCTACACTTACTTAATGGTGATGAGCTGAATCTTACTCAGCAATGCATTTCCACCTTGGAGGGTAGGAAATGCCAAGGGGCAAGCTCTTCAGCCTGGGAACAAGTGAAAAAATGTCCTTGTCCTGCCGCTCAGGTGGGATCCGATGGAAGGAACCAGTCCTCCTCCAAGTTGCTGTGTAAAATGGAGACCTTGGTACTGTTGCAGGAGCCGACTGCTGGCAGGGTTCCCTGGCTCCTAGATGCTCAGCCTTCCCCTTTCCTCTGCAGTTGGCAACGCTGCTGGCCTGGGGCTGAGCCAGCTCTTTCTTCTAGGCAGGTAGTTCCTGAATCTGGGCTGTAGGCATGTGGGGTGTGATGTGGGTGTTTGCTGGGACCATCCTGACCAGGAGTTTCCAATGTCTGTCCAGGGCCTTGGAAGATGGTGGCCATTCCTAGAAATGACTGGATCCTCCCCACCTGCCTTGTTGTGGGGATTTGAGGTCAAAGGGAACAGGGCTTATTCATTTGTTGCATGATGTAATCAAATTGGCAGGGCGGAGCCATGGAAACTGATGCTCAGGAGTCCCACTGGAGTCTCCTCCAAGCTGCTGCCACAGCCTGGCACTCAGGAGCTACCTGGGCCTCCAGGCTGCTGCTCTGGGGCTTTTTTGAATTGTTTTTTTCAGCCCCGAAGAGGGCTGTCTCTAGGACACCTAACACTGTGAACCCTGGGGCATCTTGTAAAGTGGGGGCTTAGCATTCTGGGTGTGAATAGGAGATTTCAGGTGGGTCTCTGCAGAGAGAGGCAGGTGAGAGGTGTGGGAGGTGAGGACATAGGAACACTTCTTGAACAGGGGGACGGTAGATGGGACTAGGGACAGGCTGTTTCAGAGAGGAGCTTGAAGAGCTTGAAGGATTTCTGGAGTTGTTAATGTTCAAAGTTGCAGGGTAAAGGTTGTAGGGGTGATGAAGGTATTTTGGCCCATGTGCTTGGCTACTGGAGTGCTGGGCAGGTTTGTCCCCTCGAGGCTTTTTTGAGAAGAGGATTCCCCAGATCTCAAAGGTGTCTAGTGCAAGCAGTGGTGGGGGCCCCCTCTTCTATTGCCTCTACCCTGTACATTGCAGGCATCTCCATTTGCTTCATGGCTGCTCATAAGTCATCCCCTCCATCCCTTCCCGTGCATCCCAGAGCAGCAGCTGCAGGTGTGGGACTCCATCTCCTTTCACCTCAAGGGCAATGTCAGAGGCAAACGCTATGTATAAGGGTGGGGAGGCTGTAGCAGCAGTTCACCCCCTGCCTTTCCCAATGTGCGTTACAGTTAGCGTCCAGGTGCCTGGTAAGGGTTGTCCCATGTGTTCTACATGGTGAAGTGAAGCACAGAGAAGGGATTTGACTGTGATCCCACAAAGGAGTTGGCCAAGCCATGGCTGGGCCAGTTCTGCCCTCTAGCACTGCAGAGATGCTTAGGTGCACCTGCAATAGCAGATTTGCTTACCACTCTCCAGTGCTCAAGTCTGAGCAATGGGGGAGGCTCGCAGTGATGGAGGGAAACCCTGTTTGCAGTGAAGTAGGGCAAGCCTTTTGCCTCGTTCCATCAGACTGCAGCGGGCAGATGATGACGGCATTTATATCAGAGCCTGCTCTCCTCCCAGTGACACTGTTCTGGGACAGAAAGGATTTCCCTTTCCTCAGCTTTTTCATCTGCGTGTTTGCTGTGCTGGACTTCTCTAAGGCTGGTTAAGAGCTTGAGGAGGCAACCTTATTCAGCTGCTTCTGCGGGGGGAAGCTGTGGAGCTGGTTGTTTGCTCCTGTGAGCCCTTTGCAGCCCGGGAGAGGAGCAGGGATGCTGCAGTTCCTATTGGGATTAGACTCGCAGCTGGCTCCTCCTCCGTCTCTGCTGTGGTTGTATCCCCTGTCATTGGCACTTGATCAGCTTTCAGAAACCCCACCAGTGTGGCTGATGTGTATGTGTTTTACCTCAAAAGCCTAGGACAAAACTGGGTTGTAAACAGTTTACAGCAGGGGTTAGCGTGACCCTGTAGAAGCGCTGCAGTATCTAAATGCTGCGTAGTCCTAGGAGGAGACTAATGCGTGGACTAGAGCCCTGCTAACACAGTTCCTGGAACCAAGCCTGGGCTGCATCATGCTCCCTGCCGCCCTGCCCTGGGTGGGTAGCCGCAGTGGGGCTTGTCTGCATCTCTGCAGGGTGACAGCCAGCATCGCCCTTCTCCTGAGCAGGACGATGCAGGCAGTGCGGAATGTGAGGGGCCAGGGAGCGATTGGGAGG
Organism: Haliaeetus albicilla; assembly: GCF_947461875.1. Classification (NCBI taxonomy): domain Eukaryota; kingdom Metazoa; phylum Chordata; class Aves; order Accipitriformes; family Accipitridae; genus Haliaeetus; species Haliaeetus albicilla. Next base: position 22,182,107 of record NC_091495.1, on the reverse strand, counting down.
TGGAATTTGCTTTTCCAAGATGGACCTGGCCAAAGACCTGTCTCCCTGGTGCCCCTTCCCCAACCTGGCAAATGAGCAAGCCGAATGCTTTGCTTTATTCCTTGTGCTCCATTTGCAGATCCCCCTCCCACCGAACAAGGCACTGTTTCTGTGCAAGCCCTCTCACCCCACAGACACCCCAGGGTTAGTGTGTGCCTTGCATCAACTTGAGGCCCCCATTCAGACCCTTCCCATGCTCCAGGTTTGGTGGAGCAGTCCCCTTAGAGCCTCACAGCCAGGGCTGACACTGCTGGGGAAGATTTGCAATGCAGAAGGCAGCTGTGGGAGAGGAAACCTTCAGCCGCCTGGGTAGTGGCACAGCAGTCCAGCATGGGAGAGCTGTGCTGCAGCTGAGCAAAGCCAGAGAGATCCGGGCAGGCTCTTGTAACCGCAGCATGGACCTGAGCAGAGAGGGTGCAGCTCAGGCAGCTCTGCCTGCTGGGTGGTCCCCCTTCCTCTCCTCACTCCCTTTTCTCTTACCCGGGGTTCCTTCTTGCCCCATGAAGTGGTGGGTCGCACTGGGAAGACTGGTACGCACGTCTCCATGCCAGAGCTGCCAAGCAGAGCCGCCCCACATGTCTCCCTGTTGCCTGCAGACCAGTGCTACCCCACCTGCCTTCCCTGGGCTCTGTGTCTCTGTCTCCGGCTCTTGCCTTCAGCCGGTGGCCGCAAAGAGGAGGGCTCAGCACTACTGATGCTCGGGATGCCCAGCAGGATGTGCCACCATTCCCCTTGCCACTGGTGGTCCCTCTGGATGTGCTGCCTGCTCCGCTCATTGCAGGCTGGCTGCTGGGCTGCAAGCTTCCTGCCTCCAGGAGAGAAACCTCTGTTGGAGATTTGGGCCAGATCCAGCCCTCCTAATCACAGTGGCAGAAGTCCCACTGGCATGGGGTGGGCCAGGCTTTGGCAAGGTATAGGGAGGAAAGACTAGCACGAGGGACTCTAAAGGACCAAGCCAGGGCTGAGGGGGTCTCCAGGGAGAGTAGGGGAGATTTCTTAGAGGAAAGGTGAGGCCCAGATCTGTCCCTAGACATGCTAGTGGTGTTGTGACCTCAGGTTCTTGCTTTAAATTTCCTTTTCATGCAAGAGTGAGAGTGACCCCCTGCTTTCTAGCAGCGTGAGCCCATTCAGCAATTTGGGATTCCTGGATGAAAGACTCCTCCAGCCCGGTGCGCTCAGTAATGGAGGAGGGATGGGGTCAGGCTTGAACTTCACTGCTCTGAGTGGTTTCGTTACAGCTGGTGTTAGTCCCTGCAATGGTGGAGGTGAGCTCAGGAGCTGTGCTGCATGCAGCTGGGGAGGGAGAGCAAAGCTGGAAGCCTCTTACTGAGTTTTGTGGTGACTGCACAAGGTTGGGGTTCTTGCCCCCCTCTCTCAGGTTGCATCTTTGGAGATTGCTGGGTTGGATGGCATTTGGGCTGGATGAAGTCTTTTGTATAAGAAAGCAAATAACCTCTTTGCATGTTCTCCCTTTGGGTGTGGTAATGTCAGGTCTCACGGGCCAAGCTGGATCAATACTAGAGACTTCAGGGTGTTGCAGAGAGTGGCAGAGGTTTCCTTGAGTGGGTTTTTTCCCTGGTCTTTGTAAAAAGCTGCATGGTTCCTATGGTGAAGGCACCAGGGCAATCCCTTTTAAAAGTCCTATTGCTGAAGTCCTGCCCTTTCCTCACCATGAAAGACCCGTGAGCAGTTTTTCCAGAAGTATGCGCTGTCACACCCAAAAAAACCCCAGTGCAGGCAGTGACACTTGCTGGCAGCTGTGACTGGCCACTTGCCCTCCCTGCTGTGGCAGATCGGTAAGGTGCTCTTCACTGCCTGCCTGAACACCTTTTAGGATGTTATTCCATATTCGCTTTCTCTTCCACCAGAGGCGGTTGCATTTCCGTCATGGAAGAGTACTTTCCTGTTTGTGTGGTTTGTACAGCACTTGAGAAACACTTCAGAGCCCCTTGGGCTGCCAAGTGTTGAGGTGGTAATTGCCATTACCAAACAGAGGCCTTTTCAGCTGCTGAAGGTCCGTTTCTCTGCCTTACAGGCACCCCAGGTCGCTTATGCTGCCCTGGTGGGAGAAACTTGAATGTTGCTGTCGGTCGTGACTGGGAAAGGGGGAGAGACTTGAGTGAGAGCAGTGAGAGGCGTGGTGGGATGAGCTGTGGTGAAGTGTTCAGGTGGGACAACCCATCAGTTAGAGCTGGCTGTGCTGGTGGGATGGGTGCCAGGAGTTGAGATATGCAGGGGAGATTCCCCCAGCCTCCATCTTGCTGTGTGCTTCAGTACCCCTGCCCAGGACGTGGCAGTGGTGGGGGTTACTGCCATTGAAGAAGGGGGATGCTCAGGGTGCAGCTTGGCAGAGTTGCCCTCTGCTGCTCTCCTTCATGTCCAGCTGGGCTCTGGCCATCTCCCATGGAGGGGCAGAGCACAGCAAAGGGAAGGGGGGCTTGACAGCTGCCTGCACTGCAGGACTGTCATCCTGGGGGAGATCCCAGCCTCCGGCCTGCCTGCTGAGGCTAGGAGCCCCATGGCATCTGCTGTTTTGTCCCCCTTCGTGGAGCTACAGGTGCCACCGCAGCACCCTGCTACCTGCTCCCCTTCCCCCTGCTGCTGCAGCCTACTGACTCCTCTCTTGTTTTCTCTCCCTTTCTCCCTGGTCTCCCGGAGCAGCAGCGGCCGGTGAAGCAGTCTCTCAGCAAGTCCCTGTGCCGAGAGTCCCACTGGAAATGCCTGCTGCTGTCCCTCCTCATGTATGGCTGCATGGGAGCCATGACCTGGTGCCACGTCACCAAGGTGACCCGGCTGACCTTTGACAGCGCTTACAAGGGCAAGTCCATGATGTACCATGACAGCCCCTGTTCCAACGGCTACGTCTACATCCCCTTGGCCTTCCTGGTGATGCTCTACGTGGTGTACCTGGTGGAGTGCTGGCACTGCTACACCCGCAATGAGCTGCAGTACAAAGTGGACGTGGAGAGTGTGCACGAGCGTGTGCAGCGGATGCAGCAGGCAACACCCTGCATCTGGTGGAAGGCCATCAGCTACCACTACGTCCGCAGGACCCGGCAGGTTACCCGCTACCGCAACGGGGATGCCTACACCACCACCCAGGTGTATCATGAGCGGGTCAACACCCACGTGGCAGAGGCCGAGTTTGATTATTCCAATTGTGGAGTTAAGGACATCTCCAAGGACCTCATTGACTTGGAGAGCTACCCGGCCACGCGGCTCCGCTTCACCAAGTGTTTCAGCTTTGCCAATGTGGAGTCAGAGAACTCCTACCTGACCCAGCGGGCCCGCTTCTTCACCGAGAACGAGGGCCTAGATGACTACATGGAGGCCAGGGAGGGGATGCACCTCAAAAACGTGGACTTCAAGGAATACATGGTGGCCTTTTCCGACCCAGACAACCTGCCTTGGTACGTATCCCACTATGTCTTCTGGGTGGCGGCTCTGCTGACCCTATCCTGGCCCCTGCGGGTGCTAAATGAGTACCGCACCTCCTACGTCCATTACCATGTGGAGAAACTCTTTGGGTTCGACTATGTGGCAGTGACGCCAGCTGAGGAGCGCTCCTTCTGCCGGAGGATGCCCCGCGTCAACACAGTGGACAGCACCGAGCTGGAGTGGCACATCCGATCCAACCAGCAGCTGGTGCCCAGCTACTCAGAAGCAGTCCTGATGGACTTGGTGGGGCTCTCTGGCTGCACCAGCTACTCTGCTTGCCGGTATGGGGGCTACCGGCAGAACTGTGAGCGGTGCCACAGGACTATAAGCAGCTCCTCCATCTTCTCCCGCAGTGCCCTGAGCATCTGCAACGGCAGCCCCAGGATCCCCTTCAGCAGCAGCCGCTTCTCCCTGGGCCGCCTGTACGGCTCGCGACGCAGCTGCCTCTGGCAGAGCCGGAGCGGGAGCCTGAATGAGCAGAGCTGCCCCACCGAGCAGACCCGCCTCTCCAGCCAGGTGACTGTGGAGGAGGAAGACCCCCCTCCTTACCAGGATGCCCTCTACTTCCCCATCCTCATCGTGCATCGCAACGAAGGCTGCCTGAACCACGACCACCGTCACCTCCACCGCAACGGGTCCTGTGTGGAGACCTCACTGTGAAAGCAGAGGGCGGTGAGATCTCGTTGTCTGTTGCCTGGCCCGAGCCAGCGCAGGATCTGGGGAGAGGAGTGCAGGGGAGGGAGATGGCCTAGGAGGACATCCCGATGGAGCGGACACAGCATCTCGCTCCAGCAGCCAGCAAAAGCTCCCCGCACCGTGGCTGTGACCTCCCAGAGGGGTGAGTGCTGATGCTCCCCCTGGCATGGCACAGAACTCTAGACCGTCCACCACATGCAAAAAAACAACCAAACAAACCCCACCAAACCAACCCCAAAACCATAATTCATGGCATCAAGATCCAAAGGGGGGAATAAAGAGACAGGCCTGATGCAGGGAGGGGAGTGCTTTGGCTCCCAGCCCTGGCTCCAGGCTGGCTCGTGCTCCGAGGAACCAGCAGCCACCAGAAAGCGCCCTGCTGCACCTCTGCCCACCCCGCTGCCCATGCTGGAGCGAGACCCCTTGCAGGGTGGAGGGGAACATGCCCCTTGGGAGCGGCGTGTAACTGCCTGTGCCTAAAGATTTGGGGCATCCAGGCACGTGGAGCTAGCAGCAGGTTAGAGCAAAGGCTGAAAGCCATGAATCCAGCCCTTCTCCTTCCCCCCGACCGTTCCCCACCCTCCCCACTTTTTTTTTTTAGACCATGCACCGACTGTTACTCTGTTCTCACTGCTGGGAATGGCACCACCTCCAGAGGATCCCAGGCTCAGCTCTTTAGGAAGCGTCGGCACGCCAGCTCTGAGAGTCGGCATCCCCTAGGTAAAGGGCTTTCTGTTTGGGATTACAGCAGGCAGGCAGCACTGGGGAAGAGATGAATGTGCAAACCCAGATGGAGCGGAGATCTGTGGCGCTTCTGATCTGCTTGCTGGAGGAGGGCTTAGCTGGAAAGAGAAAACGGGAGGCCCTGATGAGCTGGGAAAGGGGGGAAGGATCAGGCATTGTGGCAATAGGTGGTGTGTCAAGTGGCTGGGGTCCCTCCCTGGCTTTTAAGTGAGTCCTAGTCAGTTCAGACAAGCATCAAGGCAGGCTATGGTAGGTTCAGCTGCAGTTCACCAATTGATAATAGAGCAGCAGGTTGGTGCATGTCTGTAAGAGTGAATTTTGCATGAGATCAGGCTGGGCTCTGGCTGCAGACTCTGAGCTGCAGGCTCCTGGCAGGCTGGTTTTGGCAGAGAGCTCTGAGGGGCTGAGAGGGAGAAATACAAAAGCACACTGGAGCGTCAGGAACCTGGGCTGGGGAAATGAGGAGCAAAGGGATTCCCTTTCTGTGAGGCCGCACTGTGGGAGCAGGACCCACAGGTGGGAGAGAGGGAGGCATCTGCTGTGGGGGATGCTCTGCAGAACAGAGGCTGGGGATATGCTAGAGGGAAACCTGCTTAAAACCGAGCGGTTTGCACTGCAGAGGTTTTTGCAGAGAGGTGTGAGGCTGTGAGAAGTGAGGTGGCTTCTGTGTAGCCCATTAACCCCTGGGCTCCTCTGCCTTGCTCTTGTCAGGGCAGGTTGGCCTGCTCTGAGCTTTGTGCTGCCCATTCTATCCTGCTGGAAAGGATTTCGGTGATATTGGGCAAGGAGCCTTCATGTCACTGAAGTTGCATTGGTGGCTGCAGTGTGCAGACACCCAGCTTTTCCTTTTCTGTCAACACATCCCCAGATCTCTCGTGTCCCTGTTCTCAGAAAAGCTGCCTCCTTTTCAGTCAGCTCTTTGGGGGAGTGCATGCCAAATCAGCCAGCGATTTCTCCAGAGAGCACTGCTCCTCAGCCTCACCGTGCTTCCCTCATCAGCTGGGGCAGACAACGGCTGAGAGCAGCAGGTCTTGGGTGACAAGAGCAAGTCCATTAGTGCCTGGGCATTCAAGCTTGGTGTCTGCCTCTGCTTCCATCATAGAAGGGCAAGATGTAACAGCAAACAGTGAGGCATTGTATTTAGTCCAGCCCATCTTACTCCTGCCAACTGTTAATGAAGGGTCTGTTTCTCTAGTCATGCTGCTGTACTGCTTCACCTCCTAGATCTTGGGGAGGCTGCAAATGCACCCTTTCACCACATCAGTCCTCTTTTGAAAATCATCCCTTGCTGGCAAGCCTGGGGCGGTCAGTGCCTGTGGGTGTTGTAAGGCTCCACTTGGCTTTGCTCCCAGAGCTGTCTGTTCTTCTGCTCTTGGTGCCTTGCATGTCCTGGTCAGTGTCTCTTGCCCTTTAAGTCAGCTTGTCCTGGATCTCAAATGCTAGACTCCAAACAATGGCAGTTTGAACAGGAAGTCCCTTAAAATGTCACTCCGTTATGATTCCATTTTGTCATCTGCCCTTACTCTTGCTACCAGACCTAGATGTTGGGTTAAATAAGAGGGTCCCTTTGAGAACAGAGAAGCATAAGGTGTCTGGTGTGGGCACATCCCTCTCTGCGTTTTATTCTCATTATTATTGACATGGATTCAGAATGGGTGAAAGCGGCTAAAGCCCCCTTGGCTGCCCTGGAATTTCCTTGCTTTGTGATGACATTTGGCTTGCTGTGTGCTTGTGCTTCTCTCTCCAAGGGCCTAATGTAAGCCAGGGCCAATGCTGAGGGTCCTCGTGACTCTGGGGAGATAATGGTGTGTCCTTGTATGTCCCAGTGAATCAGGAGATGTTCAGTCAGTGGAGCTGCAATGGGTCATTAGTGAGGAATGTGGTCAGCTTGTCCTTCCCAACATATTCTCTTTGAAATCTCCTACACATTGCTTAAATTAGGCTGTGATGGCTTGTCTTTCTATCTCCAGCCTCCAAGGTGCCTTGGACAGATGGATTTATCTAAGATTTGGCAGGCCTTTTAGTTCCCTGGGGCAAAGACAGTCCTCAGAATAGGGATGTAATCTGTAGGGTCTCTCTGCCCCTGTCCTTTAGCACCTGCAGCAGAGTTCTGCTTTCAGGCACCTTGTCCTTGGCTCTTTCTGGGCCTTTTAATGAGATTGCCTCAACTTGTTCCTCTGGCCCCATTTTCACCCATGAAATCTTATTCTGGAGGTGGTCTATCCAGGTGGACACATGTATCTTTGAGGCACTTTGGCCAGCAGGATCCGTGCCATCTTTCTGTTGCTGAACACCTTCCCCATGCACATAGTGCCAGCCACAGTCAGGTCCCAGATGTAGTCCCAGTACCATGGTCTGTGGTCGCCCCAGACCAACAGCACCCTGGGAAGTGGGACCTCTCTAGTCAGTGCTCCCTGCTGCATGTCAGGATTTCTCAGAGATCCCCTTCCTCATATTCATGGCCCTGCTACCCCACTGCACCTTGTGGAGCTGCCCTCCATTCTCGCCAGGCTGGAGACCTTCCTGCCCTGTCTTAGGCTCAGAAACAGGGGATGGCACACTTGGGCATGGGAGGGGAGCAGGACTGGGCAGGAGCTGCCTGGTGGCTTGGCAGAGAAGTGGTGGAGCTGAAGAGGACAGACTGAAACTGGGGTTGTGCTCCCTGTCCTCCTCCCTGCCTGCAATGGCAGGGCAGCATGTCTAGCTAGGCAAGGAAGTTCATGGTAGGCAACTGGGCTCTCCCTTCCCACTCCTGGCACGGGATGCAGCTGGCAGAAAGGGCGTGCATGTACAGGTTGCCTCCTAAGTGTTGGCGAGGGACCCTAGTGCCCTGGGCAAAGAGCAGCTGATTTAATTCTCCTTGCGGCCCAGGTTATCAGCACAGATATCCAGAGGCAGTCTGTCCCTGTTCTGGTGCACAGCCTCTCCATGGTAGAGTGGTCCCATCTCCTCGGCATACAGACATCCACCCGCCACAGCTCCAGGCTGAGCAGCAGTCAGGCGTCTGCTCTTCCTGCAGACTTTGTGTCTGCTCTCTGCCATGTCTGTGTCAGTGATGACGATTCCTTTGGCAGCTCATTCGATGGCCCAGTCTGCTCCTCTCATGATAGCCCGCTCCCTTATATCTAACCTGAATTCTCCCTGCTGTATCTTAATCCCGTTACTTCTCCTCCATTGACTGGTGAGTCTAATTGGCTCTGCTCCTTTTCCCCATGGCCTTTCCAACACAAGCAGGTGTTATCTGGTAACTGCAGCCTTCCCTTCACCAATCGCAGGGTCTCCTCTCCCCCACGATCTCACTGGGGAAACCCTGGCTTGTCTGGTGGTGCAGATGTTTCCTCTGTGTAGTGAGTCTGTCCTTCCTGCTCTGAGCGCGGCCTGGGCAAGAGGAGAGGGCCAAAGGTGCAAGCAATACCTTGGTCTGTCAGGCTGCCTGTGTCCTCATTTCTGGTGCAGAAGATCTCTTCAGCATATGCGAAGTACACAGAGCTGCTGGCCCCTTACGCAAGGAAAGCAGAACAGCCTGCATCACCCTCTGGAAAGGTGAAAGCCGGGTGCTTGTCAGTACGAGGGGGCAATAACTAGAGGATCTCCGCAGTCAGACGGCTTTGGTTTTTTCCATACGTCATTCACCTGTTGCAGCTTTCCACGGGCCAAGAGTCAGGCTCAGCATTGCACTTGTCATCAGGCTTTCCTCAAGTACCGGGCCAAGTGAGGCGGGAACACTGCCAGCTCCTCTTCCTGGCCCTTCATGGCGCTAATACCTCCCTAGAAGAGAGCTAGTCCTTACTGCTGCAAGGCTGGACAATAAGTTTGGGCTATTTGGTGTTTCCCGTTGCTGCCAGTATAGTTGTCAGGTACTTAAAAGCTCTCCAGCTTTCCTGAACTAGAGAAAGAGAGAGAATGAGCATGAGAGAAGCTCTGGATTAGCTGATCTTCATCTTCCAGAACACACTGGATTCCCTCCAGATAGTGCCTAGCACTTTGCTTGTGCAGAACCAGGCAGTGACACCAACCAGCCTGGTGGTACTTCTTGAGCCCACTGTGTATCATGCAGACCACACCAAGGAGGGAGATTTCAGAGAGGGCTTTTGGGTTGAGCAACTGTAGGGGCATTCATTAGGACAGGGAGAGGGAATCTCAGCTTATGGCTAAGGCCAAGCCTTCCAGAGTCACATACCAGGTGAATACTCAGGATTAGTGCTGGGGAAACTGCTGTTTTTCTGATGTCAAACAAGCACACCCCTCTCCCTTTCCACTCCCCATAAAATGCACATGTTAGAGACCCATCCCATCCCAGCCCTCTTTGTTGTCTCTCCACTCAAGAGGCTGCAGACCTGTTTAGTAACTCTGATGGATGCCCATGGGGAGGGGACTGCAGGAAGAGGTTTATTAAGTGGAAGTTTAAGAAAGATAGGTAGCATCCAATGTCAGTAAAACAGTGCCTGCTGATTAGCCCGTGGGAAGAATAATACCTTTTAAGCTCTCCTTCCAGCCTTTCCAACCACAGCTTCAGTACTGCTGTCTAATATTACCAGGGTGCTGCCTTACTTTTAGCAGGGTACAATGCTGCTGCAATGTGCTCCTACTCTGCTGCAGTAGCTGTAGGGCATGGGTCTGAAATACTACACCACCACCAAGAAGTTGTGTTACCAAAGAGCTGTAAGTCTCAATTTGTGATATGTGCTTATAATCATCTTTCATTCATATTTGGTGGTTAGAATAAGGTCTGTATGAATATGATCTGCATCCAGATCATCTTAGAAATGGGACATGGTTTAAGTGTTAGCTCTATTTGGTAATGCTGCTTCCTGTGATGTGTGTGGGCCTAGAGTCTCCACTGAGCCACGTATGCGTGGGGACCAAAGGCTGGTTCATAGGACCTGGGAGCCCAGTGAGGACTTGGGGCTGAGCCTGCCTAGGGCTCTTTTCCTTGTGGGCATTCTGGAAAAAGGGGAAAGGAGCTTAGCCACATTTCAGGTAGAAATTAATGGGCTATGTTCATTCCTAGTGTAATTTTATTGAAGCCAGTGGTACTATACCAATGTGAGCTTGGCTTAGCAACTTCTTAGAGTGGTCTGTCCTTGAGTCCAGACAAATTGATCTGTCACAGTGTTGATTTGATGCATAGAGTTCGTGTTGGGACTTGGCCAACATGAATGAATGTTGAATATCTACTGTCTCTGCAAGCAGTGGGTTGAATTGTTCTGCTCTACTGCCTCCATCACAGCTGCTCTGCCAAGGGAAACATTATGCCCATGGATGCGATCTCGTCAACTCCCTCAAAAGCAGGCTAACAAGCAAATTGACCTCCACTGCGCTGGGAGAGGAGCCTTCTCCCACAGGACCGGAGCCTTTCCACACACAAGGGAAGAGAGATCCCAAGGACAGAACTGAACCTGCAATACCCATGGCCTCATGGCCTCCCCTTCCTTCTTCCTTCTTCACCTCGTCTGTCTGTCTTGGGGGAGGGACAGTTTCTTTGTGGAGTTCAGCAAGCTCCTCATCCTGCAGCTCATAAACAGGGTCTACTAACAGGTACATCATCCACCTATGCAACACTTCCAGAAGCTGCCGAGTTTTCAGGAGCCCATATCAATGTGCAGCGTGGCCATCCAGCACTGAGAATAAGCACAGGGGCTGCTGGAAAGCTAAGTGGGTTTTATTTCTCCCTCCCTCCCGAGGAAGACTGTTTTTGTTGGGGCTTTTTGTTCATTTGTTTGGTTTTTGTAAACTTAATTTGGGCAAATGAAGCTTGTGAGAAATTGGTGCCCATCCTGAACCTTCCCCAGTCCTTTGAACTTCGGGAACGGATGGATCACCTACTGTGATTATAATTTAGCGGATTTTCTAGAACAAAGTAACTTCACACACAGACACATGAGGTTCTTTCACTCTCCATCAGCACAAGCTGCTTCTGCTATCTTAGCTACTCACATTAGTGAAAGAAAAAGCCTAGCTAGAATGTGGTGAGATGACTTAGTATTTTGTATCAGTCCCATGGTCCCAATGTCCATTAGCAGCACCATCAGCTGCCGTGCCGTGAATTTGGACTTTGGATGGCAGTCCGTGAACCGGCCAGGGTGAAAACATTTGGAAAAACCCAAGCCCGAGTCTATATGCGTCTCCAGAAGCAGATGCAGAGAGAGAATCAGTTGAAAGCAGACGTCACCTCTTGCTCAGCCCAGCCAGAAGCTGGTGGGCTCTGTGTTGTACCTGCCCTCCCAGGGAGAACCTGTCCCCAGGGGCTGAGCAGAGGGGAATGCAAGTAATGGCACATCTGATGAAGCAGCATGTACAGCACCGTTCAGCCGGCTGGGGAAAAAGCGGTGACAACTAGACCCCAAAATAACAGGATTTCACTTTGGAAATGCCAACGGCTTTTTCAAACTGAAATGAGACTAAAAGGCCTTAACAGTTGTGAGAAGTGTTTCAGGCTGCTCTTCCTTGCTAAAAAAATCTAATTTTTGATGATGAGGTGGTTTTAAACACTACACTTCAGCCAGCTCTGTTAGAATTGTGCAGTACTGGTGAAGAGAAATGCTCAAGGAAGATTGGGATGGAGGCCCTGTGGCTTTGTAGTGGGGTAGTCTGATCAGGAATGGAGTCTGGAGTTTAAAGTCTTCCTCTGCCCCTGGAGGTGTCTGTGCCTGGCAGGGTGGGCTTCTGCGTACTTTTGTGCATAGCCGGGACCTGCGGCCCTGCAGAGGGTTGGTGGGTTTGTGGCTTTGGTCTAGCATCACCCATCTGTCCTTGTGGCTAGGGCTTTGCAGGGTGACAGAGCATTGCTTGTTCCTCATGAGAGGAAACTCCTGACCTGGTTTTTCTGAGGAGATAGTGTGAAGTGTCACATTTGCTGCAGTGAGTGGCAGGGAGCAGGGATAAAAGCATGGAGCAAGCTGTGTTTGAGAACAAGCTAATCCCTTGCTGGCTGCCTGAAACAGGAGAGCTGGTGGATCTGCTCCCTGGCCAACACTCTCCAGCTCTTCTCACACTCCACAAACCCGATGTGCAAACTGTCATTCCTCTAGCTTTAGCAGCTATTCCTTTAGCAGCTAGCTAAAGCACACCCCTCCCCTGAACTCCTCCCAGGCTGTGCATTCACATCATTTTAGTCCTCTCCCTACTAGGTGCCGTGGGCCAGCTGTGAAACGCCAGCAGATGCATGATGACCTCAGGCGTGCTGGTGGCCAGACCACACCATAACCTGCTGGTTTGCCTGTGCACAGTCTTCTGACAATGCTCCCTGCCCTGGCGTGCCTTGTGCTTGCTTGACGGAGAGAGCACAGCCTGCAGAGCATTGCAGCACATCCTGGCCTCTCTTTTGCATCACTTTCTGCTTTTCCAGAGAATTTCACAGCACTTCTCTGAGCCTTTGTAGACAGGGTAAGTTCAACAGACCGAAGTTAGAAAATAGAAGGCCTTGATGTTTTGGTGGTCCTGATTTCCAGAGCCCTGGTGCTGTCCCTGGGGACCATAGGCAGGTCAGCTGTCGTGGCAGTGCAGGACCAGGGGACAGCGTTGTGTTGAAAGCAGCGTGTCTCCTGGGCTAGTCTCCGAACATGGGCTCTGTGCTTCTCCGCTGGGACTGAGGGCAGCTTTGCTGTGGGCTGAACAAGGCACAGCTGATGGAGGAGCTAGCTAAGGAGGGCAGAAGTCGCATGTGAATACTCAGCAAGACATGTGGAGAGGAGGGGCTGTATGAGAACAGCTGTAAAAGGCTTTACAGATGTGGTGGTTTTTATGGGAGACACAAGGCAAGACGGGGCAGGAGCCTGCTGTGCTGGAGCAGCAGTGCTGGGAGACAGGGAGGCTGTGGGGGAAACAGAGGCAGCAGGACACTTGGTGGAGAAGTCTGGGAACAAAGTGGGCTTTCAAAGCAGGCTGTGCATGCTCTGCCAGAGGAGACAAGCAGGAGGTATTTCCAAGCTGAGGTGCCCAGGCCAAGCCTCGCTGCATTGTCAGAGCAGCGATGTTGCCTCCAAGCCCAGCACTGACAGCTTGAGCACGTGTCACCAAACCGCAACGGCTAATGCAGCCACAAGGTGTAAATGTCACTAATGAATAAATTGCCTTGTGCCTTGGAGAGGCTAATCCATCACGGTGGGGGACAGGGATCTGACAGGCTTGGCTATTTCAGGCATAGCCTGTAGGGAGGTGGAATGCTTCATTTCCGACCCGTCCCCTCCGCCTAGGGAAGCTGATGCAGGGCTTGGCTCAGCGCTGCTCCCTAGCTTCCCAGCCACATGAGCTCAGGCTTCATCCCTCTTCACTGCGATCGAAGGAAGAAGCAGGAGAGGGTCTAGGTTAGCCAAAAGTGCCCTGTCAGCAGGGTGGTGCGTGGGCCCTGGCCAGAGCTAGCTGGTGAGGGAGTTTGGAGGCAGGCTACTGCACACAGGGCATGGGTGGTGTAGGTGCTGACAGGATAAAGTGGTGGGTCCCCAGCGATCAGGAGAGCTTGTGTCAGTTGTCTGGGGTGCAGGGCTTTGGCCTGCACTGTGCGTGTTTTGGGCCAGTGGTGCTTGGTGCTGTGTTTTACAAACATGCCGTTTACTCCCCAATTCAGTTTCACAGTTTGCCCCTGTAAGAGGCGACCTGGAAATGCTCCAAGCCTGTCCCAGCACAAGCCCTCACCCAGTCCGAAGATGGCTCTACTATGCTGTCCTGGGGCCAGTGCACAGCTCCCTTCCATTTTCCCCTCTGCTGTTGAACCTCAGCCACCAGCACCTCAGCTGGCTGAACAGAGGGCCAGCAGGTACCCAGCAGGCAGGGACAGAAGCTCAGCGTGGACAAATCCAGCTCCGTGGGAGCAAAGGGAGGCTGAACACAGCAACCATTTCCATGCACAGCTTCTGCCCATCCCCACGGCAGCCTGCTTCTCCACCCCCAGCTGGTGCTCGAAATCAACCTGCCGTCCTGTTTACGACATATGCCAGCATGACACCTTGCAAATCGATGCCTGGGTCACTGTGAGCAGAAGTCGGCAGGCTTGGGAAGCCAGCCACCGGCTCCTGCCGCCGTGCGCGCTGTGCTCAGGGCAGCAGAAGCGGGGCTTGCCATCTGCTGCGGGAGGGAGCCAGCCGGGTGCCCCTGCTCTGGCCCGATGGGGCACCCGCTGGCATAGTCCAAGTGCAAGCCCTTGTGTCATTCCCCCTCCTTTACTTCCCAGCCACTCCCCGCTTTCCCCCATCTCTCTGGCACAGACCCATGGGTGGGGGGATGCTCCCAGCTTGGCTAGGGTCCCTCTGCTGCTGAGTGCCGCTCACACTGCACCGGTGGATGGCGGCAGGAGGGAAGACCAGCTCCCAGGCAAGGCGCTGGAGGTCATTCTCTCCTCCAGATGGAAGCCCACAGCTGACCCCCCTCAAAGCCCTGCAGTACTCCTTGGGGATGGATCTCATGGGAAAGCTAAGGGGTCCGTACTGGCCCTGCGCTGGGACGTGCCCTTCCCAGCACAGTGACCTGCTAGTTATCACTCTGCAAGGCAGTCCCACACCACAGTAACCGGACCTGAAGCTGACAAGTGACCTCCCAATGACAGGGGTGTTCACACTCAGACTATCTGCTGTTGCTGTCAGGGCTTTCATTTTGACTACCGCGTATGGCTTTTGAAGTGGTTTCAACCCTTGAAAACTGGCAGATGGTGGACTGTTGGTCTTGGGTGTGGGCGAATGGTGCAGGCTGCTTCGCTTGGGTTTTGCTCTTTGGCCAAGAGATTTATGGGAGGGAAGGCAAAGGGTTCTCCAGGCAGCAGCTACCTGTCCAGGCATTCCTGCATGTGGCAGCCCAGGAGCGGGCTTGGAGGGTGCTCTGGTGGTGTCAACAGTCTCAGCCATTTGCAGGAGGAGGAGCCGTGAGTATCCTGGAAAGCAAGTCAACAGTTGTTCTGGTGACAATACGTTTTCTCAAGCCCTTTTCTTCCCGTCCCTGTTCCTCACTGGCTCTGGTGGCCAATTCCTCCTCATGTGTCTGCTAGCATGTCTGAGGGATCTCACTGCTGCCCTCCCAGCACGAGCTTTCATTGCACAACTGACTGACCAGATGCAGCCCTATACTTGGAGCTACAGGCAGGCTTGCCCAGGACCAGGCCACCCTCATTAAGCCCCCACCCCACCCTCACTGCTGGAGCTGTTCCTTCATCAGCCTGATGCTGATCTGGGTCTTTTCTGCTGTTTCTGAACATGAGTTCTCATCTCATTCAGGTGTGTCATTCAGTGGAAATATTTTGTAAATGCAAATAAAAAGAAATAAATCTATTCAATACCTCGGTCTCGAGGATGGAAAACAAGTAGTGGGAGATGCCCAAGTGGGGAGGTTTCACAGCTGCTGCTGCTGGTCAGGATTTCTTGTGGATGTAGCCCCTGGAACATCCGTGAATAGTTGGGAAGGGAGCTGCACAGACCTGTGAGGGCTTGGAGCTGAGCCCTGTCGGCACCCCTTGCATGGCCACCGCCACTGGGGATAGCCTTGCACTCCATCCTTTCTGATCTATAAGGGTGTGATACGGCACAGGTAAAGGTCCTGTCGGCTGGGGGCTGGCAGCTGGCGGCACTGTGGGCGTCTGTATCCATCAGGCAGAACAAGGCAGAAGCGGGTATGTGGTGAACAAATTCTTTTGTGAACACTGGGAAACAGTTTTTACTTTTCAACTCTGTCAATATGATCTAGCTCTGTCTGTCTCTATATATGTACAAACAGTATATCACAATGTTGCCTTTTTTGTTGGAAATATAAAAGTACAAAGATTGTAAACCAAATCAGTGTAATAAAAGTTTCAGATGATTCACTGAGGTGGCTGCCAGTGGTGGATCTGTGAGTGCTGGTGCTGGACAGGGCTGGGAGACATGTGAAGCCACTGTGTTGCTCAGAGGGCAGGAGGGGATGGAGGTCAGCCCGCTTGCTTAATTCCCTGCTGACCTCTCCCGAGTGGGGTGGTCAAAGGACCGAGGCAGTCAGATAAGTAAGTGCCTTGTCCTGTCCTCAGGTGGCCACAGCCCATGGGGCGGAAGGAAGCTGCTCCGTTTTCCTCCAAGCCCCAGGAAGCTGCTCCGTTTTCAACCCTGGGGGCTGTGTGGGCCGGCAGTCTTGCAGGGACCCCTCTAGCTTGAAGTTACGCAAAACACAGATTTTTTTGACAGGTTTGCACAGAAGAGCACTACTAGTTAAGGTAAACATCTGGTTGTAAACAATTCACCTGTTTGCAAAGCAGGCTAGCACTGATCAAAGACATAGCAACCCAAAGCAGGAAACCGCAGTGGAGAGACCTATCATTTATTGAATTTATATTGTTTTACTTTTCACCACCCATATCTGAGACTCCAGATGGATTTTGCTATAAAAACAAATAAATCCTTGAGCAGAGCAATAGCCAGAAAAAGTTGCTGAGGAACTAGAAACAGCGTTCCCTCTATCCACCTCACATCCTCCTCAGCAAAAAGCCTAAAAAAGCTGCCTGCCCTGAAGGTTAGGTCTGGACTGGACTAGACCATTTAGATGGTGAAGACTTCACCTTAGCTGCTTTACAGGTGGAACAACATCCAGTTGCCTGAACTAAGCTTGCTGCCGGAGCATGCAAGAAACACCACAGGAGGTGTGATTTAGTCTCGAGTGCAGTGGGAGAGAGGGCTCAAGAGGTAGATTGCTTCTGTGATGCCACTACAGTCCCATGAGGTCTAATGTCTGTCTCGTATTAAGTCACAGGTTGGATGATGGGGATCTGGGAAAGGCTGTGGTGGCAGTCACAAGTTGAGTGTTTCTCAGAAATACTAACAAAACCAAGCCTCTGAAGTAAAGTATCTCCAACACTGCACCTGCAAAGCTCATTGCTCTCTGGAGCATTTTTTTCAGATGGGTTTGGCAGAGGGGTGCTGCAGAGACCCCAGCCTCGCCGCTTCCCGGTTGGCCCACACAATTTGGTGAATGAGGTACTCGGTCTCCTGGCCCACCTCTGCCAGGCGGAGGTTGAACTCGGTCAAAGCCTTGTTATCCGCCAGCCCTTCAAGCAGCTGCTTCCCGCCATCCTGCAAATGGGTGAGAAGGGGGAGTTAAAGGAGGAGATCCAAAAGTGAAGTGTATTGCTCCCTTTGCTCCTCCCCAAGGCAACTTCTCCTGCACTTCCCTGCTGCCACTGATGGGGAGCCCGTGAGATGGTGCCGAAAGTGACAAAGGCCTTCGCACAAGCCCGAAATGTTGCTCACAGAAGTACGGGGAAGGAGTGTAACCTTATGCAGCACTCAGTGATGTGACACATGCTAATGACTCCCTCTGGGTACTGTGTCAGGAGTCCTCAAGCTCAGGCTGGTTAATAGCATGGCTGGCAATGATAACCTGTGAGAAGTGTCTGCTCTCCCCTGTCCCCTGGTCCCCAGCTCACTGCTGACTGGGGACAAATGGCAGTGTGACCAGGTGTGCTGCTCCTCATCTCAGCAGTGGCAAGAGCCCCAGTACTGGCAGTCTCCTGCCTGGATGCCATTTCCCAGGTTGGGTCAGCTTTCCTGGGTGGAAGAGCTCATGCAACTGAAGTCCAGTCTGCACAGGACAGAAAATGCCATGTAGATAGCCTTAGGGAGGCAACTCGCTTAGGGGCATTTCCCTCCCTTACCTGAAACATTGTTTAGGGATGCAACAATTTGACTTTTTTTCCCCCACAGCTATTCTCTTTCAGGTACCAAATACACCTCCTGCCCCCATCTCCTCCATCCAAGTGGTCCCCTCAACCCAGCACCCTGCCTCTTAGTCCTTTTGCCAAAAAGGACAGAGCAAAAAGGACCTGGAAGGGGTCCCTTTTTAATGGGGTATGGAGGTCAGAATTTGATGCATCTCTAGCAAAGACAGACCCCTATTTCCCCAAAGATAATACCACCAGTCCACTTGCTGGGCTGCTGTGGAGCTTCACAAGTGGGTACCAGGAGAGCTCATCAGAAGGAAGATGCTAAGCATAGAGATTATTATTTACTAAGCAAAAATCCTTCTATCCTCTCCAACCTTTGCCCCCTTGTATCATTAAACTCAAATGGTTTTTCCATGTCTAGGGTCATAAAACTCAGAATTCACAAAAGGTTTTCTGCCATCAAATCCTTTAAAAACCGTTGTCAAACACATTGATGCCAATATTCCTGCCAGCAGGGACAGCTGGTCTCACGCTCTCTTTATTGTGACAGTAAGAAAAATTGAGGCAACGCAGAAAGTTTAAAAGCCAGCATGATTACATTTGGCTGTCTAGTTTCAGATTTCTAAAGCACTTTTTAATCAGCAGAAGAGAAGCGATCTGGTTTGTGGGCATGTTGCATACTGCAGCTCTTAGGGATGTAGTAAGATCTGTGGATGCTCATCTGTCTAGAAAATGTAAGCCTGTGATTTAGGAGCCACTTATAAGCATCCAGACGTGACACTTTTGACCTACCACACCACTCCAGAGCTGCAGGGTGAGTTAAACAAGTTCAAGAACCAAGCCAATTTTCTAAGTCTCCTCTGAGCGTGTGATGGACAGGAGAGATTCTGGGAAGGGTGACACTATCTGTGTGCTGCTGAGTGACAGATGGCACAGCAGCTCTAAAGCACAGAGTTGATGCGTAAGGCCCATGTCTCATGCCGCCTATCATTATTATCTACTCCCACGTGTGTGAAGTGGCTGGGATTTTTCCCAGACATACTCCCTGGTTTTCATTTTCCTGGGGGGAAAACCCCTCTCTGCCCAAAAGCCCAAAGCCTGGAAGCCGGATTCAGCCCTGCAAACAGAGCTAGATGTAATGAGTGAGACAAATGTGTGTGCCTGCACAGATGTCCTTCTCCTTCCTGCTGTCTGCTAGAGTCCCTTCCCTGCTCGCAACTGATTGTTATTGCAGCAAGATTGCAAAGTGAGGGATGCATTTGCCTCTGTGGCTTTGAGGCAGGGCAGGCTCAGCATCTGCTTTGCAAGGCCACCACGCAGGCTCACAAACTGCAGGGAGAAGGGGTTTCTCTTACCAGCCCCAGATGGTTGCATGAGAAGTTGATGCTCGTCAGGGAGGTGTTCTGAGCCAAGACCTGGGAGAAAAGCATAGCAGTTGGCTCTGACAGGTTATTACTTCCCAGATGGATGGACTTCAGGGTGGTGTTGGTTAGCAGGGCACGGCCGATTGCTTCCCCGCCTTTGTCCTCCACGCAGTTGAGGCGCAGGTTGAGGGAGGTCAGAGTGGAGTTCTCAGCCAGGGCTCGAGCAAGAGCCTGAGCCCCCAGGTGACGGATCTGGTTGTTACACAGATCAAGGGTTTGTAATCTGCTGTGGTTGATCAACTTGCCAACAGCTTGTGCCCCCTTGTCCCTGATGAGATTGTGGGACAAGTTCAGCTCCACCAAGCAGGGGTGATCCAGCAAGTTACGGACCAGCAGCCTGGTCTTGTCATCATCCACTTTGCTTCGTGTCAGCTTGAAAACCTGTGGAGATAAAGGACAGGGACACTAAAACAGCCAGCACTTCATATTGAGCTTTGTGCAAGACCTCAAGGGAGTTAAGTCTATGGTCCACTGGACAGCATTCATCTCCCTTCACTTCAGACACCTTTAGCCAGTAGGATCAAGTAATTGCTTTTATAGTGGGCAGATACTTCCAGCAGGCAGGGCATGCCACTGATGTGCCTATTCTAAGGAGAAATGGTTCATCTCCTGGAAATGACTGTTCCTCTCTTCTGACTCTGTGGGATCTCGACACTGGGGGCTAAATTAAAATGAGATAAAGCTGCCCAAATGTCTGCAGAGAGTAACAGCAGAACTCAGCCCAGATCACAGTCGAACACTATCTGAATGAGCATGTGCACTGGTAGTAGCTACAGTGCTCTCTGTGAAGGGCACTGTCCTGTGTGGCCAGGGCACCTTAATAGCTACAGGAGAGGTAATTTCTCTTCTGGAAGCCAAGCAGACAAATATTTCCCAAAGCACACCAATCTGTGGTGAGACTGTTCAGCCAGCTTGCTCTGGCTGCACTCTGGATAGCAAAACCCACTGGTGTTTTGGGGAGGCTCAGTATCTGCACTGCGGTTGCCACAGAACTGAAGATGGTTTTAGTGCCCAGAAGGAGAACACCTCATCACTCTAAGGCAAATGTGAGTATTTCCCCATGCTCTTCTTGGGAGTGTCTGCTCCTCTGGGGCCTGTTGACATGTATTTACTGAGCATAACTACCAAGAATTCCTTATGAAAAACTCTGGGCTTCTTGTCGCCTCCATCCCAGAACTATGTGAGGAGTTAAAACAGGAGTGTTGCTTTCTCTTGCACTACAGGGAATGTGTTTTGTGGGAGCAAGTATTTTTCTCACCCCACCTCTAACAACCTGTTCTAACAAGGACATACGCAGAACAAGATACTCAGCACTACTCAGCAAGCAAGTTAACATCTCTGCACTCTGCCAGACTGCAATTTGTGAAAGGAAGGGAGCTGCCAGCAAGCAAAATTGGTCCCTGGGTTTCCATCCCGGGGCAATTTGAAGATCTAATTGAGGAAGGAAGGTTCAGTTTGGGATATGTTACTTTCAAGTTGTGGCACATCTTCACGGCAACAGCCAGGTTGCAGCAGTCCTGGTGGGTGAAGTTAAAGAGGTTCCACTCGAAGTTCATGCCACAGTCCTTCACGCCATAAGTGAGATGAAGCTCTTCAAGGTGAGGGAGAGCAGTAATGAGGACTCCCAGGTCATAGTGATGTATGGAGACCTCACCGAATCCAAAATCACTCCCTGTATTGGAGAGGTCATCCCTCTCCTCCTTTTGATCCATCTGCACTGGTGGCAGGAACTGATCAACCTCTAGTTTCCGCACGTAGTCTTTGCAGAGTGGGATGAGCTCTAGGACCTGGTTGGGGTCTGTGGTGTTAGGGATGAAACATCTCAGGATGTTCTCTAGGTGACGTTCGAAGAACATCTGTTTCCAGCTGTCTCCATAGTTGGAGATGTCACATGCTTGCCAGCGCTCAGTGCAGCACCTCTTCCAGTAGTCCTCATCGCTTATTAGGTTGGCAGTCACAGCAAGTGGAAGGTCAGTGGAGAGCCTGTCCAGCACCTTCCTTTGGTGCTCAGGCAGAAG
Organism: Haliaeetus albicilla; assembly: GCF_947461875.1. Lineage (NCBI taxonomy): Eukaryota > Metazoa > Chordata > Aves > Accipitriformes > Accipitridae > Haliaeetus > Haliaeetus albicilla. The sequence continues at coordinate 22,161,138 of NC_091495.1, read as the reverse complement.
ATGGTCCAAAATAGGGTTCTCTAGAGGGGATAAAGAGAAGGAGAGCTTGGTGTGGGCTGTAAGAACCATGGCTGGCACTATGGTTCTGCCCGGGCCCCAGGCTGCGTGCCCATGCCCTCCCCTCTGCTGATACTGGCTCTCTTCTCAGTTGCCAGCAGCTGGTGCAGGGAGCTAAGCTGGCAGAAAATGTGTAGGATTCATCTCCTACATTTCTGTGTAGGATTTCTAACTTTTACAATAAAACATCAGCATAATTGGGTTTACTCCCATAATATTTGGGAACTGCATCAGAAACTTAGCTCCCAGTTTAAATTTAGTTTGAATGCAGTTTATATTCAGAGCAGGACTTCTGCTCCCAAGAGAGCTAATTCAGCCTTACAGCAATGGGAGAGCTTGGCTTGTCATTTGCTAAACTTTCTCCGTTTGGCTTCTAAGCATATTGAAAGACAATATTTGAGAACAACTGTCTGTGTGCTTTTCATGCAAGTCCTTGTGCCTTTTTATCTTAACTCAGGTGTCTGTCTTACCCCAAATTGATTCCTTTTCCTTTCCACTGAGACACACTCTTAGCCTTTAGGTCCACCATGTTTAAATAAAAGTTGTCTTTTCCCAGGAGCTTTCTCCCCTCAGCCTCTTTCCTGATGTTCACCCTAAGTTGCAGCTGGCTTCTGTCTGGTGGGGGTTCTTTGTGGTAAGAAATGCCAGAGAAAAGCCATGCATACTCATACCATGAATGCTTGGTGACATGTGCACAGTAGTGTTGCGTAACAGAAATCATCAGTGGAGAGGCCTATCTGTGCACGGGAAATCAGATTTTGAGACACAAAGTGGGGTTAGCTTTATATTTGCTGTCTCTGTGGCATTTCCTTCCTAAGGACACCCAGAGTTCTACCACAGCCTCTTCCTGGAGTCTGTTCTCCAAGTGTCATACAGCTGCCACGGCAGTGACCTCTACAAAGTCCCACAACAACAAGCAGAGGTGGGACACATATGAGCAGAACTGGGCTAGCTTCACTTGGGCTCACTCAGGCCACAGCAGTGGGCAAGATACAGCCGCACAACTCAGGTAATGGCACGAGGGTCCCCAAGACACTGAGCACACTGCTTTTATGTGCACACAACGTAGGTCCAATCCATTTGGCATTGGACTGACTGACCAGGGTCATAGGACTGCAAGGGTGTCCCTGCTCAGATCCCCAAGTACCATCAGCTCCTGGCATAAGGTAGCACTGAGCTCCTCTGTACTGTCTTATGGTCCCAATGTGGACATAGCCTTAGACCTATCTTTGGTCTTTGCTGCCACTTCACTGAGTCAGCCAAAAAGAAAGGTAGGCCCTTCCTTTCCCCCTCCCTGTCAGTTCCCAGATGAGACATGCTTTCTCTGTTTTGCTATGTTTCATAAGTCCACCTGCTTCAAAAGCACATTCCCTGCCTGAGGATATAACTTGTCACATCGCCACCAAAAGCCGTGGAGAAGACCTGAGGGTGTGAGTACAATATGTGTTCTGAGATGCTAGCTCCTCCGAGCCGGGAACAATTCCCCATCTCTTTGTACAGCACTCAGCACAATGGGGCTCCATCCTTGAGTCCTACTGTAATGCGTGCATGAATCCAGAGAAGGAAACAGCAACTCCACAGTCCTGGCCATGGTTGAGGCAAGTGACTCCAGCAGAGCACAGAAGGAAGAAGAAAGGATAGGACAAGGCTAGGGCAGAGTCACATCCTGGATAGCAGCCCAGAGGACTACAGCCATCCCTGGAGTGTACAAGTACATACTTAGCAACTAAACAGTTTGTTTAACTAGCTGCCTGAGGGGATATTTCTCCCCATCTGTTCCTTTGGCAGGGCTGGGTACCACGCTCTGCCTTTCAGATGCATGTGCCTGCCTTGTTGACCCTCTGCTCCCCAGGACTGATGCTCTGTCTCCATGTGTGTGGCCCAGGGGAAACGCACTCCTGCTTACTTTCAAAATTGTGAATGATGTGCTGGAGGCAGAGCTCAGTGAGGTGGGGGACAGTGGCGAGTGACCACTCGGGATCCTCAATGACACGGTATATATAGTATGAGTCAGCTGTCAGGCTGGCCTGGGATGGATACAGTGAGGGAATGGCTGTGCTCCTGTCACCAGCTGCTGGCTGCTGCATCCTGCTCAGGACCCACTTCTTCTTCAGGAGAAGCAACAGGAAAATTGCTTGAGAGTCACCACCACATTTTCCAGCTGGGCTGCCTGCAAAAGAAAAAAGCAACTTTAGAAAGAGGCCAGTGATAAGAATGGTCTGCTCACACTGCTCTCCTGCAAAGCACTTGGCCTCTGCCCTTTGCCCGCCTCCTCTGCTTGGACTGTTAAACACTGCAGCAAAACAACTATTATTCAGCCTTATCTTTATACGCTGCCCTGTACAAGTAGATCTCTAGGTACCAGGTGTAATAAGCAGATAATAACATGGTGTTAATTCAGAGTGCTGTTGAAGAGGATGGATAGGAACTGATTGTTTTCTGTCTTTTCCAATAAAAGAAATAGGTGAAGCTGGCAGGACCTGGGTTTAAAGCAGAGGAAAACAATGGTTCTTCACACAGGCTGCGGTTGAACTGGGGAATTTCTTGCCACAGGATGTTGTGGATACTTAGAGTCTATGCAGGTTCCAGGACAAGCCCATGGAAAAGAAACCTCTTGGAAATGATTCAATGCACAGAAACCACACCTGGGTCAGTGTGAGTTGAACACAGCTGGAGACGAGGAGAGTGCTGAATGAAAGAAGCACATATACTTGCATTGTTTTTCTACTCTTCTTCAGGCATTTGGGATACTGGGCCAGACTATCCCCTGGTTTGATTCAGTATGCCTGTTCTTAGGACTCTGTAAAGACAGATGCTTTACAGATGAATATGCTATAAGTGTATTCATTTCTTTTTCTACTTTTCCCAATTAATCTCCAGCTGAACTCCTTCCAAACATCCATTAACAGACAAGATGGGTCAGACCTGTTCCGACCACACTGACCCTAACCAGATATGAGCTACAAGAACCAGCCTAGAGCAGAAGGCAGGATGCCCAGTCCTATTAGCTCTGCGGAGCTTTCCCAGACCAAAGTTTCCCATTTGCTGTTTCCTACCCCAACCTCAGGACCAGTGCTCTCAGCCGTCAGGTTCCCACATGTATGGTTATTGCCTGGAAGTCCTAATGGTTCCCTTACCAGCTCTACTGGTCTGAAAGAGGCAGAGGAGACAGTAGGAAGGAGTCTTCCCCTTGACTTCTGGGTTCAACAAGAGCGCCCAGGCTTGGTGAGTGTCTCCCAGGGCATACAGACCCATGCTGATCCTTACTGGGGCTAGCTGGACATAAGATGGCTACACCGCATGGCTGGGAGGTTAGAAACTGTGGGACACCTGAAAGAAGCATGTGGCAGGTGGACGGATGGCAATGTCAGAGGTGAGGTCAGCTTCCTGCAAGACCAAGAGAAGGTAACTGCCATGTAGTATCTTGTGCCACAACATCCCCCAGCTGAACAGCGCTTTGATCCCAAACAGCTCCTCCTTTGTGAAGGGTGAGAGCCAGACTGTGCTCCCCAGACGAAATGCCTCAGGTCCTTCCCCTGCACAAGGCAGCTCCCTCGTCCTCTGCCCTCCCAGTTCGTGCTGCCTCAGCCAGCACAGGCCCTGCTCTCCCTGAAAGCTTTGTAGCTGGCTTTGCTAGTGTTTCTTCCTCTGCTCCTTACCCCTTGAAAAACCATCTGAGGAAGGACCTGCAAAGGAACTGGGAAAAGGGGGAAGAGAGGCGATCTGTGAAATGCCGAGAACTAAAGGAGAGGAGCAAAACGATTCATGCTGTACTGTAGCAAATATATCAGCACAGGCTTCTTCAAATGCACTTGGAGCAGGTCCGAGAAGAGAGTAATTGTTTCAGAATGAGAGTCAGGAAAGAGTGGAGATGGCAGTGGCAGGGCATCTTCTGGCACAAAGCAGGAGGCCGAAGGGCACCAAGGGCAGGGAAGCTGTATTTCCTGGGAGGCACTGGTGTACAGATGACAAAGGCAAAGGCTGTAGAAAAAGGGAGTCTGGTCTGAAGAAGGGTGGGTGTGGAAGGAGAAGGAATGGGTGATAGGCAGATGTGAGGACTGGGAGTCCTTTCTCTGTGAGGCTCCTTGCCCCAAAAAGAAGGTGCTGTGATGGCAGGCCACCATTGAGGGGAAAGAGAAGAGGCCTGATTCTCCACAGCACACTGACCCAGCTGAAACGCAGTTCTTGTGCTTGATGGCCTTCAGCAGAAGGGCAAAGCACAGCCAGATGACAGTGAGGTGGCATTAGTAGAGGAGAAATGACTGGGAAAAATGTTTTCTCTTTGCTCAGTCCTTTGTCCTATTCAAAAAGCATCTGTGTCACTCTGTCCCCCAGGCCAGTCACAGCTAATTGGAGCTTCTGATGGCTTTCCTGACCTTTTGGAAGCAATTGTTAAAGGCCAGCTGTTGAGGAAAGCCAGTGCAGCATTGGTGGCCTAGGATTATTTCATGGCTGCATTCCAGCAGATGATCTGATTGCCAGTTTACCGATGGCAGATCCATGATTTTTAGAGGGTATGTAACCCATGGCACATGCAGGACTGCCAAAGGGGCTCCCGGAGGCCGAGTGGGAGACACAGCTGCCCTCAGAGCCGAAACCCAGCTCTAGAAACAGTGCAGCCCCTCCATATACGGGATGAAGCTCACTGAGCAAAGCTCGCCTGCAGCGGGAGGTCAGCCAGTGTGTGCTACCTAGCTGTGGGCCAGGCCCAATGTAGGGTGGCCCCAAAAGAGAGGCAGAGACCTCAGTGTGTCTGTGTCTGGGCTGCTGAGGAGCTTTCCCTTGACCTGAGCTCCACAAGTCAGCTCGGCTGACTCTACCATCCCCACTCGGCATTCAGTGTGAAGCCAGCAAGAGCGAGGCTGCCGGCGTGCGACAGCCAGCCCCGAAAGTGTCTGAATCAACCCCATGCCTATGGTGCCCGGGGAGGCTGAGTCTGATGCTGAGTCACCACTTGTGCTGCATCCATTGCCACCACCCCCAGCATGGTAAGAACACCCCACCGGCTGTGCTTACCGAGAGGAGATGGGCCTCTTTCACCACCGCATCCATCCCCTCCGCCTTGGCCGCAGGAGTCTCACCCAGCCAGAGCTAATGAGCCAAGCTAGTTTCCATAGCCAGGTTTGCTAAGCATGTATTTAAACACTGGAGAAGTGTTGTAATTCACTATCAATAAGCCAAGTCAACAGTGTTAATGCACACTCCTTCCCACCCATTCTACATACACATCAGTCACCTATGCTGAAAAGGCTGTTTTAAATGATATACAACAAATGGGGTCATGTAGTAAATTCCCAGTGTATGTCATTTAACACCCAGATTAGGCTGAAATGTAAATGATACTAAAACTTCTAAAAAAAAAGAAATCACACTTCCCTTCCCAGGAAGAAGCTGACAGAAATCCACTCACACAGCCAACTTATACTGCTACCTAGCATGCCTAACAAACCTTGCTCAGTTGAACCTGTTTTGATCTGGAAATAAAAGATTTCTGCTCTTTTGATTCACACCAAAGCTCAGAGAAACCAAAAAAGAAGAGTTGCATGGAAACCGGTGACCTTTGGCTGATGCCTCCTACCAGCAGTATGGTGATTCAAGAAATGAAACAGCTGTAAACACTGCATGTACTGGAGAGTTTGTAAGTGCAGGAGAAATTCTTTCTGAGGGTGGTTATGCCCCAGCCAAGATCGCATTCGCACTGAAGCTCAGTCTACCCAGAAATCAAGGAAGCTCTCACATGACTGCAGCAGCACCTTTAAAATGCCAGCTGTTCTGCAGGTGGCCTGGCCTTTCTGCTGTTACCTCTACTCCAGGCAGGCTAGCAGGGACATCGGCAAGCGATCCTGAGTGCTGGCTAACACCACTGATCCCGCTGCCACCTGCGTGGACTTGCCGCGCTCCCTTGCACTTTGAAAGGCTGATGCTAAGCGTGCATTAGGACAGCATATTGCAGGCTCTTCAAGAGGCTGAGTGTCGGCAATGGGCTTTAAGTATGTTAAAAAAAAAAAAGCGTGCCGAATGAGGAATCTGTTTAGCTTCAGATATAATGGAATTTGTCCGTAATGGGAGATTGGGCAGAATGAGGCCAGCCGGCCATTTGGGAATATGGTTAATGTCATCACTCTAATCCAGGCAGTGCGAAGGGCCAGCACTGGGGTCCTGGCTATCTGTCGGCATGCCCAGGTGAGGGTCCCTGCCCAAAGGAGGTGTCAGAAACACGAAATCACATTAGGACCTGAGCATTGCCCACTGCAGTCCTGGCCACTCCCGGCAGCTGGCTCTGTCCTGTCAGCCCCCGGAGACTCGGAGAGGAGTCTCTTGCCCCAGGAGTCAAGGAAAACATTTGGCTGCTGCTGAACGCCCCCCCGCCCCGCCAGGCCCATCAGCCCCGCTCCCTGAAACGCTCCCTCCTCCCAGCGAAGCTCCTCTCCAGAGTCCCCGAGAGGGAAGAAAACTCATTAGCCCGGCCGCTTGATTAAGAATAAGACCTGCAAACTGCCGGGGGGGGTGGGTGGGGGTGTCCACCGCGGCGACGCGAGGTCACCGGGAGAGGGATGCCGGCAGCCCCCGGCAATACCGCGGACGCAGCCCGGGCGTGAAACGCGCGGCGCCCCTCCTCGCCCCTCGGCCCTGGGAGTTTCCTTTGCCGGCTCTGCCGGCTGTCCCTGCCCATGGCTGCGGGGGAAGGGGGTACGAACAGCCCGGCCGCCTCCCCCCGGCCCGGCCGGCCCTCACCCGCCGCCGCCGCCGCCGCCGCCGCCGCCGCCGCCGGCGGTCGCTGGGGACGCGGCCGTTGCCGGGGCGGGGGCGCTGGGCGGTGGGGGGGCTTCTGCGGGGGCAGACCCGGGGTGTGGGGAGCCGCCCCCGGGCCGGGCACGCGTGGCAGCCCGAGGACGGGGGCGTGTGTGGGCTCGTGGGGGAGCTGGTCCCACGTCGCGCTGGGGGGTCGCGGGGGGGTCCGGGCCGAGCCGGGACTGGTGAGCAGAGCCCGCGCAGGGTGCGGCGCTCCGCGGGCGGCTGCCACACGCTCCGCCTGCTGCCAGGGGCTGCGCGGGGCGGCAAGAAACAGCAGGGAGGCGGAGGGATGGGATTTGGGATGGTGCTCCCCCGTCACCCAGGCCCAGCGAAGCTGCTGAAAGCCAGTGCTGGCGGCCCGCGACGCTGGGCCTTGGTGGGAGCCCTCTTTTGCAGCGTGGAAGGCGTGCGTGAGCTGACCAAATGTCCCTCACGCCCGCTGCTGGCCCACATGGCTGCTCCAGGAGCGTTGGTGGGGTATTTGCTGAGGTCCCGCACACTCCTGCAGTGGCAGCTGCTGTGGCATCTCGGCAGCGTGGAAAGAACCAGGCAAGTGCTCTGTGAATGATTAGGTGGCGGTATTCAAATGGTGAATGCTTTGCTGTGCTCAATATACTTGTTTTGTTGCACGTTCGTATTGTAAAGCTCACCAGTATTTGCAGCTTACTTGCTAAAGATATGCTGTCGGTGCCTGAAACTGGCTTGCTTCAAGGCCTCACATTTTGGGGCTGTTACCCCTGAATGACAGATCGCAGGCAGGTCTGAGGGGGAGGAGAACAAATCTGGGAACTCCACCGACAGCAAGAAGATCTTGGTCCATCTGCTGCGTGCTCATCTCTCTTCCTTGGCCTGCTTCTTTTTTCATTCTGCTAGTGAGCACCCTCTTGTAGAGCAAGAGAAAGACCTGAATCCTCAGCAAGGCAGTGACTGCACACATAATGCTGTCGAATATAGAGAGTGAACAAAGGGATGAAAACATGCATCTCTCCCATTTCTCAGATCTAAGCATTTCAGTATTTGCCAGTAGATTTTCAGACTGAAATGTGGCTTTTTTTCGCTCCTTCAAGATGCTGATGTGCTCAGTAGCAGGTACATGATGTGCGTAGCCAGCACGTGCCCTGTGGAAGCATACATAAAACTGGTGCCAGGTGTCATGATAGTCTTGCAAGTCCCATAATAGCTGGCATTTTTGGGAAGCTGCGCTGACTTTCATATAAAATATACCTCCTGGTCATGAAGAAGATGTTGCAAATGTGATCCAAGATTACCTGAAAGGCTCAGCAACAAAACAATAAATGCAAAGAGGCATAGATGAAAAAAAAAAGGATCAAGATTTTGAGGCTTCTTTCATGAGTTTCAAAGATGGGGAGTTAGACTTGGCAGCAATGTACTCCTTTTCTAGGTGTGGCCTGATTTTGTCACTCAACTCCAGAGAAGACAGTGACACTGCCTGTGAGTCAAGCTGGTGTTTAACGCAGCGGGGGTGTCAGAAGCCTTGCAAAGCCCTTCACAAACTCTGGCCCCATACTGACCATGTTATTCCTGGGAACACATCTTCCGGGCTTTCAAGATCTTGAAAGGCAGAAATGAGAGCAATATAAAACTAGAAATATCTTCTCTTGCATTGATTTCCATGCATGTATTCAGCTTGACTCCTGCATTCCAAAGGAGATAGCCAAACCAGATCCACAGAAATAGCCCCCCTGAATTGCGTCCACAGTTGTGCTCAATTTCTGAGCTGAGCCTTTAACAAGCCATCAACACTGAAGTCTTTAGCCTACCTCATGGCTAATATAATACAAATGGCATGTTTTGAAGACTTCACAGTCCAAGGGAGTCCAGCTGTGCCTGCCCAGAGTCATTGGTTCCCAGAAACAATATTGCCCAAGTATGGCAGTCAGTCGTTGAACTGGATGCAATCAGATGTTGAATCACATGCTGAAAACAAGTAGTGCTAGCCAAAAAATAGCTGTGTTGTTAACTTTATTCTACCTTAGCATTTATCTCCATGTGTGTAAACATTACCATGTGTTTCCAGTGGGGTGTGCAGTGACAGTTGCTCCTCAAATGCCAGAGAGTAGCTGACTGTGTGGAGGGTAAAACATCCATATCCATTCCCATTCCCCTTCCCCCTGTTCACATCTGAGGGAGGGGATGGTAGAAAGCACTGCTTCCTGGCCTTAGTGAATAGAGCATCATCCTACCAGCAAATCCCAGCTGCCTTCTGTATCCCTCCAGCTGCCAGATCTCAGATGCCCCCCAGACAACGCCTATAATGGTGGTGTGCGTTATTGGCTCTGCCGTCTTTGCCTGGAGTTTGAGGACAGTGTAACAGTAGTCGAACTTCATATCACAATAAATAAATAGGAGAGGAGCCAGGTCTTGCAGTGCCTTGTGTGGGAGGAACATATCCCACAGGGCATCTTCTGCTGCTAATGTGAAGATTTGGGTGCTGTTCTGCAGACAGAGCTATGGCTGTAGGGTGACAACCTTTTTTAGTGTCCTAGGCATGATGGACTAGAAACATGTTACCCTATCTGGCTTCTCCCACTCTGATTTCTTTGTCTCTTTGAGGGCATTAGTAAGGACTTGCGGGGAGATGAGCCTTGTGGGGATGAAGGCAGCACCATGTCAGCCTGGGAAGGGGAGAGAAGGGAAAATTCTTGCTTTATCTGCCCACCGCTTAAAGCTCACAACTGGGTGTGATTTCCAGAGCTGCGGCACCAGAAGCTCAGGCTTTGTCAGAGAGCTCCAAACCTCTGCTCCATCCCCAGACAGTCTTTCATAGCACCACAGGCTGTGCTTGCTGAAGATCATCCAGGGAGACAGACTGGTGGCCTGTATGCAACCTGTGTGCTGCAGGGACCTGCAGCAGTTAAAAGACCAAGTTGCCCATCCACGGCTGGCCTGGGGAGCTCCCTCTTTTGACCTGAACCTCTGCTCTTATGTTTCCCTTCTCTGTGGCTGTCTTGGTTTCTTTTGGCAACAGGCTCCAGCAAGAAGCAGAGGCTTGCTCCTCTCAGAGAAGATGCTGGATGTGGCTTCTCTCAATCTAGGCATCTTCCACTTCAAAGGGAGCAGCTGAGAGAAAAGGACCCAAGTGGACCCTTGACCCAGCAGCTCAGCGCGCAAGGATTGCTGACAGCTGTGCAACACCAGCAGTGAAGCTGTGCTGGGTGTTGCTGGAACAGGGACTATTGCCAGGCATTGCCTAGTGCCAGAGCAGCAGTGGACAGTGCCCAGGCACAAAAAGGTGCCTTTCCCTCCTGCAGCCTGCTTTGCCTGGCCACCAAGACACCCCGCAGCCAGGCAGCTCTCCTCTCCTCTAATCTGCTGCTTGGTTTCTCCCTGGTGGGGTGGCACCAGCACCAGCTGTCTCTTTGGGGACTGCACAAACACGTCTGGTGAGGTTTTTGCCCACGGCAAGCAGCAGACTGTTCGCAGTGGCAGCTGGAGGTAGCAGGCATGGAAGGCACCCCCCCACCCATGCACATGTCCACCCAGATGCACTCTGCTAGTGCATCTCCTGCAGCCCCTTTTGTCCTCACATCACACTGTGATGGCCAGAAGTCACCACACCAGTTCAGGATATAATTTTATTTGAGTCCTCTATGCCACGTGGGGCAGCTTCTCTAGTTGATGCCTTCAAGCTGAGGCAACCCCCATCTGTCAGATGCGGTTCATCTCTCCAGAGGGAAGAACTGCAGGCGCAGCTGAAGATCAGGTTTGAGAGGAGGCAGTTGGTGTTTGATGTCTGCCTGACATCAAAGGGATTCACTAGGACAGGAGCCAGCAAGGTTTGTCCTTGGTGCTGGGGGAGTCCTCTTGCGTGGATGGCTTCTACCCTTTCAACAAGGAGCACAGTAAGTTGCCAAAACTCGGGGACTCAGCAAATTGAGGATGCTGAGGAACAGGGACTGGCTCCAAAGTCCTGTCTCCAGGCCCTCCTCTGGCTGGCTCCCTGCAGCTCTTGCTGGAAAACACTGCTTAAAAGCAGCTGGTATCTCCTGGAGTCCCGGGGGAAGCAGCAAAAGAAATGGCATCCTGGAAGGAGGAAAACACCCCCTTGCACAGCCAGCACTGAAGGACGAGGGAGCAGGATGCTCTCCGTGCTGCCGCTCCTCCCAAAGCTTTCTGCTCTCCCTGGGTCCCAGCAGGAACTGTGCAGCTGCTGACAGCTATTAATAGATGGGGAGAATGTGGGTTTTGTCTCCTACTGCTTCCTGGGATGAATGGTAATTACCCTTAATTAGACTGGATTTGGTTCCACCTCTTATCTTCCAGCCCCCTTGCCTGTGCTGGCAGGGAGAGATGGGCCCATCTGCTGTGTGCGCCGGCTCTGTGGGGAGCAGGGCTTGGTAGCGGGAGTGGAGACTCATCTCCCTGGGATGTCCTGAAGGCCTTGCCTGCAGATGCTGTGCAAAGGGAAGGAGGCAGAGCCTGCCAGCTGGCGGGCTGCAGGAGCTCATCTAGCCCTGGCCTTTCTAATGGCACACAGGAGCCCTGCGGGGGGTGTGTGTGTGTGTGTGTGTGCATGTGAGAGAAATGATCCCACCAGAGCCTGCGGGTGCGGGTGGGTTGGATGCTCTCTCTTTGAGATTAATTAAAGAAACAAGGCAGGGGAAGAAATTATCAGGGGATCTGACCTGTCATTATGGTTGGCATCCCCACCACCATGCATCGCACCAAGGTCTGTGAAAAGGGGCATCCTTCCTCTGCTGCTGGTGCAAGCCAGTCCCAGGATATGCCTGGACTTGTCCCCCATCTCCCATGGGGCACCGCCCAACTGCTGTGGGGTTAGTCAGGATACAACCTGACCAAGGGGGATGTTTTTTTCTTTCTTACGCCACTCCACCTCTGGTCTGAACTCTGAAGCAGGAAGGTTTCTTTCATCCAGGTTACTTTAGTGCAGATGCAAAAATAGTGCAGGAGATTTTCTTCATCCACTGAGGCTGTGCCTGCCAGGAATCACATCCCAAGAAGACGGAGGCAAAAGTGGATGGCTGTTAAATCTTTCCTGTACATCCCAGGCTCTGGCTCTGGGGCAGAATACCCTCCGCTCCAGTGTTTGCCCAAGATGCTTGGTAAGGCTGCACTTCATTAACCCCACCTCTGTGCCTTCCTGCCCATCTGAACAGCCATGGTATCTCAACAAATCCTTGCTGTTCCCCCAAAACTTGGATTTATCCCTGCTTGGTTCAGCTCAGCGGCTGGTAACAATTTCCACTGCAGGAACCCCTTTCCTTTAGTGACTCTTGCTGCTTGTAGCAGGGTGAGAGGAAAAGGGCAGACACACTGCCTCATCCTGCCAAGCTGAAGCTCCCCAGGCAAGACAGTTTATTTGCCTTTTCTTAGTTTTTAATTTTTTTTTCCAGATCGTATGTTTTCTTCACTGAATTATGAAAACCTTCCTGCAGGCAGGATCTGTGCCCAGGGACCTAGTGACTCCCATTTGCAAATGCCTCTCTCTTTGCTGCTGGAGCCTCCTCTACTTCCCTCGCTCCGAGATCCCTCCAACGTCAGGCCAGAAGACTCAGGTCCCTCTGCTGCCTCCCACTCAGCCCCTTGTGTTGCATCCAAATGCCAGATGGCACACTAGGCTTGGGCAGGAGCTGTGCCAGGCTCCCCTCCCTTTCTCTCCACCCTTCGATCTACAGAAAAAAGATGGAGAACCAGCACTGCCAGATTTCAGGCTGCCACGTTTGCCCCACCTTCCGTGCTCTTCAGCCCCAGTTGCGGTGGGATTGACGTGGGAGGCGCTGGCAGAACCCCAGACCAAGGGCTGCCAGGGAAGAGAGGACCCACTCTGAAGCTCTCCCCTGTGCCCAGCTCCCAGGCTATGCTATAATTAATAAGCAATGCCTAGGACATGACCACAGCCGCTGCTTCCTCCACGCTCCCTTGCTCCACTTACTTCCTTACTTGTTGTTCAGCTGGGGTTGCTCATCACTACTTGGTCTGAAGGTTCACCAAACTTCTGTTGGGCAGGACATGCCCCAAATCCTCCCTTATTGAAATGAGAAGGAGGAGGGGAAAAGCAGAGCAACCATCCTGCCAGAAAGCTCTCAGAGGCTGTAGGCAGCAGAAACGTCCTATTTGTGAGCCCTGCTGCAAGCACACGGCTGTGTTTGGGCAGCAAAACAGACTCAGGGAGGATTTGCTCAGATATTCCCAGCCTTTCTGCTTCAGATGGCTGCGTTAGCGCAACGCCTGCTGCTTTTGGCTTAGAACTGGGTGGCCCTTTGAGCAATCCCTCCTTTCCTGGAGGGACTCTGTCGTGGTTTAACCCCAGCCAGCAACTAAGCACCACGCAGCCGCTCACTCACTCCCCCCCCCATCCAGTGGGATGGGGGACAAAATCAGGAAAAGAAGTAAAACTCCTGGGTTGAGATAAGAACGCTTTAATAGAACAGAAAAGAAGAAACTAATAATGATAATGATAACACTAATAAAATGACAACAGTAGTAATAAAAGGATTGGAATGTACAAATGATGCGCAGGGCAATTGCTCACCACCCGCCGACCGACACCCAGCCAGTCCCCGAGCAGCGATTCCCTCCCCCCCCACTTCCCAGTTCCTAAACTAGATGGGACGTCACATGGTATGGAATACCCTGTTGGCCAGTTTGGGTCAGGTGCCCTGGCTGGGCATGAGAAGCTGAAAAATCCTTGACTCTAGTCTAAACACTACTGAGCAACAACTGAAAACATCAGTGTTATCAACATTCTTCACATACTGAACCCAAAACACAGCACTGTACCAGCTACTAGGAAGACAGTTAACTCTATCCCAGCTGAAACCAGGACAGACTCTGACACTTTCTCCTGGCTCTCCTTGATACTTAGGGACGGGCATCTCCATTAGCACTTCCTGAGCTCTAGGGTCTCCACTGTCACTACGGCGTCACAGCAATCCCCACAGATCCTGTCCCTGGAGCACACGTCCCCTCACTGCCACGTTGCTGCCACTCATCTTCTGGGAGGGGATGGGGAAGACATCTCCCTTTGTAGAGTCCAGAAGGAGACATGCACAGAAACAGGGCTAGCTGTAGCAGGTTGGACCATGAAGGAGGTAATTAATGTAATAATGCTGGTCACTGAACACTTCTGATAGCCTTCCTCCTCTGCACCTCTATTCCTGTGAAATGAGGTGCTGTTGCGTCCTCGCCAAGGGTGCTGCATGCAGCCAGCTCCCCTTAGCCATGCTGGCCATGTTCCTCCCTGCCCTGTGCACTTGGCCACCAGCTGCATGGCTCTCTGACATGGATGGTGTCACCTCACTTGAAAAACCTGGCAGAGGGAGAGAAGAGGAGAGGAGAGGAGGAGGAGAGGAGGAGGAGAGGAGGAGAGGAGCTGGCTACATTTTCACTTGGAGGAGGAAAAGCATCTAGTTAGTGACTTCTATTCCTGCCTGGGCTTGTTGCAGCCTTCACGACATTCAGAGCAGCTGTGATGCTTTTCCCTTCCCAGGCTGGGGATGAGGGCTAGTGGGAGGCTGTTTTCCAGCACTCTCATGGAGTTACTCTATTGGTTTTGCATGGTCTCTTTTTTCCCTGGGGTAGCCCATGCTTTGCATTTTAGCTTGTGACTCTGTGTCATTCCTTTCCCTGTCCCCATTTCCACCTCTCCCTGCTGTGGCTTGATAAACCCAAGGTGCTTTTGACAGGGGTAAGTGCTCTAGAGGCTTGTGGAGGGGGCTCAGGTCCTATAGCACAAGCAGTGCACAGGGAAATTTTGAAAAGCCCACGGCAGGCAGTGCAGCGTCTTTCCCTCATGTGACCACCAGAAAGCAGCTCAGAGGACCAGGGGCTTTGTTATATTTGAAATGAGGTCATTGTCCCTGCTTGCCTTATTTACCTTCAAAGCCAGCTTGGTTGTGATACCCCTTGCGGAGGGACACCTGATACCCCTTGCAGGGGGCCACCCCTTCCCTTGAAGGCTGGGGAAGCTCCTCAGAGCCTGCCCCACAGAAGAGGGAGACCACTGGGGAGGGGCGTGAGCTCTTCCAGCACCCCTGGGACAGCTGGGCTGCGTGGGCTGGGGAGGTGGGTGTAGCTGGGGAAGAAGGCACCTCTTCCATCTCTCAGACCCTTGGTGTCCCACAGCAGCACCTCTGTATGTCCTGTGTCAGCAGTTGCAGGGTCTGGTGTGGGGCAACTTGGGGGGGGCAAAAGGGGGGCCCCATCCACCCCATCGCAGCAAGGGCAATGTCAGGGCAGTCGCTGTGGCGGCAGTCGGACGCTGATGGGGTAGGACAGCCTGGGAGCTTGCGCACCAAGGGCTGCTGAGTTGACACTGTCCTTTGGTGCCCTCTTCCCACCCGAGCGGGGCCTGGCACCGGCAGGGCTGGGGAGCTGCCAGCTGCCATCACCGTCCCTCCAGAGCTGCGCTTTATGACAGATCCACTTCCCAGCACTGCGGCACCCAGCTCCCAGGCACTGCTGGCCCTGCAGCGGGGTGTGGGGGATGCGGCTGAGCCCCAGCCCCCTTCGTGTTCCTTTTCAGGGCTCAGCCAGTGGAACCGGGGAGCCCAAGGTGTCATGCTGCATGTTGGGGGGAGCTGGGTGCATAGGACCTGCCTCCAGCTGCAGCTATCTGCCACTTTTTGTCTGCCTGTCTCTACTGTGTCCAGCAGAATTGCAGGCCAGCTCAGGGAGAACTACCGGGCTTCCCTCTTGCGCCCCATTGCTGCTTCAGGATCGCACTGGCAAAGGGACCTGGGCTCAGCTCTGGCATGCTGCGGGCTCTGCTTGCAGCTGCTGAGCTGGGCTGCCTGGAAACTGCACGCGTGAGGGTTTGTTCAAGGGCTGGAGCTTCCCTGATCCCTGCAGGGTGCCTTTGAACGCATGAGGAGTGACCCAGAGTGTTCCCAAGGAATTCTGAAGTGCCAGTGATGTGCCAAGCCTGGCTGTTGCCTCTGTGCCTGGCCTGTCCCCGGGTTATGCCCTGCGGTGGTTTCTCCAGGCCAGTGTAAAGCCTTCCATCCCTGATTTCTAAGCCCAGCTGTACCCCTCTACTGAAAGGGCTCCAGCTCTGCCTGCTAGGGCCAACTCGTTCTGCTTGGCTGTGCTATTTGGCTGCACTGCTTGGTGGGTCTCTTCCACCTCCTGGGCTGGGTGTCCAGGGTGATGCTGCTCCCCTGGGACTGGGGGCTCCAGCCGCAGAGCCCTTGCTTGTGGTTTTGTCAGCAAGGAGCCACCAGCGTGGGAGCTCCCTGGCCCTCAGATGTAGACAAGGGTGCCTCTTCTCCTGGAGCCTGACTCTGGCAGGGAGTGGTGGTGCCCATAGCAGGGACACCCCAGACAACCCACCCTGTGCTGCTGCTGTGGGGTCATGAGAGCCAGCAGCTTTTGGTTTGCTCTCAGGGCAACCAGCCCACTGCAGGGAGCTCTCCTGGCTCTCCGGACCATTCCAGGTAGGTGATTCCTGTGTTTCTAACAAGGCAGGGGAAGATTAAAAGCCCAAGTGAGCAATGCAGCCAGGCTGAGCCAGGAAACGTCAGAGATGTCTCTGTCAACACGGCAGCCGAGGCAAGCGGGCAGGCAGGCAGCTTCTTAATTATTGATGGTGCTTATAAATAAACGCTAGGACAGGGAGGAGGAGGTTACAGCAGAGCAGAGGAGCTGCTTCTGGGTGGGGGAGGGAACCTGAGAGCTCACTTGTTTTAAAGGTCATTTAGTTTTGCATCTCTTTCCCCCTTTCTCCACAAAACTCAGTGATATTTGAGTTGATGGATTATCTTCCTTGTGCATCTTCTTGCACCTGCCTAACTGGGCCAGCCAGGAGGAGGAGGAGGAGAGAGGAAGAACACCCGCAAGTGGGGACAGCGAGGGAAGGAAGGGGGAGGGAGGGAACACCATCTGAAATGTGGGACAAACAGGCAAACGAGGAGACAACAAAATTAGTAGAGCAGCAAATCCCAACCCGAGTGTAAATAATTCTTCACCATGTGAAAAGAAGGTCTACGTAGGCTCAGATTTATCTTCCCGTTCCTGGAGCTCAAGCCTGGGCAACCTCTGATGCAAAGCAAGAGGGAAGTGCGTGAAAGAAGGCTGGGCAAGGACTAGAAGGAGATGCAGGGATCTTGGCTGGGGACTGGAATAGTAACCCAGTGTCTGTGTAGCCTCAGGGACTTTCGCAGCAGGCTTGTGGTGGAGTGTCCCCAAAAGACCAGACAATCTGATGTCAATAGCTCTGGGATAGGGATCCCACAGCCAGCTGAAAACACAGGAAGGGTTTTGGACTGGAATTGCAGCAGGACTTCAAGATTGACAGCCCCCATGGGAATCTTAAGTGACTGTGGATGGTAGAACTTCACAACTTAGTCTGAAGCTCCCCAGCTTGCAAAAGTGACACACAGGCACTGGGTGCAATACAAAGTCAGGTGAGATGGAGCTCCTTCCAGTCTCTCCCACAGCAGACTGGGCAGGACAGGGTCTCCTTCCATCCCCTCTCCCATCTCAGGGGAACCTGTGGTGGGCAGCAGCACCCCAGTGCCTGGGGCTGGTCATGGGTGTAGCTTTACTCATTCTCCCACTGGGAGCCTGCTCTGATTGTATGATGGCAGGGTGAGTGGCTCTGCAGTGCGTGGTGGATGCAGCAGTACCTGGCTCTCTGGATGGTGGGTCTGGATGCAGACCAGGTAACACCATGGCAGCCTCACTGGCACACCCTCAGTGCAGACATCCTGGGCGCCCCACCAGCCACCATCTGGTAGATTAAGACCCAGAATGGCATAAATAAATCAAAATTAATCCCTCAATTTCTCTCCAGCAGGCTGCACCCTGGTCAGGAGGGTGGGCTCAGTAGCAGGGTGCTCCTGGGGGCAGCTGGGATGGTGGTGGCATTGGTGGTGGGGAGGATGGAGGGGAAGTGGGGCCCTTCTCCCAGCAACATGGGTTTTCCTCATGCTTTCTGGAGGAGAGAGGAGCTTGGGCTGCAGCTGAGCAAGCGGCAAGCCGCACAGAAATGCCAGCTGCAATTCAAGCTGATGAGCTGACTGCAAGGCGCCGGCGCTTTCACGCAGGGAACCGGCTGGCCGTGAAGGGCATGCAGCAAAGGTGAGCTGCTGGGATTCCCTGTGAAATGCCTCTCCTGCCTCATCAGGCTCTTGGCATGCCGCTGCGATAGCACTCTGCTGTGGTGTAAGCTCAGCTCTTTGCCCAGCAGTGCTCCCAGGGAGCTGGGGGCTCAGAGTTCCCCTGCCCCTCATCACCAGGCCCAGCAGCTGCTCCTCTCCTGCCTGCATGCCCTACACATTGCCTGTCCCTCAGCTGAATACTTCTAGGACAGAGCCATCCCCTCCTTTCCCAGGTAGCTGGGGTGCAGATGAGGAGCAGCACCAGCTCGAGGTGGCCCTGAGCTGCTCCCGAGGGATGGGATGTCCTGCCTTGCCACGAGTGCTCTGGTTTCATGGGTTCACCACTGTTGCCTTGTGTGTGGGTGCTGCTCCGTGTGGGTGCCCAGCTGCTGTGGAGGCAGGGAGCCTGTGTGGGGGGTGGTGTGATGGTGAGAGCCCATGAGAGCCTGCATGTAAGAGGTGTGTGTGGACGTGTGAGTTTCCGGATTGCATTTGAGCACACATGTACGTGTGTGACATGACTAGTTCAGTCCATGCTGTCACTACATACATGTTGCCTTCTGCATGCATGTGTGTATGCAGGAGTGCCAGACTGCACAGGTTAGTGGCTACGCCAAGCCTGTGTGCTCATGCTGCAGCACATGCAAGTCCTGCCGCATGCGAGGTGATGGGAGGGAAATCACACCTGAAATCGTACAAAGGGAGATCTGCATATGTGCGGGTGCAAATCCTTACAGCGGGTGCTTGGGAGGTGTGTGCTGGTGTGTGAGGGTATCCCTGTGCATGCAGGGGGACTACTCCTTCTACCTGCTGGTGGGCTGGTCCTGGGGGTGTGCCTCAACCCAGGGACTGGGGGGCTCAGTGCCACGCTCAGCTGCGAGCTGGGAATGCACATACTGCTGCTAGCCCTGGGGAAATGGAAGGTGGTGCGGCTGATGGGTGCTGGGGAGACCCCAGCTGCTCCTTGTGACCCATTGGCCATGTCCTGCAGGCACCGGTGGCAGGGATGGGGTGTCCCAGCAGGGGAGGAGCTGTGCTCTGGTTCCCTGCACCAGCCCCTGAGCTGCTCTCCCTCCCCGCAGGGCTCAGCTTGGACATGCTGTGTACATTCAGTGTCTCCAGGCAATGCTCAGCTCCAGCCATGAGGGACCAAGCTCCACGGCTTTTGAGCCTGTGGCTCAGCATGCCTTCGGCATCCTCTTGTGTGGCTTGGCTCTGCTACCACCACTACGATCCTAGCACCTTCCTGGAGTGAGTCCCATGGGACCCAGGGTGCAGTGCCTCAGGTCCCTACAGCAGCCTGCCCCAGGGGTGCCTAGGGAGAGCTGGGCTTCTCGCAGGCACTGCATGCCAGCCTCTGACTCTGCAGCCCAGGCTATCGGGAGCAAAGCAGGTGAGAAGAGACAAGCATGCACTTTCTGCTTCTCTTTTACCGAAGTCAGGTAGTTGCTTGCGATTGGGGTTGGCAAGCCCTTGCATTGCACGTGCCCTTAAGGGACCTTGGGGTCCATCTGGACTTATGGAGGTGTTGCCAACCTGACAGCACCTGTTCACAGCAAAAACCCCATCATCTCTCTAATTAGTTTCCCACTTCCTGCCGTTCCTTCTGCGTGCATGTGTTTGGAGTTGCAAACGTGTGCCCAGGGTACTGCTCGCACTTTAGATCCTTGATGACTGTAAGGGAATGTAAGCTGCTATTTTGGCTGGAGAACTACATTTAAAACTCATGTTTCATTCCCCTAAGCCCTACCAGCTGAGCACTGCTTGACCAGCCATGGAAATACAGAGCATCCCAGGCAGAAATATGGCAGCTACTGCGGCTGCAGCATGGGACGTGAATTCATTGTCCTTCTGCAGCAGGGAAAGTGGACAATGGGACACAAATCTGTGCACTGGGGGTTCACCAGGAGAACAGCAGGAAATTCTCTCTCCTAGGATCAGCGATGGCCTGGCATGGCCACAGCTCAAAACCCAGCATTCCTACTGCAGCAACCCACTTTACCAGCCTGAGGTGATATGGGCACCACAGATGCCTCCACAGACTACTCTTTGGTAGGGTAAGATCCTTTTTGTCCTTCAGTTACAGAGTACGTTTAGTGCTACTGAGCTTATGATATCTAGTAAGATCATGACTTGGTTATGCTGTGACCTCATCGATAACCCACTTAAATCCTTGCAGGCTCAGAAAGAGGAAAGGAAATACTGAATTTCATGCCCAGAAAGGCCAAGAGCAGCAAAGGAGGAGAAAGAAAACGGGCTCCAAGCTGGAAGGTCTCCCCAAGACTGCCCTGGCTGAGGCAGGAGAAGAGCCAGTGCCATCACAGCAGGCTGCAGCCCTGCTTGCTGACCAGGTTGTTCTTAACATTTATAGGAAGGCAGCGCAGCACTTCCCTAGGTGCAGGGAGTGCTGGGGCTGCTGCAGATGCAGAGAAGGCACTGAGGTCCCAGCTGGAGGTGCAGAAGTTCAGGAACACGATTACCAAACTGGTGTGGAAAAGGTATAGGACTGGCCTGATCCCACATGGTGCATGGCTGTTGCAGAGCAACTGCTCCCAGACTCAGCAGGTCTTTCAGCTGACACCACAGGTAGCCATGGGCACAGAGAAGCTGGGGAGGGCTGTGCAGATAGTTGAGTGCTCCCTGTTCAAAGATGTGCTGCTACCATCTCCAGAGCTGTTTGATGAGCTGTGGGACTTGGTCCTCAGCAGCCTCCTGCCATTTTGGGCTGCCTTCTGGAAAGCCTGCCTGCAGAAGTCACCTGAGATCACCCACAGACCCCATGCAGGATGGCCAGATTAAAACGCCCCTACTCTGCTTTAAGAGCTTTATAATCCTTGCTCACTGGTGTGCGTGCAGTGTAAGGCTGTGTTGGGCCTTTCCCATTGCCCACCTTCCAGTATTGCTTGGCCAAGCTGTAACTGCTGTCACATAATCAATACCTTTCAGTTCCCCAAATGGCCTGGAATTGGCTGCAGGATCATTAAGCCTTCCCCTAGTGCCCCTATGTGGGGGTAGGGGCTTATTTCTCACTGTAGGGCTGCATCTGTCATCCTGAGAGCAGGGAGCTACTTTTCCCATGGGACATGGAAGGGAAGAGCAGATCTGGGGTGCTGAGCCATCAGGCCTTCGCTGCTCACTCACTGCATAGTGCTGAAAGCCCAACAGCTCCCACAGTAGAGATGGACCTCCTTCCAACGGCTCCAAGAGCCACCGCTCCGGTTGCCTCTGCAGCAGCAGCCCTTGGCCCTCCAGAAGATCAACAGCAGGGGCTTAACTTCCCTGTGAGTAAAGGCATTACCTTGAAGGTCAGTGCACAGACCCCTGCCCCGTAAGGGACTGGGCAAAAGTCTACAAGAGGCCAGTGGTTTCTAAGCTAAAAATCAGGCCAAAGGGGGTTAATTTTGTAAGGCTGCTGCTAACAAGCTCAGGCTCTACTTTTGGAGCATGGTGCAGGAGCAGCTCAACCCAGCATTCCTCTCCTCTTCCCACACCTACTCTCCAATACCAAAAGGAGACATCATCTCCTGTAGCAGCTATTAACACAGTAACACAAAAGCACCCCAGGAAAGCGCTTTCCCAGTAAGACAGAGCAGCCCTTCCCCTCCCCACATCTGGTACTGCTGTGGTGCAAGTGAAACACAGGAGCTGTGCAACACTGGGCACTAACACTGCTTTCAACTGACAGCACAAACCATCCCCTGGGACTCCATGCATCCGCTCCAGCACCCTACCAGCCTTGTCACAAGGTCCCCGAAGTGCTGGGCTGGATGTTCCAGCCCTTCCCTATGTACAGGTTCCTTGTAGAGATGTTACAAGCACCAGCAGCACCTCTGCATCCAGAAATGGCAAGAAATTTGAGAAAGCACTAGGCTGCTCTGCTACAGCATACAGGAATGCAGGCAGGGTCTGGGGTGAGCAGCAACCTGCCTCACTGGCAGGGTGATGAAAGAAAGGGGCCTGTGCACCTCTCTGATGGCTGAACTCAGAGCAGCAGGGCCAGGTGCCCAGGGACCTTGGCTCACAGTCCACTTTGCAACAAGCCCTGCTTTAAGCTCCCTGGCTGGAAGTAGTGTTTACTGAATGAAAGGTTGAAGGCCTGTGCTCTTGCTGCAGCTGTCAGTGCTTTGGGGGAAGAGAGGAGGATAGTGGGGAGCACCACCAGCCCTTAAAGCCTCCCTACCCCTGCCTCCGAGTTCTCACATTTATGTCTGGCACTTATCCAAGTGCAAAACCAGCTCCTGGCACTTTGCAAAGATGACTAGGAGCCACATTAAGCCTTAGGGACCACAGGAGATTTTGGGCTGGACAGCCGCTGACATAGGGAAGAAAACTGCATGTCCTCTAGTGTTGCATCTAAGTCCACCTCCCTTTTTTCCCAGGTGAGCTGTTCACTGAAGAGAGAAGGTAGAGGAGGCTCGGCTCACAGCAACTATTCACCCACTCCCCCTCAAAAAGACAGCTAAGAAAAGTGGAGGGAGTATCTCATTAGGAGACTGGGCCATTCCCCACTACAACCTCTTTACCAATCCTTATCTATGTGACAGCCATTTCCTGCTCCCCATCCATCAGTATCACTGTGCTTCCACCCCTCCTCCTCCCCTCCCCAAAAGCATGCAGCTACTGCCTCCTCCACCTCACTCCACAGAGACAGGCAACCCTACCTGCTGGTGAAATTCATCCCTGTCAGCCTGCTGTTGCTGCTCACAAGGTGAAACCTGCTTGTATCACTATCCTGTTGCACCTTTGCCTCAGCTACCATTTGTGATCTCTAGGTCAATACAGTATCTAAAATAATGGTGCTTTGGCCAAGAGCTCTAGACATCACTCTAACAATGATGACTTTATGAGTTGAGTTTGCTAGGTCCACTAGTGTTCGTGAAAAGTGACCAGTTTAGGAGGGAGACCTGCTCACCTCAAGGCTAAGTGTCCTGCTGCAGGGAGTTCCGCGCTGCAACACAACAGTTCCCATTCACACAACTCACCAGATCCATGGTGGTTTTTAGGTAGGTGCTGGTATGTGAGAAGCCAGTAGGCAGTGTGAGAAGAAAGGAGTTACAAGGGAGTAGCAGGAGGAAACAAGGCTAAGAACATTCATCCAAACCAAAGAGGCAGAGGCTGGGATGATTTTGTTCCCTCCATGCTTCAGTACTGCAGACTGGCTTCAGCACTACCTGTTGCATAGCCTAACAAGGCTGAGACTGCAAGCAGGGTGGGACTTCCGATTTCTAAATTACAGTAGCTTTTTTAATCACAAGGGTGTCCTGAGTTCTGCAGTAGGATAGGACTGCTTACACAAGAGTGTGTGCTGACTTGTAGGGCTGCAGGGACAGAACAAACCTCTCTGCCAGAGCAGGGGGGGAAAGAAAAAACAAAAGAAACATCAGGGGATCACACACTCTCTGCCATTTAATGGTTTTAGGATAACACTGTGCCATCTCCCCCCATGCTCTCATGGGGCCTCTCTGTGCTAATCTTGCGGCAAGAACTGCACTGTTCCAGAAGCAGCAGGATCTGCTGCTGCAGCTGGTGCTTTCTGAGGCTCCATCACTGTATGTCCATGCTGAGAACAGGCAGCATCGTTCTGTCAGTGGGATCAGGAGTGGGGTTCTGCTGATCCCTGATGGCCAGAAGCCAAATGCTCCAATGCAGTGGCTGCAGCAACGTTCAGTGTGGGAGCTGCTAAACCTTTCAGATCAGCAGAGTATAATGTGTGCTTTGCACCAAGTGTCCACGTAGCTTACAGCTGGGCTACATACAGCTGTCCTGCCACCAAAGCATCACAGTTATTTCAAGAGTTTACTCTGAGCGAACTCCAGTGCAGTAGTCAGGGCTCCCTGCATGCCCTTGGCATTTCCACTGCCCTTAGCGACGACAGGAGAACCTCCTGCCTTCCCTTCCATCTGTGTACAGACAGCCACGGCCCAGTCAGCAGCAGAGAACTCAGGGAGGCAATTCTGGGGAAGAGACACAGAGCAAAGTAATTTGGACTGTGGAGCACTCTGCAGTCTGGATAAAGAAAAGTAACAACATTCTCTCCTCGCCCAGCCTGGGCCCTCACTACCTGAGGTAGTCAACTGCAAGGACTGCAAAGCTTGAGCTTACATGTCAATGCTGTGTCCTGCTCCTGGGCAAACATGGCCTGGAGGATCCAGGGATATTTGTGCCCAGCAGAGACTGAAAGCATATCTGGTCCCAGTATGGTCATATCAGGTCCTACCCCTGCATGATTAACCAGCAGCACTGGGCAGAATCCCAGGAAAAGCCTCAACTGGGATCTGCTGAGCCGTGGGTCCAGCCCCCTTTTGCAGGCAGGTTCCCCGTGTCTCTACCAAGGTTCTGCTTACCTTGGACACCTGACAGGCACAGAGCACCTCACCAGAAGCCTGAGGGCTGAGCAGCATGACTGATGTGCCAGGAGACTTGTCACACAGCTGGTTCACTACCTTCATTAGGATCTAGGAGAGGCAGGGAGAAGAAAGGTCAGGCTACAGCAAAGGAGACTGGCATGCAGCAGAAAACATGCCCAGCAGCTCCCTCTTACTCTATGCAGCACCTGAGGAACCACTGGGTCAACAAGTAATGTGGACTACTCACAGAGAGGGAGTCAGCTGGGACAGTATCAATGATGACAGGTTGGTTGCAATGTTTTGCTAGCATGCTTTGTGCCTTCTCTTCAGCCTGGAGGAGGAAACACACAGAACTTGAGGGGCTACAGGTGGCAGAGTGTGGGCTGGACAGGGATATATGCATGTAACATATGTACATAGGGAATGGAAGTGCTGCTCTGTGGGATAGACGGGAAATGCATGCTAGCAGAAGTCAAAGTAAGACTGGCAGACTGAAATCTTGACGTGGAGACCTGTACAACCCTCCTTCCTCAAAAGCAAGCAGAGATGAAGCCCTTTCAAAAGTGGAGTAGACAGTGACATCTTCAGTCCCCAGCTTCTCTCCTGGACCTACACATTGCTGGATATCTCAGGAAGGCTCCCGTGGCAAGACGCTCCTACTTTACGAAAATGATAGTGCTTACTGAGAACATTAAGTCACCAATAAGCATTTCTAAAGGTCTTTTAACGTAAATCGGCAGAACACAAATGCAGTGGGAAGCCACAGCAATATACATATGGCTGGGAGAAAGGCTCTGTCCTGCCACTGTCTTACTGCAGAACCTTGTAAAGCACACTGTCAGGGCCATCTCATTTTCTTCATGTATAAAAAGGGAGGTGATGCCTATCTGCCTGTTGGTGTTTGCCGAAAGTGCTGATATGGGGCTCTTCATCTTCACAGGCAGAGAGACACAGGGATTTTGCAGGTGCCAAAACCCCAGTCAGTTCACAATTCACTGCCATTTTAAATGAGGGCTCTGGTTAATGCCAGTGAAATCAACCCAACACAGGGCTTATGTTGCACTGTGTGTGATTGTACCCTCTTTCTCCTGCCTTCTAATGGGACTCTAGTGACTGAATAGCTGTGAAGTGTGACAGAGACACCAGGTCCACCTGTGTATGCCACACAGTGCTACTAGCAGGCTGCAAGTTAGTGTGCTGCTGCCATAGTACCTGCTGCATCTCCAGTTTCTTGACGGCTGTGTTGGCTGTTCGCTGTAGCACTCTGAGGATAGTCTGTAGTTCTTTTCTTTGCCACTGGGGCATTGGAGTGCTAGCCACCATCTGCAAGACAATTTGCTGTATAAGGACACTAAACTGTACCTAGTCATAAACTGCTAATTCTCTGCGAGGTCAGGCTGGAGCCTGGCCTCTTCCCAGACCCTCCTATACCCCTGATGTGATCAGGCCAGTCAGTCACCGTGATGTGTAGCTTTCCCTTTTCAGCTGGGCATCTAAAGCCTGGGGAAGAACCTGGGAACCCTTTTTCACTGCTCTATCCTCCCCACCATTGCCTTCTCTGACACTCCCTCTGGCAAGAGGTCATCTGCAGCAGAGGCACCTGGACACTGGTAGAAGTCTTTGTGATCAAAGAGGCAACAGCAGGTAGCAACTTGCCCTTGCTATTGACCATGGTAAGATGTGAACCTGGTAGGGAAGAAGTCATGTGCCTCAAGTGTATAGAGCCCATGCTAGGATCCTTCTGTACAGGAGTGTAATCCTTACTTTGGTCAACTGTCCCACTTCTTTGGAGAGGTTCTGCATCTCAGGAATCGAGGTACTCCTCTTCTTCATTCGTAGGGAGACAGAGTCCACTTCCATAGCCAAGCACTGGCCAGCTTCCCGGGCCTGGAGAGATGGAAAGAATGCGTCAAATGCAACAACAGAAAGAATGAGCAGGTATGGAGAAAGTGGGGAGGCAGCAGGGTCATAAACACTGAAGTGCTGCTCAGGATATAGTGGGAAGACACCTACAGAGGCTTTAAGAACAATTGTCCCCAAGAGACTCTGAAATAGAACATTCCTCTCTAGATTTGCAACCAACACTAGATGGTCACACCCAGGGGACCAAGCTGTTGTGCATTTATGTTTCTTCAGTATCGTGCACCAAATGATCAGGATTTCAAGAAAAACTTGGGAACCCCATTGTGGCAGTACATTCCCCCCCCCCCCCCCCCCCCTCCATCCTGCCAGCAGGAAACAAAACTTCTCCAGGAAGGGAGAAGGCGAAGGAAACCCTGGAGGCCGCAGGTTGAAATTTGAACTGGCCAAGCGAGATGCGCCAAGTACACCGAGGTGACTCTCCTGGCCAACAGGATTAAATGACCACAGGTCAGATTCGACAGGGGTATAAACGGGGTCCCGCCGGAGGACATGTTGGCAGTCCTCCTCGGAGCAGCAGGTCAGCAGTCGGGGACTCCCCCTCGGGTCGGGGCACTGCCCAAGGTAACTCCTCAAGGGAGAGAGCCCTCAGCTTTTAGGTGAGTGATATGTGCATTTTGAGCCATCACTTTAAATCTTGGGGATTCTTAAGTCGGCCGTGTAGTATTAATTCTCTTTACATCATTGAGCCTGTGGTTTTAGAAAATGTTACCGGACTTCTAACTAACTTTTACTGAAGAATAAATCTGAGTTTTAACACCTGTTGGAATTGGTTAGTCATGCATCCGTAACACCCATTTATGTCTTAGTGCTCTTTTTTCATTAGCAAATGCAATCTTGAAACTACTGACTGGAGAAGCTAAAGGAACACTAAAACTAAAGGAACCTCGTCAGCTGTTCAAGCTTATTTCCTGAGTTCAGCTGATCTTGGTGTATTTCTTATCGCTTTCCCCTAACACTAATGCTACTATTAATAAAAAAACCTAATACAATCCGTACGGTTTGGAGCATTTTCTCCCTGCCAGATCTTTGTGCCCATGGTGGTCCTGCAAGACTTTAGACCAGGACAGCAGAGAGTATATAAGAAAAGCCATGGACAGTGAAGACTACTCTGCCTAGCTAGGATACACATCCCTTGTTTCAAGTCACTCCCTCATGCCTGCAATCTCCCTTGTCTGATTAACACATGCACACAGCTTCTCTTGGGGGATCTCCAGGTCAGTACTTCCAGCAAGGCATGCAGATGCCCCCTGCAGCTTTTCATTCCCCTGCATGAGGAAAAGCCTTGCTAGGGACACAGATGCACAGGGGATAGCCAGCCAAAAAGCAACAGATTTGCAGGGGTGGGCTTTGCCTTTAGTCTTCCTAATTCACAGTAACTTCCCAGTGACAGTGAGTCACTCTACTCTGACTGCAGCCTTAAAGGAAGCAGGCAAGCTTGTGGGGCCCCTGACACTTCCAGATATTCAAAGGACAGAGCGATCCCATGGACCCAACAGTAGGTTTCTTACTTTTTATACAGACCCAGCCAGACCAGAACCACAGTTTAGCAGGAAAAAGACTAAAGAAAAGAAGGAAAAGGGCTGCAAGAATGAGGCCAGAGCCCTGTAATCATAAAGTGCAAATCCAACTGTGATAGGCAGGAGGTGAGCAGGAGGTGAAACCAAAGCACAAAGAATCACACCTTTAAATACCTACCTGGGGATTGAAATTTATAGTCCAGATGCTTCCCGATATTTTGTGCCAAGTTGTTATCTTGGAAAAGGGGGTCTGAGGGGAGGAATGAAGGTCAAGGAGACAGGAGACTAGGAAAGGGGAAGTGGAGGTGAATAGTGAGGTACAGCAGCAGGGCTGAGTCCAGGGCTGAGGGAGGAAGACAGATCAGGCACAGCAGGGAGGCTCCAGGCAAAGCAGGGGGAAACTAATTGCCTATGCAGGAACCTTACAAAGCTGGGTCCCTCTGGCATTGCCTTGACATGGCAGAAATCTCAGTTCCCTCTTTCTTACCTGTTTGGCTTGTCTCCCTGTCACTGCAATGACACGGCTAATCCCTTTTACAAGCTGACGCTCACTGATGATGGCCAGATCTTCCATAGCTCCTGTTTGTAGAAGGTGCCTGCAAAGTCAGCAGAGAACAGGAAAGAGAATAAGCTGCTCTCTGGGAACAGAAATCAGGAAGCCTGCAAAGACAAGTCTCAAGTCCAGCAGTCTCTCCCCAATCCCAATAGCTTCATTCCTTTACAATCCCTAAAATCCTGATGGCACCCTGTCAGGCAAGAGACAGCAGAGTTGAAGCTACTCGAGAGGAACCTCTGTGCTACCTGCCCAGCAGGCTGCTGTCAAATGGTGCATAACAGCTAAGTTCTGCTTTGCTTTCCTCTCCTTTCCTTCAGCAGTACAATGAATTGGGATTTTTCTCTTCTACTCAGCTGCTACTGAACCTTGTAGAAAGTAATTTTTTCCTCCAACTCCACCACTTTCTTGTCAGACCAGCTCACAGACTGGCCAGTAGACTCCAGTCATGGAGTAGTTGTGCAGTGACAGGGCACTGACAACCTCCCCTTTCCTTCTTGGCTATTCAACACTGGATATGAAAACAACTACAGTGTCTCAGCTTCTGTTACCACAAGTAGTCATTTCAGACAGCTTCACAAGAATTGATCATCTCCACTCCCATCTTGTCCCACTACACCCACAAGAATGATCTCATGACTAGAAATTGCTCATTTTCAGCTGTATCTGCTCAAAGGCCAATTTGTTCCTGCTTTTTTTTTTTTGTGTCAGCATTGTCCTAAGATTGATTAACTCTTCTTCTGCTCTCATTACTGCTCAAAGCAGAAGAGGGCAAAGATAACTAATTAAAATAATCAGAGCAGCCTCAAAATCTCACAACGGTCTCAGAGTCTCCTGCTGGGTCCCCAGCCCTCCTGCAACCTCAAAGCCAAAGCACCGTAACTCTGGTGTGATAGGCCACACATCCCTTTCCCACACTCTGCTGGTGCTCTGCAGCTTCCACGTTGATTTCAGACTATGAAGCAAGGAAAACCGCTTTGCATTTCACTAAAGTTTTCTCACCCTCAGACTTCCAAAGCTTCCTAACTAGCCCATCCTGTCCTCAGATGATCTTTTCAGTGAGGAAACTTAGTCGCACAGGGACAGGGAGTAGAGCTTGCAAGAATGTCTCTACCTCAGCCACCAGCGCCCACAAACACACCTTCTGACTGCAAGTAAAAGTCACTTACGTCCCACAGCAGAGCTCCACAGAAGTCTGCATTGCAGCCTCAGAGTTGCAGGTCAGCACACTCTCCACAGGGACCCCCAGGGACACTATCCTCACTGGATCTGGATACCCCTGACAGAGGAGACAGGGATCAGCAGCTAACAACATGGTGCTTCAGGGGCACTTACAGACTAACTGGCTTCAGGTGTCTGCCTCATTTTTCCCCTATTCTAGAGTAGCCTGGGTCAGGGGCAGCACTGCTTCTCCCCCACAGATAGCCACCATGGGGAGAAAGAAATAACTGGGTGACACTACAAGCTTTTGGTGCAAAGAAACGAGCAGAAACCCTACACATCCCAGCCTCCATGTTTTACAACACAGTGTCCCGAGATGTCATCTCTGTTCTATTTTCCTTCCTGAGTTTTGGGAGTCAATTCCCTTGCAGAAACCTGTTCCGTCAACATCTCTTGTGGTCCAGATGATTCCTGCTGAAGGAGAAGGCTTATGAAGATGCGTGCTGCCATCCTGTCATACCTCATCCACTGCACGGAGTCCCTGAACTCTTCTTGCCAGCATGAGGGGCACCTCAGCCGTATGAACAACCTCATTTCGTTTGATCACATCCTGGACCACTTGCTCCACTTGCTGCAGCTGCTCCACAGTCACAGGGCCCTGAGGAAGTCAATCAGCCACCTTCAGGAGAAGCCTCCTGCGAGGTACAGAACAAAGGAAGGAGAACTGCTGTAGGGCCCCCAGGCAACTCAGCTTGGGCACACCACTCTCCCCGTGTCTCATCTTCCCTATTTGTAAAAGGGAATTGTAAGCATCATGACCCTCCCACCTCCTCCTCCCATGAGTCATAAGGATTCTTGATCCAAGAGCATCAACCAAACTCTTCAAGAGAGATGCTGCAATGAGTGACAGGTTACCAGGGCCAGTGCTCAGCCTGACCCAACAGCTTTCAGTTCCCAACTGCTCTCACCTGGATGACCAGCACAGACATCAGATATGTGCCACAGCCAAGCTGGTGAATCTCTCAAAGACCCCTTTGCACTACTCGGGTCAGTCCCATGACCACTGGCCTTGCTAAGTCCTTTCCCTTCTGACCCCCATTCATACCCTCAGCAAGCCCTGCTTAGAGTCAGGTCAGTGCAAAGCGGAGCCAGTCATGTCCACAGGGCCAAGTTTCATTGCTCAAATAAAACATAACCTATCTCTAAAGGAGTCATTATGGCGAGAGGAGAAGAATCCCTGGAGAGAAGGCCAGTACTGGGACATTGGTACTGCTGAGAAAAGAAAACAAAGTCCAGAGTAACCTTGGTATCGAAGTCAAAGCGCAGCCACTCTGCTGTCACATGGGACCCTCGTTGCTCTGTGTTGTCACCCAGGATGCGGCGGAGTGCAAAGTTCAGCAGGTGGGTAGCAGTGTGGTTCGTCATGCAGGCCAGCCGCTGGGCCTGAAAGGACAGACAAGTTGGCAGGAAGTGCTGGTTCTCCACAGCTCAGGGGAGCAGGGGATGGCATAGATAAGGGAAAGGTTGCATGTGAGGGGATGGGAGAAGATGGGGGGAAAAACAACGGGTAGTACAGCTGTCAGATTAATTTATGTCACAGGGCAGATCTAACTTCTTTTCCCCATGGGATCACATCTGTAAAATAGCAAAGGTTAGGCTGGATGCTTCTAGACAGACCAATGGCTCATAGAAGATTCACTTGTGAGGTCTCCTTCCCACTGCACATCACAATGAAGAGCAGTCTCAGGAATACAAGGGACAAGGCTCTACTGTGCCCAGGTTACTCAGGACATCACAAGACTCTCAAAGCAAGGCTGGGAAAAGGTTAAGAGCAGTGAGTTATCACCTCATCCACAAAGAGCTGCACTTGGTCACCAGCACGGAGGGTTTCAACAGCAGTGACCTCATGGATCACATAACCACCACAGAGACGAACAGACTCTACAGGGAAGAGTATGTCCTGAGCAGAGAGACAGAAAGATGAGTTAGGACACAGGGAAAATCCAAATACCTGTGGTAGGTGCCTGCTTGATCCAACTGGGAAACACAACCCCCACTGATTGCTAAAAGACAGGGATAGAGTGGGAAAAGCAGGGAGAAGCTTACTGCAAATGTAACCAGCATGCCTCAGACCTTCCCTGCACCCAGCCACTTGCTGCACAACATGTTGAGGCTGTCAGCTTGCAGTGGAGGGGCAGTAACATCCCCCATGCTGATGAATTTTCCTAACAAAGATGCTTGTCCATGAGAAAATGGACAGCAGCTGCCAAGGCATCTGTCTCGGGCATCTGTCTCAGGCATCCAAGGTGCCATTTCTCCTTCACTGGGCTGGCAACAGAAACTTGATCCTTGCTTCAGCTTGGGGAGAAGTGCTGAGCAAGGCACTATCACATTCTGCAAGGCTAAAAAGGCAGCACGAATGCCCAGGGGTGATTCTCAAGAGCTGGAATATGGGAAGGAGAAAAAGCTGCACCCCATGTAACTTCCTAGGAGAGTGTCAAAGCTCTCCCTTGGGCAAGGTTGAAGGAACATGCTGCAGAAGTAGAGGTCCTCCACGATGCTTTTGGAGGGATGAGAGTTTTTGCACTGGGTCTCAGGTTGGGCACTGCTTGCAGTCATCCAGGACTGGCCAGAGACAAGTTACTCAGCTCATGGACTCTCTGATCATTGATTGCCTTCTCTCTGCATTACAACCCCAGCTGGCGAGAGTGCAGCAGACTAAAGGGAAACCCAGAAAGACTTTACATTCTTCCCCACCAAGACAAAATTGCAAAGGGCTGAAAGAGACAAACAGAGCAGCAAGTACACCTCTGTGAAGTTACTGCTGCTTCTCCCTCACCCCACCAACCCTGATGCAAAGCCAAGGAAACTGTCATGAGTCAGCAGCTTGCAAATGAACAGAGTAAAACAGGCCACCACTTGGGGAATTCTGCCTGGCCTCAGTACCCATGGCAGCCTTGGGTTCAGGCAGCAAATGGTCTTACCTGCTGTCCTAAATGTATCATGTAGCCTTGGTCAGAAGCTTGCCCGCCCTGCTCTGCATAGAAGTTAGTCCTGTCCAAGATGACACCACAGCGTTGCCCTGCCCCAACCTCCTTCTGGAGAGACTGATCTCTGTACAGCATCAGGACAGTGGCCTGGCATGGGCTGAACTCTGTCAGGGTGAAGAAGGTGGCAGCATTTAGTGCATACACACTGAGAGGTTGCAACAGGAAAGGAGAGGGTCACTCCTTCATGCCAACCCTACCAACACCCAGTCTTACTGAAAGCTGGCACTTTGCCTTGAGAGGAAAGCAACAGCTATTGGCAGAAAGGACAAAGGATCTGTTATTTGGAACTAAGTCACCCCTCACCTAGTGACAGACCTGCTGAGTAGCAGGTAAGCAGGCAGGGATGCCCAATCTGGCTCTAAATGAGCCTGATAGAACAAGATGTGGCACAGACACACCTGCAGCTTGCTACCCTGCAAGCTTGGCAAACCTGCCTGCCTTCTCTGAAGAGACGACAGACTTGGTGGACAAGGAATGAAAGGGACGTCACCTTCCTCGATGCAGCAAGCTTCTAACGTGCTCTCCTGTAGGCTCCTTGAAGCCAAATTTGGGCAATATGGACTGGACAGGTAGACCATAAGGTGGATGTATAACTGGCTGCGCAGCTGGCCCCACAGAGAATTGCTCAATAGTTCAATGTTCAACTGATATTCAGTTACTAGTAGAGATATTTTGTGGCTGCTGTTAGGGCCAACACCATTTAACATATTCATTAATGATTATCCATGACAAGATGGGATGTACCCCTATCCTGCTTGTGTATGGCAATGAATTGGTGGGGACTGGTTGACACATTGAAGAGCAGGGCTGCTTTTCAGAGGCATCTCAGCAGGCTTCAGAAATGGACTGACAGAAACCTTGGGGTCCTCAGGAGCAAGCTGAACACAAGTCAGCAGGGTGCCCCTGCAGCAAGGAAGACTGCCTGCCTGCTGGGATGTATGAACACAAACATAGCTAGCAGGTCAAAGAAAGTGGTTATTCATCTCTATTTAGCATTTGTGAGACTACATCTAGAGTGCAGGAAATTCTGGCTGTACATAAAGGAAAAAAAAACTTTTCACGCTAAGAGTGATAAAGAACAGGAAACAGAGAGGATGTGGGATCTCTGTCCTTAACGATACCGAAAACTTAAATGGACAAGGCTCTGAGCGACCTGATCTGACTGTGAAGCTGATGTTTCTTTGATCAAGAGATTGGACATCCAGAGATCCCCTCCAACCTGAACTATTCCATGATTCAGAGACTGAGGAGGTAGAACAGTTCTAGCTTGGAGATTTTAGCCAATGTCACTGCTGAGCTTTTCTCCTCCATTGTGCTCTTGCCATAGTATATATAGCTTGAATTGCCTCACTTTCTGCTTAGTGGGGGTTGCCACCAGCACACTGGGTAAGAGGGAGCTGGCTGTACACAGCTATCTCTAATTGTTTGTGACAGCCACACCACCTCTTACTCTCTGTGGTTTAGCTTAATGCTTTCCCTAGAGCATCAGCAACCTCAGTTACCCCAACCGATAAAAAAGCCTGCACTGGCATCTAGTGGTCTGCCAAAGAAATAGCAAGTGCACGGCATTAGACACCTACCTTAGCTCTTTGCATAATTATTCTGCATTCTCCCTAGCGCTCATGCCCAGGAGCCTAATTGTTGGGGACAGACTCATCTTTATCAGAAATCAACAATCCCTGCTTCACCACTGCACAGTAATACCAGCCCAGAGCCTTCTGGGAGACACACCAACAGCAATAAGAAAAGCACCTACTTTGGGATGAGGTACAGGGGCAGAGAAAAGATGCAGTAGCAAGGTGGACAGGTTTGAACCACAAAGTACATGTTCTGCATGCATGAGGTTAGGCAGTAAAAGCAGTCTTGTGAGGGATTCAAGCACCCTCAGGCAGAGCATGCCTTACAGACGGGACCTGGCCACTTACCGTACTGCCCGTGCTGCCCAAGTGTGTAGGCGTACTTTGGAGAGTCATCAGTAGCAGGCACATTGTTGCTTCGCAGCTGAGCCAGTGAGTGCACATCAAGGCGTGTGTTTGTGTCCTCCAGCTGTCCTGCCGGTGGGCCACCAGCCTTCCGCTACAGCACGAGAAAAGGCACAGTTAGATGGGAGATACCTGGGGGCACTCAAACTGACAACTGGAGCTATAAGACTAGGAACAACTTCTTCCACCTTCTTGGAAAAGGCTTGTTTAGATCCAGGTTGATGGAAGTTACTGCTAAACCAACCCCATTCCTTCAAACCCCACAAGCACTCAATACCACCCTATGCTAGCCTTGAGGCAGGCTATAAGCAACAGCTAACACAACCCTCCCAGCACAGCTTGCTGTGTAGCCGTGAAACTTCCAGGCCATTAAAGCTCAGAAGAACAAGGCCCTGAACCAATTACTGCACAGGAGGGCAGTGCAAGTCTTCCAGCACTACAGAGACCAAGGAGGTTTTGTAAACTCTTCATAAATCACATGCTGTTTGGGCTGTCTAAGCTGGCTCTGATTTGTGCAAGGAGTTGGACTATCTGACTGAGGACAGTCCTAACCTATATAATTCTATGATAACCTTCACGCCAGCAACAGTCAGCATCATAAAACACTTCTACTGACCTGAAGAGAATCACTAGCCAATACTTTTCAGTGCCACATCCATGAGCAAAGGCATTGTGACCACAGTGCTGTTTCAGACCCAATTCCCCTTCAGCGAAAAGACACATGGCCTTGTGGTGCATCTGAAGAGCCTCAGCAGTGAAAGGAATTCTGCCTCCATGCTCTCAGGAGAAAGGGAAGGCTCTGAATTATTCTGACAAGGCATGTCTCACCTTTGCATCTTCTAGAGCAAGTTCATTAAAAGCAGCTGAATCCAAACTGATTCCCTTTTCTTCAAGGATCAAGTCAATCAGATCCAGAGGGAATCCCAAATTCCCATAAAGAGACCAGGCTACTTCAGCTGCAGGACAAAAAGAAGGACATGAACTCTGTGTGAACACAGAAAGCAAAGGCATCTCAAGATTGCTTGGATGGGACCAATCTAGTGTGTGCCTTGGTAACCAGATTCACCTGTGTTGTGTGCAACTGCACTGGTAATGGGGAAGGGGAAAGAAGCCATGCAGTTGTTCTCGTATGGGACTGAGTATTAATGATGCTCCACAGCCCCATCCCTGCTAAAACTCAGTGTAGCACATCTAGACAGGCAGCTGCACTGGTTGGGTCCTGAGCTCCTTCTTTCAACTGTGTCTTGTAAGGACCTAGTTAATCAGTCAATAAAGCAGCAAGGGATTGTTTCTAACTTGTCTGGTGCCTAGTGTGTCATGAGAACAATTGCAATCTGGAGAAAGGAGCAACATCTGCTCCTCTGCCTGGGGCTAGAAGGTCACTGAAAACACATGGGGGAGGCAAACATCCACCAGTTTTGACTGCAATGCTTGTGAGGACCTGGATCAAACCCTCTTTTAGTGCAGCTTGTCAGAACAGGGACACTCACCCGGGAAATTTGTGGAGGGCTCCATTTGCTGCACTGTTCGCTCAATGATACGCCTCCCACGCTCAAGGGAGGACTGAAATGCTGCCTCGTTCTCATTGATGACATCCATGATCTGCCCAAGGATCAGAAGGGATAGCCGTAACACCTCAGGTAGTTCCCCAGCTCAGCTCTGCTACAGTCAGCTCAAAGCAAATCAAGTATGTGTTTAACAGGGGTACTGTGTCTGCTTGAACCAGCCTTTTTGTTCTGTAAGGATCCATCACAAAATCGCCCCAATGCATTACTAAACAGTGCCAAAGTCATTGCACTTCCTATCGCCACTCCTGTCAAGGGAATGTTGACCATCCACCTGGGGAAGGCTGGAGGCTGACAAATGCTCCCTGTGAGACGTTCATGTCTGTGACCCAATTAAAACTGCATGGCTGGAACAGCCAGAGAAAATGCTCATCACAGTTGCTGTCAGCAGAAGCAAGCCAGGACTAGCCTTAAATCACCGATCGGCTTTGGACAAAGGGTACCCAGGCTAGGACAGGCTGTACTTGCACTCAACGAAAGAGCCACCCTAGCTTTTTTAGGGCAACTGCTGCCTTATACAAGGACAAGCAGTCCCTGGTAAGAATCTAGTAGAGCACCCACAAGGAAATCTGCCACAGATACTTCTCGTACCCAGGATACAAACATGTTCCCAGCCCATCTCAGCCCGCCCATGAGAACATGGTGATGGAGGAGGCTATGCAAACTCCTCCAGCTAAGTCCCAAGGAAAGGCTGACTTCTGCCCCTGAGAGCAGTGCCTCACAAAGATAATGAGAGACAGGGTTTCTCTCCAGGGGATTCCACACTGCTCACCTGGTCTGCATTCTTTGTCAGCTCTGGATAGGCATCTCCCTGTGGAGTGAGCCTCAGTTAGTGATAACATCCTCAGCATCTTCTTCGGGGGATCTCACAGCATGCCACAAGCATTATAGAGGTTTCTCAGGCAGGTGAGTGTGAAAGGAACCCTAGCACACAGCCCCATGGACAGCAGCACAGGGGAAGAATCACACATGGACTTTCAGTTGCTGTCTCCTGGGTATCTCCAACCTCTGCTAGCCCCTCTTGGGGGCACAGCATCTCTTGGCAAACACATCCATTTACAATGGGAAGAAAGCATTGTCTTTTAGGATGCTGTTAGTACTCACAGGGACCAATTTCAGACGGCTTTAACCAGATGCAACAGCCTGGAAGCCACTGCCCTCAGGAAACAGCAACATGTGCTTGTATACACTTATACACACACTTGTGCTGACCGTACCGCTGGTCACAGTAGGCCCCCTCCCTCCCATCACAAATGATCAGGAGACGAGATTTTTTTACTGCTGTGATGCATAGCACCAGCTACACCCTCCTGGAGCATCTTTACATCCAAGATTGTCTCCTGACAGTGTACAGGAAAGGGACATGGGGCTGAATAGACACATGTGACACTTCTTCCCCCAAGGCAGCAGTTTTTACTCACCAGCACTTCCACTACAGTAGGCACCAGGGAGGCCAGGAGCCCAGGTGGAGCGTGAAGGACTTCAGAGCAAAAACGGACAGCCCTGCGCAGGATCCGACGCAGCACCAGTCTGAAAGCAGGGCAGGATTCGCCAGGCAGCCATGTGAGCATCCCTGCCCAGATCCCACATCGAGCACAGCCCCCTCTCCAGGTCCTCTGGTCTCATCTATTGCCACAGGTCAGCTGCTCCCCACACTCTACACCCATCCAAGGATAAGCCTGCAGATCAGAACCACTTCCAGGCGCTCACCTTCCTGCCTCCCCAAAGCTCGTGCACTCCCCCATCTTGGGCTTACACCAGAACCTCTCCCCTGGCTGTCCATACTCATTTCTAGACCTAACTCCCTCCACCCCATGCCATTTCCTTATGTCCTTACTCTGCTCCAGAGAAGCCTGGGTAGATGCCATCAGTGATGCACACGCACAGGGCGCGCACATGATCTGCCACCACACGGTAGGCCATATTCACATGCCCAACATCAGCATCCCCGACCAGGCCTTGGTATCTGGGCCCCCCACAGCCCTAAAAGAGAAAGTAAGGAGACAGATCAGCAGAAATTAATGGCTGCAGGAGGAAAAAGTTTCAATGCAAGAGGCAGCCAGCTACACTTGACATCATGTTTCTCAACTACCTCTG
This sequence comes from Haliaeetus albicilla, assembly GCF_947461875.1. Lineage (NCBI taxonomy): Eukaryota > Metazoa > Chordata > Aves > Accipitriformes > Accipitridae > Haliaeetus > Haliaeetus albicilla. Next base: position 22,123,010 of record NC_091495.1, on the reverse strand, counting down.
AACCTTGTGCATCTAAGAGGTACTCATTAAATCCTTCCAGAGCATTATATACAAAGACTTCCGTACCTAAGACAGGTCAGCCAATGCCCTGGCACTGCGGAATTTAAGAAACTTTGGAGGAAAAATGGATCAGCAGTGCTGATACCCCAGCAGATTTTCAACCTGCAATTCTCCCCAGTTTCCCTAGAATGCTGCTCTGGACCTGGCTTGACACAACTCCTGTCTCAAAATACTGCACAGTAACACGTGTAGAGAAGGCAGTACTATGGTACCAGACAAGCAGTCTGCATTCAAGTGGCTTTTGCTTAGCTGTGACTCTGAGCAGAAGCACCATCACCTTGTGAATGGCATCCAAGATGGGAGTGAAGAGATCTGTGTCATAGTTGGAGCGTTTGTTCTGCAGAACTGTCACCAGCCTTTCCAGGCCCATTCCTGTATCCACGTGGTGCTGCGGCAAGGGAAGCAGATTCCCCTCTACCTCTCTGTCAGCCACCCAGGAAAAATAAAAGGCAAAGGAGAAGCCAGGGTCACTTCAGGGGCAAAGAAAAGGAGCAGGTGAGTCAAAGAGAATGGGAGAGTGACAGGGGATGGAAACAGCAGGTGACCCCACAAAAGGAAGCTCAGGGACAAACTAACAGCAGCCTGCCTCGGCACTGTCAGGCAGCCAGGATCCGACCCTCAGATAGCCAGGATAGACTGTTATGTAGGGAAAAAGGCCTTCCCTGAACAGGGGCCCACGGCCTTCTCCTCCTTCTGCAGGTTTCTCCGGCCTGCTGCAGACCTCAAGAGACCTCTGGGATGCAGCAGTGAGGGAGAATAGGCAGCAGAGGTTGAAGGAGGACAGGACAAATAAAGCAAAGGGGACCAAGAGCCACACTGGACACATCTCCACAGATTCCCTCTTGCTCCTGTACTGCCACCTCCCAGAAAGCAGTGAGATGTCTGAAAATAAACATGTATGATTCTGGAGTCAGACAAGCAGGAAAGGCTCTGGAGTTCAGACCAGATGCCTGGTACCTGCTATACTGCATGAAGACCAGGTTCCAGATCTCCACTACATCGGGGCTGCCCTGGTTCACCAGTGCCGCAGCATTTCTGCCACCACCCATGTGGTCATAGTGGATCTCTGTGCAGGGACCACAGGGACCTGTGTCCCCCATCTCCCAGAAGTTGTCCTTCAATGGAAAAGGAAGCACATGACTGGCAGGCACCCTGGAAAGGCAAACAGAGGTGGCAGTGCTGGGGCATGCACACAAAGCACATAGTAGCCTAGATCACAGAGAAAGTTGGAAGGGAGGAATCCTTTCTGACTACTACAACTCAGTAACCAAACGCATTAGGATTCCTTTGCTTCTGTTCACACAGAGTTACTCTCCTTAGCAGGAACAAGCTGGACCAAACCAGACAGGATCCTACTCACTGCCCAGAATAGCTGGCAAACACAGTCTGGCTCCTGCTGACAGAGGCAGGCTCTCTACTGGGTCTGTGGACCCACCTTCCTCCTTGGAAGGAACTCCAGCAGAGCTAAGACCTGATCACAATGGACAAGGCTGAACACCAACAGTGGCACAGAACTGGCTGCCTTGGGTTCAAAGCCCACATACAGCCTGGAACAAGCTCCCAAAGCACGGAAGTGCTCTCTGCAACAGCTTCATCCTCACACTGAAGCAGCCATTGCTAGCTTCAGTGAATGTACTCTCCACAGCTCATGATGGAGAGGAAGAAAAGGATCAGAGATCCTTCACACACTTCACCTAGGCCAGCTAGTCTTAGGTACACAGCCCCCCAGATTGATAACATCTGAGAAACAGCTTAAAGGTCAAGCGCCCCAGAGCACTCAGAGCCCAGCTGACTTTTAACAGCCCAAACAAACCAGAAACAAAATGAATTTAAGACACAACTTTTGGCCCCTACATCTGATTCCCATCAACTAAATAGCAAATGGGAGACTACAGAGACTGAAATGTCAGCATCTCCTGCTCAGAATCTCTTCTGTAACACACTTACCCCAGGCAGAGCCATACATCCCTGCACTCCTCATCTGCGCTCAGTCCCAGTGATGAGTCTCCAGCAAAATAGGTGACATAGAGACGATCTTTAGGAATCTCATAGACCTCTGTCAAGAGCTCCCAGGCCATGCTACATGCCTCCTCCTGAGCAGGCAGGAAAAATAAGCAAAGCACAGTAATCCAGGATGCATAGTGTTGCAGGAAGGCTCTTTAGAATGGGAGTCAAACACCAAAGAAGTTAATTTCAGCTGCTCTCTCCCTTTCAAGTTTTAAGGTGCACTGCAAAGAGCAGGATGAGGGTCAGGCGAGTGAGATGGCTCACTCCTGCCTGTGAAAAACTGACATTTTTAAATTGTTGGGAGACCCTCAGGTTCGCAGCATGGTCTACAGCCACGTGCTTAGTAGCTGTTACATGTATTATTTTCTTTCCAAGGAAAAAATGTATTCACTAGCAAAACAACTAGCACCCTTTATCCTTCTTCCCTTTTCAAACTTTCTAGTAACAAGCATTAAATGAACGGGAAACCTCTTTCACCACATTAAATGGTCAACACTGGCATTCACACAAAGAACTCTGATTTGTGCATGTTGTTCACAGCTTCAAAAGGCTGAGCGCTTTAAGAGTCTGCAGGGCACATTTAGTGATTCAGCACACCACCTGACTGCCTCTGCTCCAGGCCACAGAGCTCCCAAAAGGTAATTTGGAGCTTACTAAAATGCCTTCTGCAGACAGTCCTGTGGCACTACAGCACAGCTCTGAAAAAAAGGCCGCATTTCCCCCTGGAGAGGGTTTGCTCCTATCGCCTCACCTTAAAGTAATCCCCAAAGGACCAGTTCCCCAGCATCTCGAAGAATGTGTGATGGTAAGTATCGCGGCCCACATCCTCCAAGTCGTTGTGCTTCCCACCTGCCCGCACGCACTTCTGGCTGTTCACCACCCGCCGGTGCTGTGCCAGTTCGCTCCGGGGGTGCACCGTGCCCAGGAAAATGGGCTTGAACTAGAAATCAAGGCAGAGAGACACCCGCTGTTGCTAGATGCCACCCAGCGCTGGGAGCTGTGCCTGGGCCTCCTGAAACACAGACACGGCACTACGAGAGGCGAACCGGAGGGCAGCCCGCGCGGGACCCCATCCCACCGCAGGAGATCGCCGTGAAAGGGGCTACCCCAAGACGCGGCGGGCCCGGGAAGCCGGTGGAGGGGACCTTCGGGGGCGGGCCGCAGGCGGCGAAAGCCGGACCCCCGGGCCGAACGCAGGCCGGTGGAGGTGGGGGGAAGCACCTGGTTCATGCCCGCGTTGACAAAGAGGAGGCGAGGGTCGCCGCGGGGCCGGACGGGGGCCGAGGGCAGGCGGCGGTGGCCGTGGCGCTCCTCAAAGAAGCGGAGGAAGGCGGCGCGGACCTGCCCCGCCGGCGGGCAGCCGGCAGCCCCGCGGCGGGGGCTGCAGCGCCACGGCACCGCCAACAGCAACAGCCGCCGCCGCAGCCGGCCAGCTGCCGCCATAGTGGCCGAGGGCGGAAGGCGGCGCCGCGGTTTCCGGAAGGGGCGGGGAGAAGGCCGTAGGCTGGAGGGGCCGATGGGATAGCGGAGGACCGCTATGGGGCGCGGCTGCTGAGGGGGTCACCGCTATCTTCCCGCTGACTCCTAGGGCGCACGCGCAGCCTCTTCTCGCGCTCTGGGTTCGATTAGCCGGCCTGTTGGGTGCTGCGCGGCCGCTACGCTCTCCGTCTCACGGGAGCGCCGGCGCTGCCGCAGCGATTGCTCCCGCCTGTCGGGGCGGGCGGACGCCATGGCGGCGCGCGGGGCCTCGCGGCTGGCCTGGTGCCTCCGCCGGGTCGGGGTCAGCGGCGACTGGCTCCTGCTGGAGGCCGGCACGCAGGTGAGCCGGGCCGGGCCGGGTCGGGCTCCCTGCGGGCTCCGGCCCCTCGGAGGAGTCGGGCAGCCGAGGTGCGGCCATCGGCGCCGCCCGGGGCGGGGGGCCGTTACCGGCGCCGCTCGGCCCGAGCCCCGTCGTGGCGTCCTCCTCCCCGGGCCGCGCGGGGTAGGGGGCGAGCGGCCCTCGGCGCGCTTTGTTTCGGGAGCCGCGTTGTTCCTTCACGCCTTTCCCGGGAGGAAGAAGTCCCGTCCCGTCCCGGTTAACGAGCAGCCGTTGTTAATTGCCGCTCGGAGGAGCCGGCCGCTCACCCCGGTGCGCGCCCGGCCTCCCCGCGGGGCGGCTCGGCGGGGCGCTGCCCGGCGCTCCCAGGGGCCGAGGCGGCGGGGAGCAGCGGCCAGAACCGGCGCGTTTCAGCACCGGTAACGTGCGAGGCAGCGGAGAGCGGGGCGCGGGCGTGAGAGCAGGCGCCTCAGTCCGATTTGCCAAGCCTTCGGTCGTTAATCTTTTTTAAGACGATCTCGTGTCTAGGTAGGAGTTGCTTGTGACAGAAACGTAAAGCGGGGGGTGGGAACCCTTAGCCTAATTAACAAGGTGATGCTTTGGTGAGGCTAATGGTAAGCGTGTTTGAGTGTTGTGGCTTAAGTCATTCAGGTGTAAACGAGGTCACGTTTTAAACCTGTTTCGGTATGGCACAGGAATAACCCTTTTTCAGTGATCATGTTTTTTAATTGGAAAGCCCAAATGGGTCCTTGGGCTCTTTCCCTCAAACCCAGCAGGCAGAGACGCGGGTTGGGGCACTGTAAGAGGATTGCCAATCTAGGGCTCGGAATCAGGAGGTTAGGCGTTGCGGGTTCACCTTGTACCTAATACCTTTCTGCGTACACGTTGCAAAAGGTACCCCTCTTAACTCTTCTTTCAATGCTAGGCAACTCTTTAAGCAGATGTATAGTTTTATTACTCTCCCATTATGGATTTGAAGCCAGGAGGTGTGCAAGTATGGTCCGTGAAGGCCTTGAGTTGTACATCTGCAAAACTTGCAGCCAGGGCTCTGTTAATTGTGCAGAGAATCTCATTCAAGATGTTATTACTCCGATCATCCGCACAGCCCTACAGTCCTTGTCACAGGCAACAGGGGGACTGACAGCATCCCAGTACCACAGGCTTGCCAGGCCACAGGCTGGCATGTTAGCACAAACCGCTTTCATTGGGGATTTAAATGTCGGTGCCAAACTGCACTGCTGAGGTGTGGGGATGTGCTGTGATCTGCTGGTACCATGTGGGCAGCAGCGAACTCCAGCAGGCGAGTGGTAATGTCTCAGCCCCCCCTGATGCTCAATGAACTCGATCAAGGGGAATTTTTGTGACTGGCCCTACCTGGGCTTAATTGTATCAGATGCGCGTGACTGAGTGTGAATAACAGGAGTCTTTATCCACCTGAGTCTCTGTACCTCTTACATATGCAATCCAAGTTGACAGAACACTAATATATATCAAGTGTTTAAGAGGTAGGGACCAACGTGCTTAGGTATTTCATGATCTCAGTTTGCTTCCTTGCATTTAGTTGTGACATGGGAGTCCGAGTTCTTGCTTTAAACTCAAGGTGAGGCCTGCTCAGGTAATGTGTAGTGAATGAACTTCTCTTGACTGCAGCATCTTGCCATCTTGTAGGAATTGGAAGGTGTGACACAAGTGAGTTGGGATTGCAGGAGAAAAGAAGGGCAGTCTTCATCTAAAGCATAAAAACTAGAGCACACTTTTATAATATTCTTCACCTGATTTAACTGTGGGCTTCTGCTAAAAGGTGTTTGTCCTGCTTTTTGTGGCTGTGTGTTCCTGCTGTATTATGTTGGATCCATGCGGTTGTCTAATGACATGATAAGCTGACTGAAAAATTTGTGCAACACACAGATGAATAAGAAAGGTGTGTATGACTATCAGATCTTGCAAAGGAGGCAGCGGAGGGAGGGAGAGCAGAGCCATGCTTTAAATGGCAGTCTGCAATTAGATCAGATTTAAGAAGACACTGTGAAACGGTACAATTAAACTACATCCCTTCTTCCAGAAGATGCGATTAGAGTCTAATCAGATTATTTAGATCACTTTCACCACTGGTTATGAACTGCATGTAGCTCAGTTTGAGCCGTGTGGTTTACAAAACTATTGTGCATTTAGGGCATGCTTACATGTCCATTTTCTTGGTGGCACTTTTCTGGGCTATTTTTTCCTGTATCTTTCCTGTTCACAGACAGTTAAACAGATGCAACTAGTGAAAGAAGAGGGTAAGAAGTAATCTTTAGACCCGCAAACAGTTGTACTGGTTAGAAGAAATGGTGTTTAGTTAGGTAATGACTGAGGTGGGACATGGATGGATTGAGAGTGGCTTTGAGCAGCTTTGCTGCTGCAGAAGGTTTCCATGAAACCAAGGCTGTAACCTGCCTTAGCACAATCAAATTTTCGTCAATGGGAGAGAAAGAGAATACTTCAAACTTTGTAGATTTCAATTTTCTATCTACTCTTGAATTTAAATGCAAAAAAAAAAAATTAAAATCATATTATCCCAAACTCTTTGGAAATATCTATAAGATGCTAATCTAGATAGATTTCTGCTGTACTTAAATTGAAATGACATATATTGAAATGACATTGTACATTGAAATGAAATAAACTGAATTTACCATGTTGTTGCTGATTGCAGTTACTAAACTACTTTATTTTTAGGTAACTGTAGGCCGAGGATTAGATCTCACGTACCAGCTGGTGTCAAAAACCTGTCCCTTGATGATCTCTCGTAAGCACTGTGTTTTCCAGCAAAATGCAGAAGGGCAGTGGACTGTCAAGGATAACAAGGTACAGAGACTGATTAAAGACCTTGTACTCCGAGATTCACTGAAGAGAATGCCCTGTTTGGGCTCAAACAATATATGGGCTATGATATAATATCGTATAAATGTGATAGAAGGACTACGGGAATGCGTCTTGCCAGTTGTGCATTTCCAGCAGGAAGCTTCAGTCTGCTGCAGTTGGGATGCAAACCGTATTGCTTTCTGTATATAGATTCATCTCTTGGTTTAGCATTTTTCAGACAATTATAGTCTTGCCAAGGGCACTTTGCAGTCTGTGAACCTGTTTTTTGTTGCTTTCTTAAAAAAAAAATCCTATGAATCTTGGCAGTATCCAAAAGGATAATATTCTTGTACTGCTAATGAAAGGATAAACTGATACTCCTTAATGTAGTGACGCAATTGCTTTAATACAATCAACTACAAGAAGAATCTATTGTTAGAAAAACCATGCTTCATGTTATGCTCAAATGAGTTTCTTCTGAAGGTCCTTCTCAGCTGATTAGAATAAAGTGTTGACATTAGAGTCCTCACCTAGGTCTCACTTTGACTTCAGTAATCTGGTTTTTATATCACAATCTCTCCACTTTCTCATTTGGGCTGAAAACTATAAAATCAGTAACTTGCTTTAAAACAGCACTGGTAGAACAAAAATGTTCAACACATCATGCAGATTTGACTGTTGTTTCAGTCAACAGCTGATTAGTCAGAAAGGAATGGAGTAGCTACTATTAAAGTTACACTGCTCTTAAACAAAACTCTGTTGCAGTACTTGTATAAACTTGAAAATGTAACAGTTGTTGCATGCTTGGAAACATCTGTGGTAGATTAACTATTAACACTTCCTCTGTGTTATTACTGCTACCCATTTGTCAAGTTGTTCTATTGAATCTCCTTGAGATATGTCAGTTAATGATTCTGCAGTTCGTCTTGAGCACAGATCAGTTTTGCTGTTTTTCAAAACTATTTCTTGAGTTAGTGTCTAATTTAAAACCCCTTTTTCTGCTTTGAATATTATCTCTAGAAGAACATTTTCTTTCTTGTTTATATTCGCCCTGTATTTATGGAGAACTGTCTCTTTTTTTTTTTTCTTTAAGCAGTATAAGCTATGCTCCTTTTTCTTTTCTAGTTGCTTCTTGAATTTCAGGTGCAATAATTGTCAAGAATAATTACTGCAATATTCTATGTTATCTTCTTTTTTTTTGTTAGTTCTTATTACTGAAGCTTTTGGGTAGTTTTTTTCCCCTTAGAGTTCATTCTTTTCCTTCTGCACAAGCACATATATTAATGTTGTTCTTAGTGCTTGTACACAAAATCTGTAATGCAGGAATAATGCATGGTAGATAATACAATGCATTAACTGGGATACTAAGGCAATACATTGGATATTGCAAGGTTTATTTAAGGAGGTGGCTTGCTCTGATTGCAACACTGAAGAGGTTGGATATGTTTACAGTTGCCAGAAATAACTTGCAGAGGCCTCTCTGAGTGCATATTAAATTTTGCTGATTCTCTTTTCATTTGCAGAGTCTAAATGGAGTCTGGCTTAACAAACAGCGCCTGGATCCCTCAAAAGCCTATCCTATCGCTGAAGGAGACCGTATCCAGTTGGGAGTGCCTTTGGAAAACAAAGAAACTGCTGAATACGAGTATGAAGTAATTAAAGAGGAATGGGAGAAAATCAGACCATTTTTAGCCCAAAGGAATGACCTAGGGAAAGCTAAGAGTTCAAGAACTAAACGTAAATTTAGTTTGGAGGAATTGGAGACATCTGGATCAGAAGGCCCTTCAAACTCCAGATCCAAAAGAGACAGAGTATCCTGTGACAATGAACCTTTGGGTAAATCATGGGGAAGGGCAGAAGAGGCCAAACAGTTAACAGACAAGATGGATGTCAAGCTGCCTTTTCCTGGACCAAGTGAGGAGGATAGTGGTCCAGCGCATAGTAGCCCTGTCCACTCTGAGAAAGCCATGTCTGTCCCCCATAAGGACCAGAAAGGCTCTGGTCTTGCACAGTCATGGACTGGCTTGGAAATGGTGAGGAAAACTCTAGTAGATATAATGAAGTTAAAAGTCAAAGTGCAGGAGAAGCAGACAGCGGTTCTGAATGTGAAGCAGAAGCGCAGGAAGTGTGCTCAGAAGGAGATCCTGGCAATGGAGCAGGAGCTGCGGGAGTTGCAGGACCAGCTGTGCATGGAACAAGAGCATCATCAGCAGCAGGTGGAAGAGCTGGAGAGGACATTCTCTAAAGAGCAAGAGAAGCTAGAGGTATAATGGTGGTAGTCTTTTTGGCCTGTGTTTTCTCATTTTTATGGAATGCCTAATAGAAGACATTGATCCAAAATAAGATCTTGAACCATACAGTAACACAAATAATGTTTGTGTGAATTACTCCTGTTAAAATTGTCATGGAAGTATTTCACTTCCAGGCATGGGTACCAAAAGAAAGTGCAGAGACAGAAGGGATCGGGCTCCATGGGGAATTAGGAAAAAGGCGCAAAATTTTAAAAATTTTAACAAACAGGTTCATTACAGCAAGATAGTAAAGCATTTCAGTTAGTAAAAAAGCATGTTTTTGAATAAAAAAAAAATCAAAAGTCTCTGCCTGATCTCCTGTGGTTACAGAGAGGACAAGTTGAAAAGTATTCACCTTAAGCGTGAATTTCTCTTGGTATATGGCTGAATTAATACCCAGTTTGCATAGCAAATCCATTCCTTTTCCAAGCAAGTGAGTTATTGTATGCCTTAATCCCTGGAGGGAGGGAGGTTTTTTTTTCATATTTCAAAAAACGTTTCTTGCAATCTCTAAGTGCTTTCAAGCAGTATGTGTATGTTAAGTAGCTTTTTTAGATAACAAACTGAAGTCTTTCTATTTGAGTTTGCTCAAAATATGGTTTAAAGGAAGTAAGAATTAATTTTGGAGTGAGTTTCGTAATTTATCAGTTCCTTTAAAGTCTGCTGCTAAAGGCAAGATACCTGTATGAGAAGTACAGAAAGTCTGGAGTTGTATGCTTAGGCACAACGGGAAGTTCAGCTGGAGCTGTAAGTATGTCTGACCTCTCTGAATGTGCTCAAAGATAGAGTTGCAGCTTTTTCTCATGTTTAAGCTGTTGCTGACCTCTTTGGTTCTACGAACATGCTGGTGCCTTTAGAGCTAGAGTAATGTGGAGGTGTTCCAAGTATGTAACTGTAAATGATATATCCATTTTAACTCTTCACAGTAAATGATAGCTCTAATTTCTGTCGTACATGTGTAATAATAGAGTGGGACATCTCGGGGTTTGCTGAAAACCAGCGTTGTTTCTTTAAGCATATCCTCAAAAGAGAGTGTGCAAAGTAGTCATTTTCTGTCCCTTGCTTTCTTCAAGTCTGTGTTTTTTGTTTTGTTTTTTTTTTTTCTTTTTTTTTTCTTCCCCCTCCCCCGGGGAATAAAGTGGCAACATGGGGAGGAGAATCTGAAGGAGCAGCTGGCCCAGGTCCTGCAAGAGGCAAGTAGTTATGAGTCTAGGTTTGGTCTAACTGTGTAACTAAGATATGTAAATCTTTCTCACTGCTGTGGCCTCTTGGTAGAAGACGAGGACTTTGCCTTAGGTGCAGATGGGATGATCTTCATCTATAGACTAAATTTCTGTCACAAAGTGGCCGACCTCGCTTTGTGGGAGCTGTTATTTGCCAGCAAATATTGTGAGAATATGCCCTCAGATTGAAGGCATTAAGTAGCTGCCATGTTTTTTTGGGTTTTTTGTTTTTATTTTTTATTTGAATTTGGTCTTTGGGCTGGTGGGCTTTTTTGTGAGGTCTGTCTGCTGGGTATCTGTTTTGGGGTAGTTGTTTTGGCAATTTTAACCAGATGAAAAAAATTTCACTCTTAGTTAGGAATGTTTTTGAAAGAGATTGCCATGCACTTAGGTTTCCTAGGCTTTTTCCAAAAGGCCTTTCCTTTTGGAAAGCTAATCTGAAAACAGCTTCAGGTAATCCTGCATACAGCGACAGGTTTTTGTGATCCTTATGTGTCAAATACCCCTTGATACTCAAACATTTCAGATGCACTCAAAATGGTGACCGTAAAATCTAACTGAAATGAAAGAGTAACCTGGGGGGGGGGAATGAGAAGTGTCATGACACTGGGAAGGTCATAAATAACTGGCACTACATTCCAATTTCAAGTTAAGTCTAAACTGCCTTAGCACCCCAATTCATATATACATATGTTACTCTTTTAGAAAAGAGGAGATCAGGGGAAATGAGTACACTGAACTTCATGATTATGGCCATGTATATTTAATAGGATAGCTTATAATGGCACTCTTATAATTTCTGGGATGGTATTGTTATAGCATCATGCTTTGATGGAAGAACTGAGCCGCAGTAAAAAAGATTTTGAGGAGATAATTCGAGCCAAGAATAAAGAACTGGAAGAAACCAAGGTAAGGAATAACTGAATACTCTAGTTTATTCATAAGTGAAACATGATATGCTGCAGCAGAGGAAATGGTTTATTTAACATTTGTCTTGAGTGTACTTTGCCTCCCATAGTGAAAAACTCCTGTATTTTGATGTGGCAGCTGACTCTAGCTTCCAGGATTGGGAGAGGATACACCATGCCCTGTTCATAAATTAGTGTTGAACAGTCCTTACTAGATCTTTCTCAATCATAAAGAAAGCCCAGAGCACCTGAACTGTGTGTTGTGCAGAAGTGGGCCTATTCCACCCTTTCTTAAAGAGGAAAAAAAAAAAAAAAAAAGAGAGAGTGTTTTGAAACGTGAGGTGCTTCATTTTCAGTTAAGAGTGCATTCAAGTAAAACTGCAGTGTTCCAGCAGTCCTACAAGGGAGTGTGGGGTTAAAAAAACATGGGATTTGAATAATCAATGAGATAAGCCACATTTCTTCCTGCTCTCGACACAAGGTGATGAGTGGAAAATAATTAAGGAGATCCTTTCCTGTGTCTTACTCCTGGAAATTATTACATTATCCACCTCTGGCTGTTTGCTTTGTTGTTTTTTTTTTAATGTTGTCTTTGCAAGTCTTGCTGTTTCAAGTATAGCTTCAATAGGAAGAATTTCTCTGTTATTTTTAGAAGATAGACCAGGTACCTAGGAGCCTAATTTAACACCAAACAAAAAAAAAATATTGGGCAGTTAAATGCAAGGAAATGTTTAGAATTCTTATGCTTCCTTTTTTTAATATTTGAGGTATTTTTCTCTTTATGTAAGACCTCAAAAGAACTCTTCTGTTGACTTAAGCCAAACTCATGCCAGGAAGAGGTTGAAAGAGATTATGAAAAGATTGATCCAGTTGGTAGTTTCTTTAGGCTGAAGGGAATTTTGGTAACAGCTGCTGTTCTTGCTTGTAAGTTCTCTACAGCAGGTGGGAATATTCTCAATACTGCTGTGACTACAAAGAGGAGAGAGGTTACAGATCTGGGTATATAATAGACACAGACTTGACATGTGGAGACTTGCAGCTGTAAGATTTTCTACTCGTACTACCTTCCCCTGCACATGCACTTCCTGCCAATATTATATTGGGTAAAACCTTGTTCTTTGTTGATACATGACCATATGTCCTTTTCTGCTAGGAGGAGAAGGAAAAGGTGAGAGCCCAAAAAGAAGAGGTGTTGAATCAGATGAATGACGTGTTGGAGAATGAGTTGCAGTGCACTATCTGTTCTGAGCACTTTATTGAGGTATGTTTAAACTGGTATGGGTTTGCCAGTAAAGAAGAGACTTGAGAAGCTTTTCCTACTTCTATTAAAGCAATATTCAAGCTTATTTCTTTACTTTGTTAGTTTAACGGTCCCAACAGACCCACAGTGAGTTGTGGGTAAGGTTTGGTCCAGAAATCCATTCTGTCTGCCCTAACTCTTCTTCTGGGCAGCAAGTTCAGCTTTAATGCCTCTACCTGCATAGAGATGAGTGCTTAATCCTAAGATGCTTATAGGCTTGCAGCAGTTCTGGGTGTTTTTGAACTGGTGCTCTGAGCTGCTGCTGACAGCCTGCCTGAGGAAGAATGATTTTGTAGTGGACCATGCTTTAAGTTGACTAGAGCTGGACTGCTTCAGGTTTAGATATAGGAAGAGGTTAGTAAAGGAAGGGAAGTGTAGTGTTCAGTCAAGTCCTGAACCGTTTATGTTGTTTAGATAAACTCTTTGAGAAATCGGCCTGCTTTCATTTGATTCTAGAAGTGACAGACTATGCCTGAAATGTAGACTGTTATTTCTGTTTGCGTTTTGCTAGAACTTTGGTTTCATTACATTCATTTCTACTACAGGAAACCTGATGTGTTAGCCTTGTTATAATGACTTAAGAGCTAGCTGAAATGTTAATTTCTGGTTTCTCAGTAATTTAAGATGCTATTCTGCAGTATCTGAATTTTTCCATAATTTATACTTTTCAAATTGGGGAAACTTATAATAGAATTACTTCTTTTCATCTGTGTTTCTGACTTGCTGTGATCTACTGTGAATCCATTAACCAACTTGTAAAGCTTGTCTGCAGTCTGGCATGGGAGAGTTTTTGTGTGTAAACCCTACAAAGGCTAAAGAAAAGGGGCTTTGGGCTCCTCCTCGCCCTTCCCTTATGGAAAGTGTTCATCTAATATTTTTCTGACTTCAGTATTTTTTTTTCTTGACAATGCTTGTGAGAGCACGCTGATAAGTAACCTTCCTTCAAATTCCACAGGCAGTCACTCTGAACTGTGCGCACAGCTTTTGCTCTTACTGTATCAATGAGTGGACGAAACGTAAAGTGGAGTGCCCTATCTGCAGGCAGGAGATCAAATCAAAGACACGCTCTCTGGTGCTGGATAACTGCATTGACAGGATGGTAGAAAAACTGGATGTGGAAATGAAAAAACATCGCCTGACCCTTATCAGAGAGCGGAAAGGTGAGAGGTGGGTGGATGTGGCATGATGAGTACAATCTCTCATTCCATTTATTTTGTACATCTTTGGCACCTATATACCAAGGAGATGCTCAGGGAATGCAACAGAAACACTAGAAAATAAATTTTAAGATATGTTGTGTAACTAGTTTTACTGCACAGTAAAGTAAAATTAGTAAAAAGTTTGGAAAAAGACTTCGGTATGAATTCCGCAGTCGAGCGGGGCAACTTAACCACACTAAAGGTTATGCTGTTTCAAAGAGATTGCTAAATAAAAGCAAAACTACATAGAATGGGCCTTGAAAAACTTACCAGGCACCTTTTGATTAACTATTGACTACAGCATTGCAAAAACTCAGCAGAGCAGTGCCTGATGAGAAGCTCTGAATCCTCTTCTGTGTGCTAGACTTGTGCAGGAAATCTCTGAAAGGAACGTTGGTGTGTGTCGTGTAGGTGTATGGCTGAACTGGCAGTTGCTCTGCCATGTTAATTTTTGTGGAATTAAAGCCACTGTGGCTTAAATGCGTAGCCTCTTGCCTAGTTGTAGCTAAAAGACTGTGCATGACAGTGATGGCTTGAAGTAAAACTCCAGTATGGGGTATTCCTATTCTTGCTTCCCTCTTCCAAGTTTGTTTCTAGAACGCTTGACACTGGTATCTAGGTGCTGAAATGTTGAAGTCTTTTCCTGCTACCCCTTAACAAATTCTATTGCTATGTTCCCTTAAGTAATTGTCTTGTTTTCCCCTCAGAGAAGTGAGTGCATGATCCTTCATTTTGCAACGCGTGAAGCCTTTTACCTAATGAAAGGTGTTTTTGAAACATTTCACATTCTCCATGGTGACACAGAATGACATCGCTAAGCAGTGTTAGTTCAAACCTGAAATTATAACCTATTTAACCAACTCAGTCTGATTCCCTCAGAAAATGCTACACTGCTCAAAGGCTGTCCAGCTTGGCTTTGTGAATTGCTTTCACCTCTGCAGAACTGACACTGCTGTTCTGTAATATGCACCTCTGCAGAGTATGCTGTAGCACTATTGAAGTGTCTCATCAGGTAGCTAATGGTGATTAGATGAAGTGGTGCCTTCATTGGAGCCCACTTCATTTCTGTCTGTATGGTAAACCAGTAGTCTTCATGCTTGTTTGAACAAAAAGGAAATCAGCTCATAGCCTACCTTCATATGCGATAGATGCTCTAATTATATAAATGACTATTAGTAGGAAATCATTTAGCTTCACTGTGACACACTTCAGGAGGAAGGATGAATTGTTTCTGTGCAGTCTTTTTATTCAGTGAAGGAGACATTTTGATTGAGACAAAGATAATCATGTGTCTATTTAAACATGAATTCCTACGAAGAAACCAGCTGAAAGAGAAATAATGATGCAAGTGGCACTTGAGAAGCTTAGTCAGAGCTTCCCAAGGGCCTTAGCAGAATGGGCACCAGTGGAACAGCTTGCACTCTTTAAATGTATGGAGATTTTGATGGGGCTGTAAGTGTCCTGAACAACCATTACTTGTTTGAGAGCTCCTTAGCACATTTTGTTCCTTCCCTCTTACTTATCTGGCAAGGCACTGTAATAGTTAGCCACTTCCATTGCCAACTGTGTGCCAGCGAAGGGATGGAGAATGTCTCCTCATTTGTGCTCTCTTAACAGGAAAAGGCATATAGGAAACTTATGAAAACAAACAGACAAAAACCCCAACCCTTTGTCTTTTAATGCTGAAAATGGAAAAGAAAAAGGCCTATGCCCTGCAGCTTGAAAGAACTATTGCAAACCGACAATGAGAGACTATAAGTTTCAAAGAGAACTAGTAATTTAGCATTTGTGGGTACAGTGGTCACTGTTAACTTTTGTATCTGTGTGTTTCGAATGCAGAGAAACAGAAAGTGTTGGTGAAACCAGCCACAGACAATGACAGCGGTGTCATTTCTTCCATCTACTCCATCTTGTTGATGAGCAGTTGTGACAGTGAGGATGGTGAGGAGGATTCTTACTATAATGAAAGCTACTACATTCTCTAAACACTGTTACTGCAGACTCATTTGCCCAGAACCAACCTAATGGTGTTTGGTTGACTACTGCTGAATGAGTGGACTGGACATCTGGAAGGAGAGGGTCTATGAAGAGGCTGGAGCTAAGAACTAGCAGCATTTGGAAGAAGGACCTTATCTTTTAAATGAATGTACAGAAGCTTGATCTCTAAAAGATAATTGGGATTGTGAGAGAACAAACTGCTGTTATGCTGGATGGTTGACATACAAAACCTAGGCTTCCATGATTACTTGTGACCTGCTTAGTGTAATGTAATAGTTTGTATGCATCACTGCCCTTAGTGAATGACATGTTTAAATGTGTACATCAGCTTCCCTTATTTTAGGCAGCAGAGGGAATGGCCCAAGCTACTTGAGAACTTGGCCATCCCCACCAGCAGGCAGGACCAGTGTATCAGGGAAAAGTGCCAATGTGGGTTTTCCTATTGAATTTCATATGGCAGCTAGAGTCATCCCAGGCCTCTGGCAGTAAAGGTAACAAAGTGTGGATTATGGACCCTGTCAGCCTTAAGTGCTTAAACGCATTGTAAGCTGAGCTGCTGGCCATCAGTTTGCTCTGTTGATGTTACTCATTTTCTGTTAGATAGGGATGGAGAAGATAAAAGCTTCCAGAATTCCTTAGCTAGTGCTCTTTTCATGTAGTATCTTTGGTTTGTTCCCTCTTCAGGCTTTTGCATAAAGGGTTTTAGAATTGTGAAGCAGTGCATCCAGAAGTTATTAGCAACGACTTCAGAAACCACATATAGTTCTTGTTGGCAGCAGAGAGGAACCTTTGCCTCTTCAGAAGTGCTGCTGTCTGAATTAGTGAAATGTCCTGTTGGCAGGGTAGGAAAGCAGCATCTGTAGACAACCACAAGGCACAGAAGGAAGCATTTAGTTTTATTGTTTACAAAACATTGCTGTTGAGCCGTGGGTTGTACTACCCTCACAGCATATCACTTATCCCTAAAAGACTGAGCAAGTCTTGCCTCATCCTGTCATTAATTTTTCTGTGAAGTTCCATTTTCAGTGGCATATGCTTTTGACTTTGCTGTTACATGAAAAAGACTGTTTTACACTGTGAGAAGAGGATGGGGGAAGCCCTTCTCATCTGTAATATTTCTTTGGCTATTTGTAGGTACTTTCTTGTTTCTATGTTTATTTTGTTTAAGAAGGAAAATATAAATCCATTTCTGCATTAGTATTCCTTGGTGCAACCACTGAGATGAATGTTTTTCTCCTAGTTGTCTTAGATTTTTTGAGAAAACACAGACTGTCTCACTTCATGTTTTGATTACTGTAAACAGTGTGACTATTTTAAAGTTATTTGAAAGGCTTCTGTATTTGGGAATTGGTAAAAGACAACCCAACTCTTCAAGGCTGTGGCTACCCTAATAGACATAATCATACCTCTTGCCTTCTTCCACTACAAGAAAGATCCCATTAAAAAGGTGCATGAATGATGATGCTGTCCTAAGGAAGTAGTGCATTCTGACAGGTTTGATTGGTAGGACTTTAAACAGACGAGGTAGGTCTGATCTGCGGGCCAGGCAACTTTCTTAAAAGAAACCTTACAGTAAGATTTTGTGAAGGAGTCATTACATCTTGAGTTTTCCTCTTTCCTTTTTAATGTTAATTTTCTGTGTGTGCTCTAGAAAGTTTCTTTTGTGAACATCATGCTCTCTAGGATGTCTGAGAGGAGGGTTCCTCAAAACGCTTGTGAAATAGGCTGACATTGGAACAGGCATTCCCGATGAAGAGGAGTAGGAGGAAAATACTCTGCTTACCTAGGACTGCAAATTCTTCTACTGTGTATCTCTTTCCTGTTGCTGCGCTTTTTTTGCTCATTTCATTTCACCAACATATTTATTTTGTTATGTTGGTGTTTATGCATATTGCAGAGAAGGATAACGCTTCTCCTAGTAATGTAGTAGTTCTTTGGTGTGATTACTGAGTGTGTCCTCTCTTCACTAGAGTATGAAGAACATAAATGGTATACCAAACCATTTCCACTGTTACCGGTAGGTGCATAGTGTGTAAAGGTCCACAGAGAGAGGTTAAGTAATAATACTGTTCACTTGCAAAAGCATTTCACTGACAAAAGCAGACCTCTCCTCCCAGTTTGCTAAGTTCATCAGTAAAACTACTATCAGATACAGAGCTGATCACCTGACACTTCTGTATGTCTAGTCAACTGTTGAGCTTCTGGAAAAGATGTCCATATTTGTAATACTGTGCTCTCCTTTGGTCTAAGGTCTGGATCCTTTCTTCTACTTGATTGTGCAGCTGAATGTCCCCTTGGAGATGTCATGCCTGGAACTGTTACCTGTTTTGGCATGGCATTGAGCACTTTCAGTCTCTCATCCAGGATTTAGGTTACAGGTCTGAGCTAGTCACAGTTGATGCACAGCAGGCTTGATGCAGGTTCAAGACTTGCTGCTTTCCGTTGGAAGATAGCTGTCGTGTAGTGTGATAATCAAATGCTTTCAGAGCAATATATTGTTTATCAACATCTGCAGGAATAGTGGGGAAGGAGTGCTAATGGATTGTGGAATGGGACTATCACAGAGGGATGGTGTGCTGTTTAATTCCTGCTGGTCTATGGATTCCAAGACCAGTCTGACAATTGCTTTTCTGTTGCATGTGTAATCTACCACATTAGTGCTTGGTGAGCCTTAGCAACAACTGTTATTTACCTTTGCAGAACACGTAACAGGCAATTTAATGATTCAGCCATGCCCGCATACCCCTCCCCCCCCCCCCAATTTAAGTGTTTTTTTTCCAAAGATATGCTCTGACTAGTCCATGTTTTGCTTCCTGGTCATAGTCCTTCCTACTGCCAATCCCTTTTGCCATAACTTCATGTATTTAGACACGTACCTTACAGCAACTATAGATAATCATAAACTACACTTCCCAAATAGTATACTACTGTCCCTTGGTGCTGCCGTGTTTGTTTTGGTTTTTAAGACTAAGCATTTGTGCTTGTGTGCTGAGCGTACAGCCCCCTGGCTTTCAAGCTTAATGCAAAGCACAAGACAGCTCAGTTAGCGTTTGAAACCCTCATGACAAAATAATCTATAGCTATGTATTAGGCTTTTCTTGTGTGAAAAGCTTTATCATCACTGGCTTTACAGAACCTGTTCTGGCTTCACTGAAGTAGCGGAGCTGTAGGTGATTAATGGTATGAGGTGCCTGGCGCTGAGCAGGCTATAGGCTGTCCTGTAGGCAGACAGCTGCTTCGGAAACCTGCGCTGCCTCCAGCCAGCACGGCCGGGCCGAGCCGGCAGCGCGGTGGCCGGCAGGAGGGACCGGGTCGTGCGGCCGGCGCTGCCGCGGGGGTGCCCTTAGTAGGTAGGTCTCCTTCAGAAGCACAGAAAAGCGCCGTTTTTCTCAGAAAGTGCCACTTTTAAGGCAGTGGCCGAGTTGTTAGTGCGTTAACACACTTTACATACATTTTTATATACAATATAGTTACAAAAACTCCGTATGTATAACGTTTTCCGTAGAATTTCAATATATTTTCACCCCTACCTCACCTCCACCGCGAAGGACTGAGGCCGCCAGCTACCTGCTTCCCTAGAGAGCCGGGCCCTGCCCGTGGCTCGCGGCGAGAGGCGGCGGCCATGCCGCGGCCCCGCCGGCGTTGCTTAGCGACCCGAGGGGGCCTCGCGGAGGGGGCGCCGGGCCCGCGGTCGGGTTGAGGCTGCCCGCGGCGCGCCTGCGGGAACGGGCCCCTCGGTGCTGGCGCGGGCGGTGCGTCACTGTCGCGCGCCGGCGGGGAGGGGAGGACCCGCGGGAGAGGGCGGGGCGGCGGCGCCTCCGAGCGGGGAAACGAAACCGCCGGTGGCGGCGCGGGAGCGGGCCCGCATCTCTTCCACCGCGCCGCCGGGGCCCTCGGGAGCGGGAGCCGAAGCCGAAGCCGAAGCCGAAGCCGGTCCGAGCGACCCGCCTGCCGCCGCTCCGCCTCCTCCTCCTCCTCTTCCGTGAGTGCCGCCCGGTCCGGCGGAGCGCTGTCCGCGGGCCCTGGTCCCGGCGCGGGTCAGCGCGGGGCGCGGCTGCCGGCAGCTCCCGCGGGCTCCCTGCCGCCTGCCCTTCGCCTGGGGCGGCGGGTCCGCGGCTCGGCCCGCCGCGCCCGCAGCCGCCCGCCGGCTCGCGTGGCCTCTGGTACCGGGAGCGGGGGGCTGCGGGGCCCCCGGTCGGGCGGATCCTCGGGGCGGCCGGTGCGGCGTGAGCGAGAGGCTGGCTGAGGAGCGGCCCGCAGGCTGCCGTGTGGCACCAGCAAGGGCTGTGCCCGCGAAGCGCTGGCCGGGCGGTCGGAGGGGTGCTGCGCGCTTGCAGAGCGCGGATCGTGGAATCCCCCTGGGGTTGTGCTCCGAAGGGGCTTTGCCTCACAGCTGCCCCTCTCCTGAGGGACGGGGCGTCCCTGGACTCGCAGTTAGTTTTGCGAAGTTTGAAGTCTAGCAGGAAAGCAGGTGCGCGGGGGGACCTTAGTAGGGTTAGGAGGGTGGAGATCTTGAGAGGAAGCTAGCAGTGTTAACCTAATTAAGCGTGCGTTAACCTAATAAGAGAGTATCTCAGAAGAAATAGAAAATTGCTCTCTGTTTCTCAGAGGGAAGTAAGCAAAGGAGAAAAAAAAAAAAAAGAAGAATCCTAAATTGACAGAAGAGCAGATAAATATGAGTTGGTTGTAAATGAACTTTGCGTGGAAGGGAATAGTGCCGTAGTGCAGTGAAGGAATTAGGGAATTAGCTGTAGTGCGGTGAAGTTGTAGGATGATTTTGCAGTCAGAGTCGTGGGGGTGACGAGAAGCTCAGTATGACCCAGCGATGTGCGTTTGCAGCCCAGAAAGCCAACCGTATCCTGGGCCGCATCAAAGGAAGCGTGACCAGCAGGTCAAGGGAGGTGATTCTCCCCCTCTACTCCACTCTTGTGAGACCCCACCTGGAGTACTGCGTTAGTTCTGGAGCCCCCGACATAAGAAACACATAGAGCTGTTGGAGCGAGTCCAGAGGAGGGCCACAAAGACGATCAGGGGGCTGGAGCACCTCTCCTGTGAAGACAGGCTGATAGAGTTGGCATTGTTCAGCCTGGAGAAGAGAAGGCTCCGGGGAGACCATATAGCCAGTACCTAAAGGGGACCTACAAGAAAGTAGGAGACGGACTTTTTTACAAGGGCATGTAGTGGTAGGACGAGGGGTAATGGCTTTAAACTGAAAGAGGGTAGATTTAGATTAGATGTAAGGAAGAAGTTCTTCACTGTGAAGGTGGTGAGACCCTGGAACAGGTTGCCCAGGGAAGTTGTGGATGCCCTGTGCCTGGAAGTGTTCAAGGCCAGGTTGGATGTGGCTTTGAGCAGCCTGGTCTAGTGCAAGGTGTCCCTGCCCATGGCAGGGGGGTAGGAACTAGATGATGTTTCCAACTGTCCTGGTTTCAGCTGGGATGTAGTTAACTGTCTTCCTAGTAGCTGGTACAGTTTTTGAGTTCAGTATGTGAAGAATGTTGATAACACTGATGTTTTCAGTTGTTGCTCAGTAGTGTTTAGACTAGAGTCAAGGATTTTTCAGCTTCTCATGCCCAGCCAGGGCACCTGACCCAAACTGGCCAACAGTGTATTCCATACCATGTGACGTCCCATCTAGTTTAGGAACTGGGAAGTGGGGGGGCAGGGATTCGCCGCCCGGGGACTGGCTGGGTGTCGGTCGGCGGGTGGTGAGCAATTGCCCTGCGCATCATTTGTACATTCCAATCCTTTTATTACTACTGTTGTCATTTTATTAGTGTTATCATTATTAGTTTCTTCTTTTCTGTTCTATTAAAGCGTTCTTATGTCAACCCAGGAGTTTTACTTCTTTTCCTGATTTTGTCCCCCATCCCACTGGATGGGGGGGGAGTGAGTGAGCGGCTGCGTGGTGCTTAGTTGCTGGCTGGGGTTAAACCACGACACCAACCCAAACCATTCTGTGATTCTATGAATAAAGGAATTGGTCTTAAGCTGCCCTGTATATGTTTGTGGAAACAAGTTTGATAACAGAGAGTTTGAATTGGTGGCCTAGGGCATCTTTTCTAGCCCAGCATTCCTATGTAGAATAATAACCACCAATAGGTTTTTATTGCCTTTTATCAATACCAGGGAGGTTTAGCTAGTGATCTAGGCTTCTGTGCCTTTTAATTTTCACCTGCTTTCCTGTTCTTTGGTTCTTGTTCTCTGCAGGCCTTCCCAGCTAGCTTCTATTAACTCCGTCTTAAATGTTAGTCATTTCTCTGGGTTTATGCAAAGTTTATCAGCCACATCCAGAAGGATGATATCTTGCCAGTGATTCCTGGTGAAAAACAAACACCCCTCAGCCTGTGTGCACATATTTAATAAAGTTCTGCTATAGAAGTCATGTAGGAAAGCTCTTTTATTAATTAACATATGCAGAGGTGATGCCAGAGGTGTTCTGAGTCTCTTGTGAGAAATTGGTTCCACCTTACGTGTTCTCCATGAGATTGATCTTATTTCCTCTTTTTTTTTTTTTGGTGTGTTTGGATAAAATGAATCTTTGATTCAGTAGTAGTAACCAGCTGTCATGTATTTTAGCTACCTAAGTGCTGACGTCTGGGTTGTTTTCATCTATTAGCATTTAATGGTAAGTAGGTTGTAGAAATGGTTTGAAATTCACGTCATCAGCAATAGGGAAGCTTCTGCATAGATTTCATGTTTGTTTAGTTAGACTAGCTATTAAAAGAGGTAGGTTCAAAAGAAGCCAATACTTTTACCTAAAGCAAACCTAAGTTGAGAAGTGTTAATACTGAATAGTCCATAAAATGATCTATACCACCATGCTTCTGCGTCTTACCCTTCAGCATGCAGGAGAAAGTTAATTTGCTTAACGTTTACCAAGTGTGATCATCTTCTTTCAGCAAAAATGAAGAGAAGAACAGAACCTGAATTTAGCAGCCCCCAAAAGAAGCAGAAGAAGAGGATAGAAGACTTGGGATTAACTCTCAGTTCTACTTCAGATGATGAAACTCAATTTAGTAATCATACTACTCAAGGTAAGGTTGGAGATAAGGTATATGCTGCTGTGGGGAATCTAAATAGTAACTAGGAATTGAACCCATGTCTCCTAAATCCTAATTGATAGCCTGAAGTTCTCTTTAGGAGAAAAACTACATTACTTCTGTTCGCCACCTTGGATTTGTGTGAATTTTTTTAAGCTTTTTTAAAAATCTCCTCTAAACAGTTTGGTCTGGTAATTTTATGCATTCAGACATAGAAAAATATAACTTGAAGTAGGTGACAAGTGCATGGTCCAAAGCTGTAAAGATTCTTGTAATATATGAGCAGCATTAATCTTTTCAGTCTCAGCAGTTATTTCTGTTTTGGAAACTTACAGTAGTGAGGAGTTGTGGGTGTTGTGCTGTAAAGAAACTTCATAATCCCTCATTGTTTAGAAAATAAAAATAAAAAATATTGGTAATCTTATCACATTTTTCCAGATAGGAGGAATTGAGATGAATACAAAGGGCAGGTTGACTGGGACTCCTGACATTGTAGCACCATCTCTTTTGCTGGGTCAGTGTGCTTTTAGGGGAGGGAGGGGGGAGTTGTGCGAGCTCACAGGTGTTTGATTTCAGAAAGAAAAACTGTTTCAGAGTTAACTAAATTAATTGCGTACTTTTTCTCAAGTCCGAGTGTGCTTTGTCACCTGGAGGCTGGGGTATACCAAAGATGAGGCAAGTGCCCTACACAATAGGTATCGCTGTTGCGGGGTGCTTTAAACTCTCCCGGGATGGCACTTCAGGTTGCCTCACAGTCCTGCCTGCTATTTCTGAGTCTTGGGCTTTCCAGTGGTCATAAAGTGTTAGTGAGAAAGGGCCTGAACACATAAAGAAGCCTTCATCTTGTGAAAATAGAAAGGGATGTGTATGGGAGATGGGTGGGTCAGTTTGGGAGTAGTTATAGTGACAGGGTATGGTGTGTGTACCTGTCTGGCAAGGCTGGAGGTCAGTGAGGAGGTTAGCAGTGCAGGGTGTCAGGGCTGGGTTAGGGAATGCTGTGTGCACTCAGGGCTGAGCT
This sequence comes from Haliaeetus albicilla, assembly GCF_947461875.1. Lineage (NCBI taxonomy): Eukaryota > Metazoa > Chordata > Aves > Accipitriformes > Accipitridae > Haliaeetus > Haliaeetus albicilla. The sequence continues at coordinate 22,099,303 of NC_091495.1, read as the reverse complement.
AAAAAGTTCAAACCAATATTTTTTTAAAATTGTTTTTCCCCTTTTGATTATTGAGTTCATATATGGGTCAAAATAGGCTGTGAGCCTTAATGTTTAAGAAACAAGTTGGTACAGTTTAAGGACAACATTTTGGATAGGGTTAATTGTTTAGTAGTCTGTTACACCCATTGCGGTATCCAAGGAAAGAAAGACGGTTGAGGGAGAGAAGTGATTTGAGATCTGATCTCAGCTGAGCATGGCCTAGCAAATGTTAAAAGCAAGAAGAGTTGCAAAGGGACTTTCCTGAGATTTGTGTAGTTGGTATTGTGTTTGAGGCACATCATGAGCCTCTGGAAAATAAGTTGTAGCTCAAAAGCAGGCAGCAAAATTAATTGAAGCTGTGTACTGGAGAGGCAGAAAGCAGTAACTGACCCTAAAGCAAAATCCTTTGTGATCCTGTTCATATCTAAGAACTTTGTGAAGGAAAGAGAAACGTAGCTTGTGACACACGTTTGAAAATCAAGATGGATATATAATATTGCAAACACAAGTTAAATCATAGCCTTCCTTGTTTTCAGCTGGAAGCCTCAAAGGCTGATACTGTAAAACTCTAGCGTAGTAGTTATGTGGGGCACAAGTCCTGAATTGTAAAAGCTGATAGTTCAGCAACAAGGACTGAGCACACATTGAAAAGGTCTGTCAGGGTATTTGTAAACTAGGTTGGTGTCTTCTGATGTTATCTTTCACTTGGGTTTGTATGCATCAGTAAACCCTAGAGGTGAAAAACTGTCCCATTTGCTGTAGTGAACTTGTGGATCCTTGCTACTGAGGTGGGTAGTGGAGTCAAAGTTTAATATGGGGACTAAGGGATTCAACTCTCTCTTCTTTCTGCAGTGTTGGCCACTTGGTAGATGCCTGTGTACTTGATGTGGATTTTTCATTAAGTTAGGGATGCATTTACACCTGTAGTTAGGTAGGAGACTGAGGAAAATACAGTATGTTTTATCAAGGTGTCAGTAATTGTCATTATTCTTGGGAGGGAATCTCTGTGGACTTTCTCAGCTCCTCAGGATCATTACAAAGGTCAGGCACACCACAATGTACTATCATGGTCATGCTGTGACCTGCTTTGCTGCTGTAATGGGGTTTTCTCAGCCCTTTGGGGGGCTTGGAATCCATTGGCTCAGAGAGGTTGTGTGCATCCCTGAGACAAAGGGGAGGATAACCAGGTGATGGTTCCACAGCGTATTTTATATTACACCTGTATGCTTCCTGTAGCACATTTGAGATCCTGAAATGTCCTTTCTATGTGTGTGTTGAGATGATTTAATGAGTCACATTGTATAGTTCTTAATGTGATTACTGAGATGTCTTTCTTCCGTTTTCTTTTTATTTTCATATTCACTTTTCTCACTTCTTTTTTTTGTTTGTTTTCAGAATCTTCTAGTAGCAGCAGTGGGTCTGACAGTGAGAGTGATGAAAAAAGACCGGTCTTCAGCAATGAGTTCAAACAAGACTCTCTTGTGGAGGGTACTTCATCTCGCTACTCAATGTATAACAGTGTCTCCCAAAAGCTCATGGTAGGCCAAAATAGTTTTGGACCAAACTATTAAGACCTGATGAGAGCAAAGTGAAAAGACCAGTCTGTTTTATGAGATTTTGATTCTGATCCTCCCAGTAGCATAGTTCTCTGCTTCTTTCAGCCAGCTACTGAGCAATTGGGTGAGGTTGAGAGAGCTTGGTTGAAGGGGGTCTGTTAAAAAAGAAAGTTGATTCATGTTCAATGTCTAGGAGCAGGGAGGTGATTGTGAAGGGAAGGATCTCTGGGTCAGGCAGCTTGCTGAGCTTGAAAAGAGAGTCCTACTGTGTGTTATTTTGCAATGCTTGAGTTAACAAATGCCTTGTAAGAGAGGTCTTAACAAATTCTGTCATCAACATTAATTTCTTTGGTCTTGGAAGCTGGCTGGCATACCCTTGTAGAATTATTACTTTAATTATTAAAGGATTTCTTTTTCTTTCAAGTAGTGCTGCTCTGCTTTATGTAAGGCCAGAAATTTCTTGGAAAGTCAGGGAGTTGTGAATGATAGTGACTGTGACAACTAAACTTTGAAGGTGATCACCAACCCCTTAATTGCACAGTGTTAGTGTGGGGAAGAAAGTACTTTTAGGAACTTCTAAGAAAATGGTTGACTGTCTCTGTCTCACGGTAGTCCCAAATTCAGCAACTTGTTCCCAAATTTAAAGGCAAGAGTAGGCTGTAGAGGAGTATCTTTCAGTGCATGCTGTTACACTTATTTCCTGATGCAAATGTTGTCACTGTGGTATTGTGAGTATCTCATAATCCTGAAAGAATTTCCATTCTTGATAACAGAGAAACAAAATTTTATTTCCAAGGGCAGCGGAGAAGATGAGATGTATAGTTGTGTGTTACTTGAAATGTGACAGGAGGTTTGGGACTCAAGGGGGAACTGAATTTGGGAACATCCTTTTATACTGTGCTGGTGCTGTACTCACAGGAGCAGGGGTCAGCAATCTTTCCATGGTGGTAGGCCAGCTTGTACCTGCCTTTGCCAAGTTAGAAGTTCAGTCTTCTGCTAGAAGCTGGGAAGTGCTAGCTGCTACTAGCAGTGGAAGCAGGGAGATACTGCCTCTCAAGGAGGTGGAACGCTGCTGACCTTCTACATGAAAAAAGAACTTTCAGCTCTTGCTGAGTTCAAAACTCAATGGGATCCAGAGGCTGAGAGTTGCTGATTGTGCCTCTCTGTAGATAAATCCTGTTGCTGATCATTCAGGATCTGTCCATGTGCATTTTTGGCACTGGACTGCAGTTTGCTTATCATAGCACAAGACTATCTTTCACTTGGAGAGTTCTCTCCTGAGCCAATTAGGATGTGTGCTTTCAATCACCACAATACAGGAGCTTTTACTACCGAATTTAGGAGGCTTTTGTTTGTATATAAATTTGAATATAAAGGTTGATGTGATGTCAGGTCTAGTTGAATGATTTGGTAGCATTAGGTAAGTAGAAGGGAAATAGTCATTGATTACTAGAAGTTCAAAATTCTGTCCTCAGAAAACTAGTATATAACAGGCTTGGTGGCTGTCACATTTGGTTTATGTATTCCAAGATCTGATTCAAAGCCAGGTAGCAGAGGCAGTGGGAAAACACCATGTACCTTGTGTAAAACCTGTCAGATGTTCTTGTGTTGTTTCTAGTATGGATTGGTAATGAACAATGTTTTTATTGCTTCTCAGAGGAAGGAGTATATGGATAACATTAATTCAAAGTGTAACTTAAGGGTTAAGTCTTTTATTTACTTATTGTCTTGTAGATGCATACTGGAGGGAGTGAAATTGACTGCATTCATGCTTTTTGTTGTTGTTCTTTTGTTGCTAAAATTTATGAAGGGAGAAGCCTGAAAAACTAGCAGTTAATCAACATACTTCTTTTAACCTGAGAGATGGGAATGCGTTTCAGGAGCAGTGTGTCTTGCATTCCTCCTCTGAGTTTTAGGTGAAGTTTTAACTGATGCTTGAAATGTATGTGAGTGCATGTTCACAACAAAGAATATCATCACAACATGAATTTTTTCCAGTGCCAGCATCTCTTGTTTTATGAACCTTCCATGCTTACTGAACACTGTGATGAATGGCTCCAGGCTCCTCACTACTTTTCCCTCTGAGCAGGCTGTTCCTGCATTACTGAACCTTTTGTAATTTGCTGTTGTCTCAAACATCATTCTTCAGATCTAGTTTTTTTCGTGTCCTGCCTTGGTGAAGTGAACTCAGTATTAAGTCCTGAAAGCTACAACTGAGATTAAAAATGCTCAATGTCTTCAAGTCACTTCAGGGTGATGTGCCATTTTCCCTGCTAGTCTTTGGCCCCAGTAGTAGTACATAAACTCAAGTCCACTTGCCTCAGTGTGCTTCCTTTGCTTTCTTTATAGGCCAAGATGGGCTTCCGGGAAGGAGAAGGTCTGGGAAAATATGGCCAAGGCAGGAAGGATATTGTTGAGGCCTCCAATCAGAAGGGAAGGAGAGGCTTTGGGCTGACCCTCAAAGGATTTGATGGGGAGCTCAATATTGATTGGCAGGATGAGCCAGAGGTAAGTACTTACTGTTTTGAATCCCTCTTCTATTGCTGTATTAAGGATTTGCTCTCTGGGAATGATCTTTAGTGTTGTCTGATACAACTGGCTACCATTAAGTGGCTCTGCTGCATAGACCCAGGCCTTATTTCGTCCCAGAACAGCACAGTAAAACTTGTTTTCTGTCACATGTATTAATGTTCTGGCAAAAAACTGGTTTTAGATGGATTGTTGCTGTGGTCTGTAGGATTTGTTTCTGAGTTTGCTGTAGTGAATGTGATTGAAAATTGTTATCATGCACTTTTGGGTTTACCATTTTTATTTTGTATATAGTGTTATGTATGATTAACCCTTGTGGATGATACTACTATAATGAATATAAGAAGGTTAGTAGATCTTAGCAGCCTCTCTTTGTGGAGGAGTATCACTTTGATCTTAACTGCTAAAACAATTCCTTCCCAAAATTATAAAAATTGTTTGAAGCCTGAATTAAGTAGTGGAATGAGGGAGCCTTTCACAAAGAACTAGGAGAAAGAATGTGTAAAGCACCACCAGGAAGTGTGGGTTTTTTTGGCAACTGTCTCTTTTGCGGTATCTCTAAAATGTACTTTAAGAGTACTAGGTTTTTGCTTTGTCTTGATTATTTATCAGACTCTAATGAGGAAAATGCTGTGGGTTTTTTTGTGGTGGAGGTTTGTGGGGTTTTTTTTGTTTTGTTTTTTAAATTTTAAATCCAAACAAATAAGACATTTTAGGCTAGGAAAAAATGACTGTGGTTGGCTCTAAAGTCATGGCATAACCCCTTATGTTAGGACTGGGAGGCAAATTTGGGGGAGCGATTACAAAAATTGCTGTATTTTGCTATCAACAACGTCTTTGGCTCTTTCCATGTCTTGTGTTTGCAGCCCAGCGCCTACGAGGAGGTGGACTGGTGCCTTGAGTGTACCACAGAAATCCCTGATGCCCAGGAGCTGAAGGAGTGGATGATTGTGGGGAAGGTAGTTTTTTACATCTTAGTACTTACTAGCCTAAGACGATGCAGGAACTGCGTTTCAGGAACTCAGCCTGAAACAATTGCCTTGTCAGAGAGCTGTAGAATAACCTAGGCTGGAGGGAACCTCTAGAGATTGCTAGTGCAACTTGCTGCTTAAAGGAGGTCCAACTAGATCAGGTTGCTCAAGGCCTTGTTTGGTTGAGTTTTGAGTGTCTCCAGGGATGGAAATTCACAACCTGTTTGGGCATCTGTTTCAGTGTTTGATAATGCAGTTGACAAAAGAAAATTTCTGTATGGCTAATTGGCATTTTTTGTGTTGCAGCTTGTGTCCGTTGTTTCTGGTCCTATCACTGTTCATCTCGAGCAGTCTAGATCAATCTTCTCTATATCCTGCCATTAGGGTACTTGTAGACAGCAATAGGATCTCCATTTCTCCATTCTGAACAAACTGTTCTCTCAGTCTCTCCTTGTATACTAGGTGCTTCTGCACCTTCATCATCTTGGTGGCCCTTTTGCTGGGCTTGCTCCGGTATGTCTGTCTTGTACTGGGGAGTGCTAAACTGGATGCAGTATTCCACACGTGGTCTCAAGATGCCTGACAGGGGAGAATAATTCCTCAGCCTGCTGGCTATGCTTTTGCTAATACAGCCTAGTAGGTGGTTGGCAGCCTTCATCCATTACTGGTATAGGTTGCATTCTGCAATGACTGATACCATGTTTGCTAATTGTTATTTGTGTTCTCAACCTGTTCCAGAGAAAGATGGTGATTGAAGATGAAACAGAGTTCTGTAGTGAAGAGCTTTTACGTAATGTCCTGCAGTGCAAGGTGAGTCTCCCTCTTTAGAGAGGAACTGAAGTTTTGGGGAAGCAAGTGAAATAAATAATTGAAGAGGATTGAGTAATTTACTTAGGTGATTGGCAAGAGCTCAGAACATCCTGTTTCACCTCCATGCCACTGGTATGACCTAGCATCCTGGTTGTTACTGTATGTTCAGCAACCTGTTTTGCACTTCAGGCTTCAAAGAGATGCATGAAAACAGTCTCCCTTTCTTAGTCCAACTGGGAGGCTGAAGACTTAAATAAGCTAAGGAAATAAGATCCCTTCTTATGTGTTCCATCTTCCCTCCTAGATTTTATCATGCCCTGCATGTAAATTGCAGTAGAGTGTGAGGGTGTGTGTGCATGTGTGAGAGAAATACCTTAGGCTGGGACTGCTTTTGAGGTGGCTAACCACATTATCAGGCTCTGGAGCTACAAGTACAGAATTCTTCAGTGTCACTAAATTTGCTTAAGAACTGGTGTGGCTTAGTGTTGTGGTTTAACCCCAACAAGCAATTAAGCACCATGCAGCCACTCACTCACTTCCCCCACAGTGGGATGGGGAAGAGAAATCAGAAGGGTAAAAGTAAGAAAACTTGTGGGTTTAGATAAAGACAGTTTAATAGGTAAAAGAAAAGCCGCACACACAAGCAAAGCAAAACAAGGAATTCATTCACTATTTCCCATCAGCAGGCAGGTGTTCAGCCATCTCTGGGAAAGCAGGGCTGCATCACACATAGTGGTTACTTGGGAAGACAAAATGCAATAACTCCGAACGGCCCCCCCTTCCTCCTTCCCCCGGCTTTATATACTGAGGATGACATCATATGGTCTGGAATATCCCTTTGGTCAGTTGGGGTCAGCTGTCCCAGCTGTGTCCCCTCCCAACTTCTTGTGCACCCCCAGCCTACTCACTGGTGGGGGAATGTGAGAAGCAGAAAAGGCCTTGATTCTGTGTAAGCACTGCTCAGCAGTAACTAAAACATCTCTGCATTATCAACACTGTTTTCAGCATGAATCCAAAACATAGCTCCATACTAGCTACTATGAAGAAGATTAACTCTGTCCCAGCCAAAACCAGCACACTTAGGGGAAGAGTGAATTTCATTATGTGACAGTAAAACATTCTGTATTGGTGAACCAAACCCTGCATGGAGTTTGCTGTCTAAGGAGAGAAGCATGAGGATAGGAAATGCTCATGCCTACCTATCCCTCAAGCCTGTGCCAGGTCCAGCTCAATTTTGTTTCTGTTTGTGCAGAGTGTATTTGATGAGCTGGATGGAGAAGAAATGCGTCGAGCCCGAACAAGGTCTAACCCCTATGAGATGATCCGTGGAGTTTTCTTCCTGAACAGGTTTGCAGAACTTCTGGTAGTGTAGCCCCTTTGCCATTTAGTCCACTTTCAGCCTTAGGAGCCAAGGTTGAAACTTAATAGGTCCCTATTTATGTGTTCACAGGGCTGCAATGAAGATGGCAAATATGGACCATGTCTTTGACTACATGTTTACAAACCCTAAGGACTTCCATGGGGTGAGGGCCTCTATTTAACTTTCAAACAGCAGTGCTTTCTCAGAGAATGGAGAAGGTGGGGAGACAGGAGAATCCTTAGGATACTAGCCGGGAAAACAGGTGCTTGAAAGAGACTTCTCTGAGTAGTGCAGTTTATGGTGTGTCTGGTTTGACTGATGGGAGCTGTTACTGGGTCAGTAGAATTTCCTCAGTTTCCTTTTCCAGAGGCCTTTGATAAAGGAGCGAGATGCAGAGCTGCTCTACTTTGCTGATGTGTGTGCTGGTCCTGGAGGCTTCTCTGAGTACGTCTTGTGGAGGCGGAAATGGCATGCGAAAGGCTTTGGCATGACCTTGAAAGGACCAAATGATTTTAAATTAGAGGACTTTTATTCTGCTTCCAGTGAGCTCTTTGAGCCTTATTACGGTATGTAGTGCATGCTTGAGTGTTACCTGATGTTTTTGTGTATGCTGCAGCCTCTGTATCAGGAGTGGGGCTGGTATTGATACCAGCATGGGGATCTAAGAGAAAAGTGTTTAGAGGGAACCATTTTGCAAGGTAGAAGGGGGCTGTCATCTGAGAAAGGGATTGAGGTTGGTGAGCTTGAATATCAGGTCACATTTCTGCACTTATTTCCAGTCTGCCCTGGGAATGTGTCCCCGATTGTAATAGTTGATACTTGAGTGCTTTACTTATCTGAAAATTGTGGAGTGCTTTAAGATTGCTTGACGATATTTTTCACACTTCACTGATGTCAGCCTGAAACACAGTGAGTGAGATGACTTATCACAGAATCACAGAATGGTTTGGGTTGGAAGGGACCCTAAACATCATCTACTTCCAACCCCCCTGCCCTGGGCAGGGACACCTTCCCCTAGACCAGGTTGCTCAAAGCCCCATCCAACCTGGCCTTGAACACTCACAGGGATGGGGCATCCACAACTTCTCTGGGCAACCTGTTCCAGTGTCTCACCATCCTCACAGTGAAGAATTGCTTCCTAATATCTAATCTAAATCTACCCTCTTTCAGTTTAAAGCCATTACCCTTTGTCCTATTACTACACTCCCTGTTAAGAGAGTCCCTCCCCATCTTTCCTGTGGGCCCCCTTGAAGTACTGGAAGGCTGCTATAAGGTCTCCCCGGAGCCTTCTCTTCTCCAGGCTGAACAACCTCAGCTCTCTCAGCCTGTCCTCACAGGAGAGGTGTTCCAGCCCCCTGACTTGCCCAAAGATCTATTAGTAGAGCCAGAGATAGAAACCTTACTTGCCTGACTGGCAGTATGCTTCTATATCAGACCTCCCTAGCTCTGCTTTGATAACTGATTGTGGTCTCTTAGTAAAGATGAATAAAACAGATTCGGGCTAGAGACTGTATCTGCATCACTGTGACTAAATGAGCTTCTTAATCCAAAGAGGTTTAAGCTAACATGTTTTACCTTGCTTTGAGACAGACTAAGTAGGAGTACACAGACAATTGCTGCATCTCACCTCATGGATAGTAACTTGTTAAGCTTGCTGAAATGTTTGAGCTCTCTATCTGCATAGTCTCTAGGAACAGAAAGGGACATACAAGGATTGCTAGTATTCCTGCTTCTTATTTCAGACTGTATAAAGGAAAATCGAGTGTGACCATCTTGTAGAGAAGAGGGTTTGCTTTTCTGTTGTTGTGCCTTTTTTTTTCTTTATTTTCTCCCCTTCCTCCACCACTGACTCTTGTTGACTGCCACTTTTGACAGCTGACCATGAACTGTTAGAGAATGGTTAGCACTTCAGGATGAGATCTGTTAAAGAGAAGGTTCATGGCAAGGGCAGCAAGGCAGATAAACATATTGTTCTAACAGTTGCAGCATTTGGATCTTTATAACTCACTGCAAACTGGTTTTCTTACGGAGAGAAGGAGATACCTGGAGAAATGAATAGCCCAATGACTTTGATGCATTTTCTTGATCCCTTTCTGTCTGTTACACTATAAAGTCTAGTGAGATGTGTACAAACTCTCCTCTAGTGATGGGAAGGAAGTAGATTGCTGTGATACTTCTGTTGTGAAAAATGGTAACCAATTCTAGCGTCACTTCACTTACTGACAGGATGATTGATGAGGAATTTAGTTATCAAAGCACTATCATGCATCCTGATCTCTGCTGCTTTCTAGTCCTCCAGTTCAGTTAATAGAAGCTGTAGTTGTAGAAGATTTATAGGGACTAATGCCAAATAGAAGTTCAGGCTTCTTCAAAGCCAGAATTGGTGAGCTCTAGAATAGACCTTAGATTAGCTTTCTAAAACACCAACCTGGGGGACGATGTACCTCTCTTTAAAAAGAGCCATATGGGAAAACTGTACGAACATTCATGCACAAACACTATTTCCCTTTCCCTACTCTCTTTTTAAACTTGCTTGCAGAGGTTTTGGGGGGTTTCTTTTTTAAATTCCAAATTACATCGTGTTTGGAAATAGAGTATTGTGTTTCTTTGGAATGATTTGAATTCTTAGTAGAAGGTTGCCACTGCACAATGTAAATAATTTTGCCTTGTCTGTAAAAACATGTTATTAACAGGTGAGCTGTGCAGTGAGATTGAACCTTACATTTTTAATAGGTTCAGCTATGTGTCATTCCTACTTGGATGAGAATATTATGTTATCATGTAGTCAGTTCTCATCTCAGGGCGAGGGCAGTGAATGATTTGTCTTTTGCTGAAGCTAATGTACAACTCATCATTTGAGCATGGTTATTATATGGCTTTGTTTAGCCCTGACCACACAATCTGAATAATTTTGCTAAATTCACAAGCATCTTTGGTAGTGAACAAGGGAGTGTTATTAATGCTTAGTTGCCTGTCAAGGTCTGTGTAATTTTTGACTAAATGTTGATTGAATACAAAGGATCACCTGCACATACTGATCTTTTGTCTGTACTTGCAAACATGTTAGTAATTATCTCCTCTTTTCCCCTTAGGAGAGGGAGGGATTGATGGAGATGGAGACATCACTCGCCCAGAGAACATTACTGCTTTCCGGAATTTTGTTTTGGACAATACTGATCACAAGGGAGTGCATTTCTTAATGGCTGATGGGGTTGGTCCATTTCTTTTTCTTCCTGCACTAATGACCAAAACTGATACTTCAGTCTGCATATAGTAGGATATTTTGACATGTATCCATAGTTACGATGTGAAATTCTTCAAGGCTTGCCATTAAAATCCTGGTGGCAGTGTTTTTTATCTTAAAGAAACAAATTATCATGATTGCATGATTTAGCTATACAAAATCCTTTGCTTGACCAACAGATTTGTGGAGATACTAATCATGTGTTATATGCTTTGCAGGGTTTCTCAGTGGAGGGTCAGGAGAATCTGCAAGAAATCCTAAGCAAACAGCTCCTGCTTTGCCAGTTCCTTACAGCACTGTCCATTGTCCGGACAGGTATGTTTTATCCATTAATCTTCTTCCTCCTTCTCTAAGGTGTGGGTGGCATTGCAGAAGGATGCTCTACAATTTTTTATTAACATGCCACGAATTCTGCTCTGCAGTGAGGCTAAGTTGCACAGAATTGAGTGTGTATGCATATATCCTGAGATGGTTGTCACAAAGCTAAGAGAACTGGTGCAGGAAAATAAGATTATCTGTGTCTCTTGCTTTTAATTAAAAAAGCATGAGGTAAAATGCATTAGTTTAAAGCTTTTACAATATGTTGTGTTACGTAGCTGTCTTGGGCTAAGGTCACTAGTGTGATAACTGGAGAGCATATCTGATTTTTATGGCACTAGCTGGACCAACTGCTTCCTGACTATTCTAGCACGCTGGTTGGAACAGAGTGCTGTTTATCCAGTTCATCCTTCCCTCTAACTTGTGGCTTTTCTCCTTTAAATCTTCCATCTCTGTGATAGAACAAGATGATATCTCGCATTGTCTTAGCTGTACCTCATTGTTGCCAAATGAAGGACATTACAGCTCTATCTGGTTTTGATGGCTCCTCTCTTCTCCTGAGTTTAGTTAGCATTTGGCAATAATTTATCTTGTCCCTGTGTTTAGAAGTACCTGAGGCAATGATCTACTTAGCAGTAGTCTCAGATGTGATATGGTAAAAGGAGCAACCTTCTTTAAGTCTTTCCTGTCTGGGTAGACAATAGCTCTGTAAGACTGACAGCTTTTTGTTTGGGGAAATTGGGAATCTTGTTTGAAGGCAAGGGGCAACATAGACTCTTTTCATTCTAGTTGGCAAGTTATTCTGTTTAGGTAACATCTGTTAGTTTTCTCCTCCAGCCTGAGGTTTCTTGTTGCACGTATCAGAGCTCCTCTTCCATTGAGGCTTTTGCATAGCATGCTGCCGTGCCATAGGGCACAGTTTGGACCTGGAAGGGGAAGATGAGGTGTGGATAGAAGGTTTGCTCGTGAGAAGGCATGCATACCGATTTGATCCTGGTCAGGGAAATGCTTTTCTTTTTGCTGCAGAGATATGGGGAAGATGGTTCATGGAGCCCCATTGGCCCACTTCATGACTGTGTTTTAGATGCTGTTTAATTGCACAAAAACACTCTTACTAGTTCTGCAGAAGAGAAGGTTATTGAGGTGCCTATTATCTCCTTGTTTCCTTATAATCTGCTGGTATCAGTGTCCTCCCTCTCTTTTGTTTTTCCAGGAGGACATTTTGTCTGCAAAACCTTTGACCTGTTTACTCCATTCAGTGTGGGACTTGTTTATCTGCTGTATTGCTGCTTTGAGCGAGTGTGCATCTTTAAACCAGTGACAAGTCGCCCTGCTAACTCGGAGAGGTGAGATTCTTGAGCATGAGGGACTACTAAAGAAACCCTGTCCTCTAAATACAGTGATAGATGGATTTGGGTAAGTCTAGTGGAAGCTCTGAGACCTGCCTCAATTGGTAACTGTCTTGGAGGAGGAAACATTTTAGATTCTTAGCAAATTATGATGTTTGACAAGGTAAAGATGATATTTGCCAAATTACCCTTTTGGGGAGAAAGCAGTGGAACTGAATATGTAACAAGTTCTGTTTTGTATGAAACAACTACAGTTCCAGTGAAGCTAGAGCATGTTTTGTATGTTATCATTGTACCTGTCAAGTTTAGCAGAATTGATTTACTACTTGAGGGAGATCTGTAGGGTTTATCAGTAGGGTAGAGTTTCTCAGTCTTCCCAGAGCATAGAAAATGTATAATGACTTTGTGATAGGTGAGATTGCACCTTCCTTAGGGATACCCAGGAGGAAAGAATTCCTGGGATTTGGGAAACTGTCTGATAATGGGAGTGTGGCAGGAAAGTTGGCTGTGTGGAAGAACTGAACCCACATGATCTCTCTGCCTTGCTCTGCAGGTATGTGGTATGCAAAGGATTAAAGCTAGGGATTGATGACGTGCGGGACTATCTCTTCATGGTGAACATCAGACTCAACCAGCTGCGCAACTCTGATGTGGATGTGAATCTTGTTGTCCCATTAAATGTGATCAAAGGCGACCAGGATTTCTATGATTACATTGTCCAGTCCAATGAAAAGTGAGTGCCCATGGGCAATGAGGGCTGCTGGCTGTAGGCAGGTTAACCAACATAGCTTTCAGTTGTAGCTTCTTGCAGTCATGGAGGTACTTGTTGATGCTGCTACACTGCTCTGCGTTTGCTCCCTGAGAGGCTTAGCAGAGCAGAGGGACCCTGTGCAGAGAGAAGTGCTGTATACTGTTAGTGACTGTTTGGCCTCCGAGTACTGTGTAGAAAAGAAAGGAGGGTACTGCCTGGTTCTTTCCAATGGTCTTCCTGTCACTTTGAGTCATGTTGGCAATGATCCATCACTGCACTGAGGATCAGACTGGCTTCCTCCTGTTGTCCCAGCACTCTTCCTTATTTTGAACAGTAGAACAATCTTGGTGATGATTAACTTGCTTCCTGACTGAAACTTGTCCTCTCTTTCAGCCACTGCAAAGTTCAGATAAAGGCACTAGCCAAAATTCGTGCCTTTGTTCAAGACACGTGAGTACATTCCTTAGGCTTTTGGTGAGGACTGAATTAACCTACTGTAAATGAACTGCTTTGCCCTTTAATATGTTCTTGATTTGAGCTGGTACTTGGCATGGCCTTTGGAGCCAGGAAAGTGAATTTAGGTAGCTCAGTTTGTGTCTCTGCCTGAGTTATTTGCAGAAACATGTGGGTGGCTGGAGGAGTCCTGATGGTCTATTATCACCTTTGTTGCGAAGGCTTCCATGCATTGCATGATTTCCAATTACCATAAGTGGGCCTGCTTCTTAGCAGGAATGTAAGCAGAAAATTAACTCCCAGCTGATATGTTCAATTCTACAGTAACCATCTAAGTTGGGTGTTGTTCATAGCTCTTCATTTTCCAGGGGCAATTCAAAGCACCTAAGTTACATACCTAGATGTGAATTTCTTGCATAAAACTAAAGCCATTGCAATGTACAGCTGTTTCCCAGGCACGACTTTTCTGTTCAGGTGTCACTCGGAGACAATACACAGTAGAAAGTTGAGTGAGTCTGGTAGCCAGGAATTATCTAAGAGTTAATCCTAACATTGACACTGTTTTTTGTGTGGTCTTCACCAGATCTTCATTTCTATTTGTAAATAGGGCTATGTACCCAGCTCTTGTAGATTAGCATGAGTTCATACTAATACATAACTTATTGAAAATATTGATGCCTAGTGGTACTTTAGTGGGATGGAGTGGTGGCTTCTAATCAGTAGTGCAGACCATGAAACAAAGCTAAGCACGGGGATTGGAGATGGGTAGGGGGTGGGGAGGGAAGGCAGCATCCTTGTTTGTGTAGCCTGCTGAGGAACAGCGCATGTTTGGCGTTCCCAAGCCAGACACTGAAAGATGCAAGTTTTTTAGGGCTGGGATACCTAATGCTGCAAGAGCAAGGAGGCTTCACCATCTTAACAGTCTGCCGTCTTTCTCTAGGACACTGATTGAGCCACGGCAGGCTGAAATCCGAAAGGAGTGTCTCCAGCTATGGGGGGTAAGTAAGCTGCCAAGCAGGGAGGTCGTGAAGGTGTCCTTGCTATGGTGAAACAAGAATGGAGCTGCAGTACAGATAAGACTTTCTAGCCAGAGGTTTAATACGTTGTCTTGTGGGAAAGTTGGAGACCATTTCAAGCTGTTTATGTAAGCAAACAGGATGTTTCTGATTCATTGTGTGTATGGCTTAACTGGGCAGGCTTCTTTGCTGCTGTTGAGAATATTTCATCGTACACAGAGTGAACTCAGTACCTAGTTCCCAAGCAGCAGAGCTCTCCAGAAGGTCTTGTTTTATGAGTCTGCAGTTCCTCTTTCCTGAGCTTTTGATTGCAGTGTGGCCATAGATATGGCAGTCAGTTTCATGGGCTAATTATGTGTCTTCCGTGAAACAGTATTTCATCGAAACATGCATGAAATCAAAGATTTAGCCTGAAACTTTCTGAAGTTGTCTGTTGTTTCCTGTGAGATGTGGTGTGGCTACACTATATTTGCAAAACACGTGAGACCTTTTATTTGCCAGATAACCTCTCCAGCAACTAGAATCCCAAGAGCATGAGTTTCAGGGGGCAGGATGTTCTGTCCTGTATTGAAGCAAGGAAGGTTCCTATGAATGTGTCAAAGAATAACACTTAGTATCAACTGTTTGGATTTGTTTTCAGATTCCTGATCAGGCTCGTGTTGCTCCTTCATCTTCAGATCCCAAGTCCAAGTTCTTTGAGCTGATCCAGGTGAGACTTTACCCAGGAGCTTGTTCTGAGTCCTTTCATACAAATAGAACTTTTCCCCATAGGAATTAAGAGATTAAGAAGCTAGTCCCTGGATTATTGTTCTATGTAGAAGCTGCATTTACCTACCTGTTGATGTATTGTGTCTAATTTGCCTTTTTCATGCTTTGCTCTTTAGGGTATGGACATTGATACCTTCAGTTACAAACCTACTCCACTGAATTCCAGTACACTGGAGAAAATTCGCCAAGTGTTAGATTACCGGTGTATGGTGTCTGGAAGTGAGCAGAAGTTCCTCTTGGGGCTAGGGGTAAGTGCTGAGAACAATCCCGGAGTTTTGCTGGTTCATTTCAATGCTACTATTCTGCCTTGCAGTTTCATCCCATCCTTTCCGGTTCTCAAAGACCAGAAAGGATCCCCATCAGCAGTCCCTGAGACTGAAAGAAGATATTTTATGTTTCTTTCTCCTGACTTCACTGCTTTTCACACTAATTAACTCTGTTTTTCATAATCGCAGCCTACACAGCGACCTGTACTCTTACTAGTGTCTCTAATTATCTTCACGGTCCTCTTAAAGGTGTTCTATTTCTGGTTCTTTGTGTGGGTATGAAAAGTCACTGGCAGATTAGAATCAGTGTGTTTGTTCCTTTGCTGTAGAGATTAAGGTTCTTCCTTAAAACTACTGACAAAGAAACTGCCTGTGACAGCCTAGGACAAAAAGACTCTCTGAGGGCTGCTCTACAGTTAGTCAGAGGTCTCTCCTCCACCCCTGCCCTCGTGAAGCTTTGGCTGAATCTGACTCTGCCTTCTACACACAGAAATCACAGATCTACACCTGGGATGGTCGCCAGTCAGATCGCTGGACAAAGCTGGATTTGAAAACTGAGCTGCCACGAGATACCCTTCTCTCTGTGGAGATTGTTCATGAACTGAAAGGAGAGGTAGGAGGCTATTCTTTCCCTTACCAAGTGGCTGCAAATATAATGAGAAGTTTCACCTGTTCTCTGCAGAATAAGTGTTCCGTCTGTGCCAGGTGCAAGTTTTTTTGTATGTGATCTTCCGAGAAACTATTTTGGATTAAGTTCCTTCTTTCTCTCCAGTGCTGGAGATATGTGCTTTTAACATTATTTTGAAAACACTTTGGAGTTGACATGCTGCTGTTGTCCTACGTGCAGCAGCAGATGACATTGACAACATGACTTAATATGTTCTGTGGCTCTTTGGGTACATAACTGCTCAGTAGTGATTGTAGGCCTTGGGGAAAAGATTCTCATGGTATAGTCACAGTGTAAGGTATTGCTGCCTGGGAGTTTCCCTGTCCTCTGGTACCTCAGATGATGATGCTGCAGTGCATTGAGCCTGTGCTGTGGTTCCTGATATGGCACAGAGAGCTGGTGATGGCAGCTGTGGTCCTGCCCTCTCTCCCTCCCCTGAGACAGAACTGTGTAGTTAAGATACACCAGTTCTTGGAGGATGGCACGTTACTGTACAATGGGCAACAGGGAACTTGTGTGCTTCTAATATCTGGAAAGGTGCTTTCTTGCTAGAAGAGGATGATGTCCTGGCAAAAAACGGGCTATAAATTACAGCTGAAATAGCAACAGTCTGAATAGTAAGTCTCTGTATTACCTTCCCTAGGGGAAAGCCCAGCGAAAAATCAGTGCCATCCACATCCTTGATGTCTTGGTGCTCAATGGCAATGATGTTCGAAAGCAGCATTTCAACCAGAGGTATGTAGGATCTGGAGAAGCTTCTTTCTTGTACGTGAGTAGGAGTGACTGGGAAGCAGCATTCATGCTAAAAGCAGAATGCTGAGCACAGGGAGACAAGTGCATTCAGCTGAAACTGCTATAAAGATGAACTGTGAATGAACCTGCTCTGAAGTGAAGTGCCTGTAGTCTTTTCCAACTGTACCTTCTCTGTCTATGAGGGCAGGTCTAGCTCCTTTCTTAGTCTGGGGTGAGCCAGGCACAGTCTGGGTAAACTGAGCATCCTGGGAACATGAATGAGCATAGCTGGTAACTGGCTGAGGGAGAAGGAACGAGCCCCTCTGTTTCCTTCCTCAGGAACATGAAGTCTCTACTAGTCCTACTTTCCTGCTGATACATCAATATGTTTAGCAGCATATGGGCTTGTAGAGGAAGCTGTGGTGACCTGTTCCTAATGGGTAATAGCCAGTATCACTGGGCACTGAACTGGGAGGGCAGGGTGAAAAAAGTCTTGCTTAGTACACATTTGGCTAGTGGTGGAGGCAGTCTGCATGTACTGAAGTGTCTAATCAGTTATTCTGCTGAAACTGTTACCTACCTGCTCTGCCAAAGATCTCGCTAAATTGCTGGATTCTCCTTCCATTTTCATTCAGGATTCAGCTGGCGGAGAAGTTTGTCAAAGCTGTTTCTAAACCTAGCCGGCCAGATATGAACCCTATCCGGTGAGTGACAACTCCTTCCCTCAGCCTGGCGTGCTTTGGTTTCAGTGTGTGTGTGTGTGTGATGAATATAAGGAGCTGAAAGAAGAGTTAAATTTCAAGCTGAAATTCACAGTTCTGTTATGTTCAATGGAAAGAGGCTAAAAGCCCTTTAAATATCTAAGAGGAAGGTTGATAGTGGAGAAGTTGTGCCCTTCTTTCACATATCAGTCATGTTTTCATCATAGGTGGATTGGCTGATGCTGATTTCAAATATATGCTATAGTAGGTCTAATACCCAGTTACCTTAATCATTGCAAAGACTTCTACATCCTTGTCTGCCCTGAAGAGTCAGCAGCAGTACAGAGATGCTGACTGTTAGTAGATAAATGAAGTGCTGACCAGCATTTACAGTCTCCAAATAGTTAACCTGAGGAGAAGGCTTTAGTTACAATCCCAAGAAAGTTCCTGACAAGTGGCTTCAGCTTTGGTTGCCTCCTGATGTTCCATTTCATTCAATCTGCTACAGTGGAGCATAAGAGCATCATTGTGCTGGGTATCAGATAGGTATTGTGAACAAAACAGCTTCTGTTTCAGAAGCTGGAAGTGGTATGATATTGTGAGAGAAGCCAGAGGAAGGAAAAGAAGATGTTCTCCTTGGTGGCTTAATGAAAGATAATGAGTGGTATCTCAATTAAACTCAAGACAAACAGGTAGTTGCAGTAACTGGAGGAGCTCAAAATATTGGGAAGGGCTGAAGGAGAGCTGTAGAAATGGGTTATAGAGCAGTGTCCTGGTTTCAGCTGGGATAGAGTTAATTGTCTTCCTAGTAGCTGGTACAGTGCTATGTTTTGAGTTCAGTACGCTGAAGAATGTTGGTAATGCTGATGTTTTCAGTTGTTGCTAAGTAATGTTTAGTCTAAAGTCAAGGATTTTTCAGCTTCTCATGCCCAGCCAGTGAGAAAGCTGGAGGGGCACAAGAAGTTGGCACAGGACACAGCCAGGGCAGCTGACCCAAACTGGCCAATGGGGTATTCCATACCATGTGACGTCATGCCCAGTATAGAAACTGGGGAGAGTGGAGGCGGGGGGATCACCGCTTGGGGACTAACTGGGTGTCGATTGGCCGGTGGTGAGCAATTGCACTGTGCATAATTTGTATATTCCAATCCTTTTATTACTACTGTTGTCATTTTATTAGTGTTATCGTTATCATTATTAGTTTCTTCTTTTCTGTTCTATTAAACCGTTCTTATCTCAACCCAGGAGTTTTACTTCTTTTCCCGATTTTCTCCCCCATCCCACTGGGTGGAGGGGGGAGTGAGTCAGCAGCTGCGTTGTGCTTAGTTGCTGGCTGGGGCTAAACCACAACAAGCGGGTCCTTTGCTCCTGTGAAAAGGTGTTCAAACTGTGCTCTTTGAAGCCTGATGCTTGTGGCAGTGTGTTGGAAATGGGTGGCTGGGGTTTCAGATCAGAGGCAGTGCTTTTGAAACTTTCCAATTCTCTTTCTGTGTCTCGGAACAAGAAAAACAAAAGCAGTTTGACATAATGATAAGAATGATGACTTCAAATCATCTTTACTGATTTAAAAAAAAAAAAAAAAGGAAAAAAGCTCTTTTTACCCCAGGGTAACTAATGAGTTTGTGGCGTCGCTGAGGTTAATAATGGTGAAGATCAGGCAGTTTTGAGGCCAGCATGCTGAGGCCAGAACCTGCCTGGGGCTGACCTTGGTGAATTTATCTCCTGGGAAAACAAAAGTACCCGACTTTCATTGTTCTTCCTCTTCTGTATACTCAGCCTGAGGTAAAAATGCACAGCTTCCTTAGCAGGGAGGATGCTTGTATGCTGCTTACAGCAACCCAGCCATGAGCATGCAGGTGTTGGGTTTTCTCAAGCCAGTAGAAATAAGGCACTAGAGCATAAGACTGAGGAGAAGGGTGGTGAACCTCAGTCAAGCCTGACCACCTCATGCTGTACAAAATGAACTGTTTGGCTGCTTGCTGTAGCTGGGACAGAAAAGAGGGCACTTCAAATTTTTTTTTTTTTTTTTAATTACATTTTTGTCTTTTCCCCCCAGAGTGAAGGAAGTGTACAGATTGGAGGAAATGGAGAAGATATTTGTGAGGTAAGTGACTGGCACAAATGAGAGACTTCAGGGCCCATTGAGGTTATCAGCTACCAACACACAGGTATGGGAGGGATGTGCTGATCTATGCTTGAGGAGTCCTGGAGAAAGAGCTGCTAGAGCTTGTGCAGCTGGTGGCTGTTGTTTCTGAGATGCTGCAGACTCAGAGCATCATCCTACTGAGTTCTAATTCTGTAGATGTGGCCAATTCACTTTACAACAGTAGGAGTAGCAACAGTCTTGAATTTGTGTGCAGAAGTGTCAGTGGCTTCTCAGTGGCTTGAAAGATGAAGAGTTCATACTTGAAATGGGAACCCCATTTGGATTAAGTGTGGTAGATCATCACAGATCCTTCATTGCAACACTTGATTTGCTACCTGATTCTAGACAGCTCTGGCTGGTTTCTCTAGCCATGTGCGGGAGGCAAGAGACTGAATTCTCCAGGATGTGATGATTTTATCCTGTCATGTGTGGTGCTGTCAGTTTTCACTGTGACACTCTGAAGAGGGTGTGCAGGTGGCACATGGTGTGCCAAGAGAGTGGTAAAGGAGGAAACGGGGAATCTCTATCACTGTCTTCTCTCAACATTTAGATTAGAGATGAAAATCATCAAGAGTTCAGGGGGAATACCCCGGCTATCCTACACTGGCCGAGATGACCGGCACTTTGTGCCCACAGGACTCTACATCGTACGGACTGTGAATGGTAGGAAGATAGAGTCCCTGCTCTTGTTTAACTTTTCTTTGTATCTTCAAGTAAAAAGTATTGACCAGGCTTGTTTCTGGTGTAATTTGATAAAAAATGATGGGAGTATTCCAGTGGCTGAAGACTAACTGTTTGCATGTAATGAGGGTAGCTTGGATTTGGATAAGATTTAGGGTATTTATATGATAGGTTTTCCTGTTGTGGGTTGATTAGCTATTATGTGGGTAATTCCATTTATTTACATGACTGAGGGCTTTCTTTTTTAATGAGATTGTAATTTTTCATCAAGAAGATACTTTCCATAGTACATGGAAATACCCTATTTGGAATGTCAACTTTTAAATGCAGGGAGAAGGGAGTTTTCTCAGTGAATAGAGAACAGCTTGGGAAGCAGGTCGTCTTGGGGGAGGGAAGGAAAAAGGAGTAAGAGAAGGATCACAATTATTCTTATAGATGCCTCCTCCCTGCTTGCACTATATGTGTATTTATACTGTGCTTTTTTTCCCCTTTCCGTTTTCTGTCTGATCCCTGTGACTCTTCTGCAAGATCCCTGGACAATGGCATACAGCAAAAACTCCAAGAGGAAATTCTTCTTCAACAAAATGACGAAGAAAGCGACATACGACCTCCCTTCTGAATCCATCGCACCCTTTCAGTGAGTACAAGCCAGAGCTGAGGCTATGGAAGGATAGCTGTGTGCAAGTTTATGTGTGTGTGTCTGGGTGTTTGGAAGGGAGTTCCAAGTGTGCAGTGCTATGTTCTTGCAGTCGTTATCAGTGCAAGCGCAGCTTGGTCGCCAGCAGGGTGTGCTGCAGAAGCTGGGACCTTCTCAGACTTTCAGGAAACTGCTGATCTGGATTAGTGGATTTTGCAATTAATTGCTATGAATGACACACATCATTCAACTTTGTTGCCCTGTCTGCAGCAGAGTACAAGTTACTGCACCTCCCTGCACACAGGGAAATGGAAACTGAGCCCAGCAACTGCAATTTGCTGCATCTCTGTATTTTAAGATGCTTGGTTGGAAGTTGCTAATTTAAAAACAAATCCTAGTTCATTTAGCCCAGGCCCTGGAATAAGCTGTCGGTAGCTGGGAGCTGTTTAAGGAGAGAGTGAGAGAGAAAAGTAGCAGCTCTTTGGGAAAGGATGGAGTGGATTGTCATTAACACTGTGGCTGTTGAACCCCATCTGTATCTGTTAAGTACTTCGCTAAGGCCATGTCTTAAGTACAGCATATCCTCAGTCTGTGTGACACCTCAGGGCTCATATGTAGAGATGTACTGTACACCCTGCCTTCAGGCAGTGTCCTGGTTTCAGCTGGGATAGAGTTAACTGTCTTCCTAGTAGCTGGTACAGTGCTATGTTTTGAGTTCAGTATGTGAAGAATGTTGATAACACTGATGTTTTCAGTTGTTGCTCAGTAGTGTTTAGACTAGAGTCAAGGATTTTTCAGCTTCTCATGCCCAGCCAGGGCACCTGACCCAAACTGGCCAACAGGGTATTCCATACCATGTGACGTCCCATCTAGTTTAGGAACTGGGAAGGGTGGGTGGGGAATCGCGGCTCGGGGACCGGCTGGGTGTCGGTCGGCGGGTGGTGAGCAATTGCCCTGCGCATCATTTGTACATTCCAATCCTTTTATTACTACTGTTGTCATTTTATTAGTGTTATCATTATCATTATTAGTTTCTTCTTTTCTGTTCTATTAAACCATTCTTATCTCAACCCAGGAGTTTTACTACTTTTCCTGATTTTGTCCCCCATCCCACTGGATGGGGGGGGAGTGAGTGAGCGGCTGCGTGGTGCTTAGTTGCTGGCTGGGGTTAAACCACGACAGGCAGTCTCAAGAGATGCCGTCTGCCATCACTACCCAGGACTGTGCCTCTTGAGTGAGAGCTTGGTATGAAATAGGGCTCCTGATTTTCTCACTTTGAATCTCCTTACCTACCTTACAGCAATGCTCTTAAGAATCCTTAAGTTTTCCTTAACCAGCTAAATGGAAGAATGGGCTTAAAAAGCAGAGGCATACGATGCTTTTTCCCTCCATGTGTCAGGATGGCGTTAGTTCTGCTTATGTACTCTGAAGTAGGACAGCATGAACCTGCATGAATGGCTGAGGAGGTGGAAGGAGCACTTGTGTGGGACTCCAGAAGGGATGTGTTGTGGTTAGTGAGTACTAATGTCTATAATTAGCCATTGACATGTGCTCTTGTCGCTGTGCTAGTACTGCTTTGTTAGAACAGTAGCACTAAATAAGCTATGAATATTAAGTGTGAGGTAATTGTAGAAAACTAAAGGCTGCTGTGTCTGCAGTAATTAGCAGCTCTGTTTTCATTATGGCTTGGACTATGTTGATGCAGTGAGGGAGGGCTGTGCTTGATGGATGGAGTGAGAGATGGCATTGTAGGACCAGAACTCTCAGCAGCCAAATGGAGCTCAGTTATTTCACATGAGGGGAAAGAGGGGATGATCCTAGTCGCTTTTCTACAGTGTGAAGTGCTGTTCGTTTGCAAAGCTCCATAGGACAGCTGTTACTGATTCTAGTAGGTTTGTGGTGAGTGATTAGATTGCTGCATGCTGCTGCTGGCAGACTTTCTAAATTCTTCATTAAGGCCTTTCCATTGCCTTGAAATGAGTTTCATCCTCTCAAAAACTTGGAGGGAGGTAAGTTTTTCCCTAATAACCTGTCTCCTTCCAGCTGAACTGAATGTTGAGTGAAGCTAGAATCAACAAGTTTGTTTCCATGGAAATCTCTTAGGCTTGCAAGTTTCTGTACCTTAAGGGCTGTAGAGTTTGTAACATGAATGAATGCACTGGTCTTTTTCTAAGACATCGCTTAGATAGAATATCTCTGTGTGACTCCCATTGCAAGGGCAGCTGTCTCTGTAGTGCTCTTTGTGGCTAGGATGACAGTGTTTTCCTTCCCTTCTCTTGCCAAACTAATCTTGCTCTCCTCTCTGCCCACAGCATCTGCCATTACAGCCGCCTCTTCTGGGAGTGGGGGGAAGGTGTCAAAGTGCACGACTCTCAGAAAAGGCAAGATCCAGAGAAGCTATCAAAGGAGGACGTCCTGTCTTTCATCCAAGCGCACTACCCCTAACCCTGCTGTCTTGAGGGGTGCAGGGGGTGCTGAGCCCAGCTTGGATTCTTCAGGGACTGATGAGACTGGGGAGGCTCCACAACTTCTATCCTGGTCTTCTCCAGAACTGATTTCCTGGAGGTGGTTGAACCAGGAGGTGGTATGCAGAAGGCACAGGATGATGCTGTACCGTGGCAGTGTATATAAGAGCACGGCCCAGGTAGTGCCTGCTGCCGGAGTACCCATGGTGACTCCTGGAGCCAAGGCCTAATGCCCTTTTGTCCTGACCTACTGCATGCATGAGGCCAAGGGGCTGGCAGCTTTCTTTGCTCCTGTTCAAACATTCAGCGAGGTTTGTGGAGCTCTGCGTGCCAGAACTTTCCAGGCTTGTGCTTCCCTGGCACTGCGGGAAGGAGCGGAGATGTCTTGGTGGCAAAGCTGGGCAACAGCACATTGAAGCAGCCCTGCATCGTTCTGGCAGCTATCTCCTTGGCCTTCTCAAAGGCCTACACTACCCAGTGGAGGGCGTTAACTCATTGGGGAATGCTAGCTTTGGGACACAAGTATGTATTCTTGTTGGTGTCTCCAACACTTCTGCTTATCAAGGCACTTGGCTGGCCACTGGCAATTCCTATGTGGTGGTATCCTGTTGGACAAAGGCCAACACAGGTGATGAGTAGAGTTCCTGGCACAGATATGATGTGCTTAGTGCCAGGTATTTCTCAGACCCTTAGAAGCTGGCTGCTGACAAGGATTTCCCCTCTCTAGGTCAGTGACTGATCCTGACCCAACAGCCTCGGGTTAACTTGTGAACGTGTCTACGCCTCACAGTACTTCTGAGACCAAGGTGCTTTGATTCTTGGTACTCAACACTATTACCCAAATCTTCAGGGTGGAACACGGATGTGGGAGGGAAGGCACAGGAAGGTTGGGATGCTGGAGGTCTTTGGAGGAAATGATGGGAACATCTGACTTCATTAAAAAACCCAGGGCTTTGGTGAAAAGAGATCTTGACTTTGACCACGTTGGTTAATCAGAAGAAATCCTGTCCCCTGACTGTGCCCACTGGAAAGGTTACCAGATTTTCCTTTTTAAATGTCAGAGTGGGCTTTGAAACCCTCTGTCTCATTTGGCCCTGGAACTGCATCTGGGGTGAAGGCACAGAGCTGTGAAACTCTCAGCATGGTATTTGTGTGTCAACAGATTTCTCCATGCACTTCTGTGCTGGGCTCAAAGTTGTCTTCTGTTGCATGTTTTACCTTACACTTCTGGTTTCCATGGCACTTTTGCCAGGTCTTCCACATAAATCAGAAGATAACACACAGTTGACTGCTTTTGGCCAAGCAGCAAAATTGCCCTTTTTTTTAAACTATTTTTGTTGTTCTCGGCTTGTTTTTAAACACAGATTGGCAATAGGGAGGAAACTGATTTAGGGGTTGTCTGAACTGTGCCTTAAAGAAAGCTATAGTTCTCCTAGAATCTATAGCAGTTGTTTAGATTGTTTCTTTCTCTTCATGCCCGTATGTATGATTTGAACAAACTTTATGTAGCAAGACATGGAAGTTTTCACTTGTAGGTGCATGGGTGCCCTGCACCCCACCTGAAGAAGCCAGAACAAGGATGACATGTTGTAGAAGTCCCACCCTCCACCCTCTAAGGCCCAGCATCATGTGTAGGTTTTGTGCTCATTCTCAGCACGCAGTTCAATGTCATCCTACAAGTAGGCTGTGCTCTCTGAGCTTGGAGCACTTCCATGTCTTCACAAGCAAATTGTCTCCACATACCCATGTATTAATTCTTTACAGTTTGGTACAAATTAACTTAGCAGCTGCAACTCCTTGAACCAGAGAAAATTATATGCAGGCTTGATCACTGCAGAACCATGCCCCTGGCTAAAGGAGCAGCACAGAAGTTGGCATGGTCTGTTGGTCAATGGAAACTGGGAAAGAAAAGGCTTGGGAGCGGATGGGAGGTTAGCTTACAAGTACATAGTCCTGAATATTGTGCAGGGGAGCTATTCTATTTCTTCTCAAGCTCTGACCAAAAGTAAAGTGGGTCAAAGCTGTTTTTTCCATATTGGTGATTATTAGTCCCCAGACAGAGTTAGGTCTACCAAAGCAGTTGAAGAACTGCATGCTGTTAATGCATCCTCTTGGTGACCTGTAGGCTCCTTCTGCTCTCAAACATCAGTAAAACATGTATGAAAGAAATGGTGGTCCTTCCCCCCTGCAAAGAACGAGAGGCCTGTCACTGGCAGTTTTATTTTGGCAAAGGCACTTCCATGAGGGATGAGGAGGAATCTCTCCCAGTAGGCAATAAAGAACCTCCCAACTGTGTGGTTTCCAGGCTTGTGTGCAGCTGGCTTTTTAAATCAACCAGTAATTTGAGTTCCAGTGCTTCTTTGGACTGCCTTGAAGCTGTTCCAATGCCAGCAAAGCATGCTGCTCCCTTTGCCAGGCTCTGCCAGGCACCTTTGCTGTGTCCTCCAGTCAGAGCTTTGGTCTCCTGCAGGCTGGCAGACAGAAGGGTGACTAGGAAGTATGCTAGGGTGAGTGTAGGCCTCTGAGGGTGCAAAAAGACCTGGTTAGCCTGCAGGCTAGCTTTTATAAACAGATACTTTCTGTTTACCCAGTTGCCTCCAGCTCCTGATTTTAATTTGCTTTTATTTTTAATTTTATTTTTGATGCACTGAACCTTGATTCTGAATCCCCCTTCAAGAAGGCAAGCATGAGCCATCATGCTACTTGCTTCCCTGCTGCAGGGTAAACAGGGAGTATGTTGGGAAGGGGGGGTGAGGAAGGTCTTGCTGAAGGGAATGTTTATGTACATTAATTGCACAATGTATTGTTACTAGGCTGTGTATCATTTTGTGTTGACTTCTCTGCTTTCATTGTCTCTATTACCAATACAGCCTCTTTAGTTCACAACAGTGTTTGTTTACTTTGCTTCCCACAAAATGCTGGCCTGTAGTGTGTCTTAGTGTGGAGACAGAGAAATAACCTTACACAGTTAAATTTTCAAGGCAGTCCTCTTTTAAAGGTTTTCCTGGCAAGTTAGAGCACACTGAGGGCTACCTAGTGTATGTCACTGCACAGAATGAGCAGGGACTACAGGAGACAGTCTCCAGCACTCCTCTGCAGCATCCTAGGCTGCTTTTTCACTCAAAGGAAACAAACACTCAGGTAGATTTCCAGGCCACAACAGACCAATAACCCACTGCTGAGACCTCGCTGACCAAGTATGTTAAGTGCCTAACGCAGTCTAGGCTTACTGTGGTGCAATGTGTACCAGCAGGGACATGGTAGGATGAGAATAAAGTAGTGGCTGAGAAACATGTTACAAAACAGGAAAAAAAGAAAACCAGGAAGTTACAAGGTCAAATTATTTTATTTAAAGCCTTGCAGAGGCACCTCCATCCCTGGGAGTTGATAGTAAATTCTCTTTTGCAAGTGTTGATTCTCAGAGGCACAAAATAGCTACCAAGCTCTGATGCACTGGAGGGGTAGGTAGATCTTCTCAAAGCCCAAGCACTCAGATCTCAAGTTGGATGGTACCTGCTTGCAGAAAAAGAGATACCTACCTCTTATCTGTTTTTGTGGAGGTAGGATTCCTTTGGTCCTGTAAGTCAGTGTGGAGGAGTAAGCATCTTTGTTTAGCTCATCTCTGGGAACACATGGAGTCTTTAGGTCACAATACCCTTTGATTCAAAGAGCTTGGTGTCCTTTCAGCTTATGGCTGAGTCACAGGAACCAAGGTGGTGGCCTGTATTCTGACTGGGCTAGGCAGAGAGCACTTGTCTGCAACCATAGAGGTCCTCTTCAAAAGGGAGAATGTATTGCCTTCCTGCATATTGGCTGGATGGTCTTGACTGCATATTGGGTAAGACAGCACCTTAAGCTCTGCTTGACCCTATTTCCAATTGCAAGTGTGCTGTTGTTTCCAGTTTGTCTTCTGTCCCCCTCAATTCTCAGAGAAAAAGCTTCCCTACAATGAGGCTTGGAAAGGATAAACAAGAACAGCAATTTGAAATGCTGATCCTCACCCTTGGGGGAGGCACAGTGGTGAGAGGCAGAAGAGCTCCTTGCAGGAGAGTCATTTGGTCAGCAGGGAGAATTCTTGAGTGCAATCACATTGTCCAGCAGGTGTAAATAAGAGCAATCAGCAACCCCATGGCCACAGCAAGGGCAGCATTCTTGCGGTTTTCCTTACGAAGCACGCTCAGTTCTTTCTCTGGGAAACAAACAAAAGCCTTGCCTGTGAATGTTCTTTTGTCTTGAAGCTACATCTCCTTTCAAAACTGTCTTAAAAGCACAATGCTACCTTGGCCACGAGCAAATCTTTTGGGATCAGTATGCAAAGCTGCCAATTATAAGATGTGCTGAACAGGAAGTAAACTAGCAGGAACCCTTTCATTTGCTAACTCTCATCCTGTCAATCTCAGTAGCTGTGCTTGGAAATACTTCAGTGCCAGACCAGTTCCTGTTTGCAAATGACCTTGTTCTAGGACCTTACTAAGGACAGAATGGGTCATTAGAATAATTGCTTGTTCCCTAAGAGAATGAAGATGACAGAGGTTAGAGAGCTATTTCTACTATCTTCTAGACATAACAGCCTGATACCTTTTGCTAGTGCTTAGATTTACTTAAATACAACTGTGGCCACCTTTGAATGTTGGCAGAATCTGTGTTTCCTTGTGCTGCAGAAGGATGAGTGTGGAACAGGTCTGAGCCTGGACAGTCATTCTGTTGGAGTCTGCAGCTTTTTAGAGACAGGTCACTTTCTCTGGCCCTGGTTTTCAAAAGAAGAAACATGGATGCAGAGAGGAGGAAGTGGCTACCAAAATTACGGAGTCCTACGTATGTCCATATCTGTTCCATTTGCTTTACTAAAGATGAGAACCCCATTCTTGCTAGTTCTGTTCCACAGGACTTTGCTGGATGGTAAGAAGCAAGGCCTACAGCATTACACATTGCATGGCCAAACAGCAATAGTTATTCTGCAGGGCAAAGTTGGGTGCAGACTGTCTCCAGAGCCAGACTGCTCTTGCTGCTGAATTCAGCTGCAGTGACTGCGCAGGTTACTGCCCCTAGTTTGCACTAGCAGCCTCCAGCAGGAATGCCCTGGTGCTGCAGGTTTCCAAACTGCTGCTGGTATCAAAAGAGGCTTTTAGCTGTTCTTTCTGCCCCCATTCTTCACATAGTACAAGCATTCTCATGCAACCACAGAGCAAACTGCTTGAATCTGCAAGGCTACAGAGGAGGTGGTAGGGGCAAGAGGTCACATAACCCCAAGCACAGCAGTGCCAGCTTAAACTGATGAAAGCAATGCCATTGTCAGAAACTGCAGTTCATGGCCTCAAGTGTCAGCTGGAATAAGCAGAGATTTAATCAGAGACCACAGCAGTGATCTAAAAAGACTGTGTGCACATGCACTGTCTGTTCTGTTAGAGGAGAAGCAGCCATCACCATTAGGTGAGGCTGTTGGTGCTGTCTGAGCAGCCTGTCAGATTGCTCTGTTGATGCTAGCAGCAATAGCTGACTGCTGGTAAAAGGGTGGCAGTGACGTGCAGAGTCTTATGCTTCTGCTGTCTCTAGTGGTAGGCCCTTAGGGAACTACTCTGGATCTCTTTAAAGTAACTGTTAGTCTTCTGGAAACAGTCCTTTAAATGAGTTAAAATTACAAATTTGCTGGCCATACCCCAGCTTTCAACTCTCCAGGCCTAAAAGAACACTTGTGCTTCTTTCCCTTGTGTGAGCTCTGGTGCTTGCACTGCTGCAGAGTGCTGTTAAACAGTTAACACACTGATCAACACCAGGAGCCTGAGACAGGCAAAGCAGCATCCCTAGTGGAATGAAACTGCTGTCAAAGGTGTGGTAGCTCAGAGGGACTCTCATTTTAACTGTCTACAGCAGGACTTGCAGCAAGGAAAGACCCTGGCTCTCTGGAATTGCAGGTAGCACATCAGTGTGAAGCCCTGTGCTTGTGTGCTGAACAGCCCCAGAAACTGATGTAGTGAGAACCTTCCCCAAGGAAGGTATACTTTGCTACACTCCAGACAGCACTTGCCAGCTTGCTTAGCAAGCCTCTATTAAAGAAAAAAAAAAAAAAAAAAGAGGGAGGGATGTTAAAAGCCACTCAAGTCAATCTGTTGGCTAAGATTATCTAAGACTGGTAATTTGGGGTATGTGAAAGAGGCATCTTTCCCCTCTCATTAGCTGATGCTCCCCCCCCCCCATGATAGCACAGCTCAAGCAGGAGGCTAGACTCCTATTATAATATGCTGACTAGGTTTCCCTCAGTCTAGCTCCCCTTGGTTGAACCTAAATTCAAACGCAGAAGTCAGAGGTGGCAGGAGCTTGAAGATGAAGCTAAGCTGCAGCACTGATCCCATCTAGCCCAGAGGGACCATTTTTAATGAAGCTCTTACCATAGTTGTCCGCTTTGGTCATTAGGAAGTTTCTCTCTCTCTCCAGTGACTTTCTGTAATGAGAAGAGGAGTTCATTACCTGTGAGGCACAACACAGCCTATTTCTTTGCTTATATGAGAGAAGAGAGATTGTCCCACTGCCGGGGATATCTGCTTACAGAATGAGCCCCTCACCCTGTACTGTGGAGAGGTGACAGTTTAGAAACACCCAGCTGTGCAAGAGAAGAGATGCAGCAGTTTTAGATTATTTTTTCCTTCCCCCAAACTGCCTCATATCTCTCCTTTCAGGACAGTGTCAGTGTATGCAAGCAGGCTAGAAGGGGGTCTGTGTGTGAGAGGCCCTACTCTGTTCCCCCAGGTGGGGTAGGAAGTTCTCCCACAGCTACAGGATGGGGCAGGGCCCCTACATGCTCTCTGCAGGATGCTGCCCCTCCAGCACATGTGGCTCAGTGCTGGAATGCTAATTCTTCTCACCAAGTGAAGCTGGGATCCCTTTGTCAGAGGTATCCAATTTACACAAATTGGTCAACTCAAGGAAACAAGCTGAATCCAAGCCCAGTAACAACCAGTTAAACAACCTGTTATTAGACTGAAGACTCAGGATAATAACAATAAAGAGTAAGTCAGGCCAACCCAGCCCTTGTCTTGCACTGCATGAGATGATTAATTAATACACAGTTTAAAATACAAAAGCAAAACAAATTGCCTGAAAGCAGCAGCGTTTCCATTATGGCAGTGAGGACATGGTCACTCCTTTCAGACTGTGCATATAATTTGTTAGTGCATGTTTATTTATCTCCTGGTTCAGAGCAGACAGAGAAGGCAGTAAGTGTAACAAAGTTTGTTGTTTCCCTTGGGGCAGAGCAAGAACCTGTAGGAGGAAAGAGATCCAAATCTATGTGTACAGCTAGTTAAGTAAGGGATGGCAAGAAAGCAAGCTATGTCAGAGCAGCAGGAGAAGAAACAGCTCTTAAAGGCAACTGGGGAAAGGCAATATGGAGTGCAGCCAGGAGGAAGTGAGAAGACAGATTTATCAACATGACTGAGCTGCTACTTAGAAACTTGCCTTGTGAATACAGTCAACAGAAGAGGCTTTGAGAATAAGACATGAAGAAACCATGACAACTGAACTCAAAATGGGAAAGCAGAGCTCTCCTTTGTGTACTGGTCACTGAATCAGTAATTTTGATCATGGTACCTTCCTCCATGGTTTTTCAAATGGTCTGGATTAGGGCAACAGAATTTCTGTTTCCATCTCCATACAAACTGTAAAATTCAGAAAAGGCCCCAGGAATCCCTATTCCTTATTCTTTGCTCTACACCCTATATTTCAGAGAGAAGTCATACAGATATATTCCATCCCGTCAAGTTACCCCAACTGTAGGTTTGGTTGCTGGCCACCTAAGTACCAGATAAAGAATACAGACAGTCAACATAAGAATAATTTAGGCCTAGAATAGGACTGTTGAGATGAGGAGCTAGAGAGATGAGGGATAGGAGGACGCAAGACCCTGTCCAAATATGCATGGGGATATAGAACCCCAGTAAAGGGCAGCAGGGGAAGAAAGAGAGAGAGAGTGGAAAGGAGGAACAAAGAAGTTAAGCTGAGGCTGCTAAGTATCAGGGTGTGGGGATGTCACCACTGCTAGGATAATTTCTAACTGGGTTCTGTAGGACAGTACTGTAGAGCAGACACCAGGACCAAGAGGACCTATGATTGAGCTTCCCAGCCTTTTTTGCTAGGAGCAGAGCAGTAGGATGTTGGTGACTGAAAGAACGTCCTCAAGCAGAAAGATTTGAGAATCAGCTGGGAGATGTAGGATCTCTTGCTTCACACTCTAGAGAAATAGCAGGTTCTGCCTGTGTCCGCTACAAAATCCAGGTTGAAGTCCTTGCTTGAGTCCCAGCTCTAGAAGCCTACAGTTGCCTTTTTTATGTCAGTGACAGATTTCAGGTGAATTGTCCCTCTTCCCTTTCCCAAGGAAAGCCAGTATGTCACTGCATCCCTACATCCAGACACATTTGCAACACAGGCACAGATAAGAGTAATTTCCCTCAGCCTCTTTTGCAGTTGCATCCTAGCCTGGTTTGGCCCTCAGTAGTAGTTGCTGCACATCTCCCCTGATTGAACTCAGGCAGCTTCAGCAAGGCTTGAGTAGCAGTCTGCAGTGAACCTTTGCCAGACTCACAGCTGTTCCCTAGCAGGCCAGGAGCCAACTCTGCAAATGAACTGGCACATTTTGGGCACTGCTTGGCAAATGAGGCTGTTGACAAGATAAAGCTCTCTCCATGTATCACTGAACTACTCACCCTGGCAAGTTCCCCAAGTAAGCTCCAAAGGTGGGGGAAGAGAGTTTTGTCATGGGGAACCACACATTCCCATTCCTTCAAGAGTCCTTGCTCAGTACTACAGCAGGATGATAGCTAGCTGAAGTACACAGCCACAGCTGTGAAAGGAGATGGTCATCAATACCTTCCTTCAAGGCTGAGCTTCTCCCTGCGCAGTTTAAGATCCACCTCCTCCATGCTCTGTCTGCAACGTGCCAGCTTCTCCTCCAGTCCATCAATCTGAAAAACACCACACCAGTCACTGTCATTTCCTCTCCCAGTTAACATGGATCCATCCCCACTCAGATGGGAAGGGTGACAGCTCAGCCACTCCACCTCCTTCCTCCCCAACTCAAGGGAGAAACAGCCCTAGCTCTGTGTAGACATCACAGCACAGAGAGTCCGTTGCCTCCCAGATCAGGCTGTATTATACCCCAGGCAACTGTGACATTGTAATCCCAGACAATGCCAAGCCAGCTATAACACTCCTGCTTGTGTGGCTGGCCAGAACCTTTTTGCTAAGATCTGATCCTGTTCCAGTCTGTTGTAGTTTCTTTGCATGTGGCTCCACAAGCAAAGATGCGATCTAAGGCATCTTTATGCAATTAAATGAGGATGAAATGAGAGAGACTGGCCTTGGCCAAAGCCTGAGGGACAAGGTCTTGATTTAGAGCTGTGAACAGATGCAGTTCATGGGACATGACTACAAACCACCCTAAGCTGTCTGGTTAGGTAAAGAGAGGACGAAGGTGAAACACTGATACCTACCATCTCTTCTACTCAGCTAAATCTACAACAGCAACAGCAGTCTGCACAGTATGCTCAAGAGAGCGTTCACCACCACATCCACACCTTTGACCTGTACCAAGTTTTGGCAGCAACATGTTCCCATGCAGAAAACCACTGGTGTCTTCTCCTTGTGTCTCCTCGTCAGGTTTCCTAATGGCCACCCTCCCTCCGTGTCCTCCTGTGGAGGGGAGTAACTGTGGATATGTACAAGACGGTTGATCTACTTGTGTGCAAACTGATTGCCCAGAAGGGAATCCTACCACAGACAATGGTTCTCCTGGGAATCATTCCTCTTTTCTGCCTGGCAACCAGAGCATAGACATCTTTAGGAAAACTCTGACTTTCAGGCTTGCTTCCAGCAGGAAAACAGTGGGACTAATCAGATAATATGCACAAAACATCCTAGCCTGAAAGAAAATGTCCTTGGTGCCCTGAGGTGGCAATGACCTCTCTTTTTAGCTACTTAGTGCAACACTCCTGGCTGTGTCTGGTTCTCCAAGCAAGGCCAAGGCTGGCTAGATGGCTGGCAGCATGCCTCTCTGTGGTGGGAACCTTCTCAAACCAGAAGCTAAGAGGCAGCACGGTCCCATGTAAAGTACTGAAGTGGAATGACACACCAGCTGCCTGGACATCAGCCTCAGAGGGGCCCAGAGCACAAACACTCCCAAGAACAGTGATACGGGAAACAAAATCAAAGGTAGTGATCCCTAATTACTGCTGCTTTGGGGGATGAGCTCCATCCTGAGCTCATTAGCAATCTCACACCTTCTGCTCAGGAAAGGCAGGCAAGCATTATAAACAAGCAGGATGGGAGAAGAGGCTTAACGTAAAGGGAAGAACAAAGCAGACCACGAAAAGGAGTTTAGCCAGTCAGCTGAATAGTCTCACTGCAAGCAGCACAGCAGAGCTGGGGAGGGGGCCACATATAACAAAGCTCAAATCTTTGCACCTTACCAGATACCAATTTCAAAGTCCCTTGTTATTAGGCAACTCTGCCAGGGCTGTTGAGATGCCAAGCTTCCCAGAGGTGCCTGCATAGCCTGCCCTGAGCCCAAGGGGAGCACCAAGGCACATCACCTGATCCCAGAGCACAGGGCATAGCGCTTCTGTGTTTGGCAATGCTTGGGTTTGCCAGGATAGGGACACAGATATTTTTGAAGCATGTTAGCTGAAAATGCATTGGGTCAGGGCAAAGTTAATTGTCCTCCACCATATCCAGCTGTGCCAGTTAAGAATGTTAATTCCAGCTGCTCATCACTATCTGTCATCCACTACAGCTCAGTCAGCAAGATGCATTGCTCCAGTCTGCTTCAGAGCCAACCAAGGGCTTCACCCAAGTTAGCTCTGACCATGCTTATCAGCAAGTTAATTTAATGGCAGAGGACAGTAGAGTGGAGGTGGGGTGTCCGTCCAGTCCAATTTAAGAATGACCATCTCCCTCACCAGTTCCTACCATCTGCAAATAGCTGTGTCTCTGCTCCCTTATCTGTTGGAAACCCTCACATACACACAGAGCAAAAGGTACTTCAGCAGGTACCTGGCTCCTCTGTAGCCGGTAAACTTCTTACAATGCACCATGCCTCCTCTGGAAACACATTTAAAAATCATGTTAAATAACACAATTTAATGAGAGCTTTGGTTAGTCAGCTGTCAACCTCACCACTAAATTATCCATGTCATTGCACTTCCTATCCTCTCCTCCAGAACTGCTCCTTCTGCTTAGTTTGCAGTTGCTCTCACTAGTACATTCTCTGCCCATACTTCCATCATTTCATGAGACATAACAAGAGGATATTCCACCAGCTCTGCCAATGCTTTTACTTTCTGCTGACTAAAAATCTCCAGATTCCACATAATACTTTAAAAGTTTCAACTGGTTTTACTGCTCTTAAATCAAACCTAAAGTTTCAGTCCCCTGCCGGAGAGCAATAATTTGCTAATAAACCACATGCCCTAGAACTGCATCATCAGCTTTGCTGAGCTGGGGGCACAAGAGACAGAAAATAATAATAAAAAAAAAGTAAGGAAGGAAGAACAGATTGCTGAATGGACAAAATATTTTTCCTCCAGAATCTATTTCTTTTCTTCAAGCTAGTCTGGGGCATTAGGGGTTGTAAGGAAAGACAAGAGTGAGGATTCCCAGATGTTATCCATTCACTGTGCCTCAGTTCCCCTACTTATAAATTAGGACAATATTATCTGCCTCCTGAAGGTGGCTCATTTACACAAGGAGCCTCAGACACCAACCCAAACTATGGGCAGAGCACTGTCTTGTTATGTCAGTGCCATTGCCTCACTTTGGATTTAGGATCTGTTCCTGCAAGCTAGGAGTCTCTCAGCTGCTCAGCCATTCAAGTAACCTTCACTGTAGGGCAAAGGAAAGAGAGAAATAGAAAATAAGCACAGGGAGAAACCAGAGCAATGCCTGGGAATTACCGATTACTCTCTGGGCTGCCGAGAAAACTCCCAGGGGTCTGTAACCTGTAAAGCTGTAGCACAAGAAAACTGGTTGAGCTTTGGCATAATTCCTTGCAGCAGCTCTCTAGGAGAGCAATCCTAGAAACAGGTGCACACCTGAGCTTGTTGTGGATGGAAAGCTTTCCCTCCTACTAGCTAATACATGAGAAGGTTAGTTGGGGTATGTACCTAGGCCTCCTGGAAGCCCACATAAAAACAAAGAGCCAGGTTCACTTAGCTGAACCATCACTGCGCGTCACACTGGTTTATCTTTTTAGTGGCAATCTCAGCACAGTGGCTTATAAGTTGCAAAGACAAACCCTTGCTCCTTCTCGCTCTCCATGCCATGAAGAAGATTCTCTGGGACAGAGCTGAACTGCAGCATGCAGAAAGCTCACATGACAACTCCTCAGGTTCACATGGCCTGCAGCAGGGACACATGACTTCACTTGAAGCAACATCTTTAAGTAGTGTCAGTTGAAAGGGGCAAGTGAAACAGGTGCTTCACAACCAGGCAGCAGCTTAGGGCACAGAGAGCTACCCTTCTGCTCCTCAAGAGCCACTCCAGAAAGTCAAGGCTCAGCAGCTCTGGACGCACAGAGGGATCTAAGGCCGGATGCCTCCCTTGCTCCACAAGGTACGACAAGGCATTGAGCCATTTTTGTTCAATTCTGGCAATACTCGCTTGCAGTCTAGAGAGCTTTTTAAACCAGAGGGACCTGGAACGGATTTCAATCCAGACTTACATGCTTATTACAAATCTCATTTGTTGGGACCATCTTGGGCAGGGAGCCCGAAATGGCTTACATAAAGGCAGAGACAAAGAGAGAAGAGAAAAAGAAGCAGCTTTGCTTACAGAGTTGAGCTGGATCCCTTTTAATACATTTAATACATGAATTAATAAAAGCTTTCTTTCCAGTAGAAAGGCTAAAAGCGCTTTTCAAGAACTGGCATCCACCCTCTGCTTTTATGAATTCCCTAATTAAGATACTGGCAAAGAGCCATATCACACATACGTCAACATCCAACAGCGTTAGGTAATGAGGTTTTTGTCTTCTGACCCTCATAAAACAGATCAAAGCCAACTGAAGAGGTGGGGGCAAAGAAAAAAAACCTTCCCCGAGCAGTCTTCTCATGCCTTGTCACCTGCCAGCACACTTGAGCCGTTCTTTTCACAGAAGAATTAGTGGTTCCTGCATCCACAAATTTGGCTGGATTATTTAAATCAGTCCAGCAGAGACGAGTTTTGTTAAAATTCAAATGCTAACTTGTAGTTCACGGACACACTTCCATTTTCATCACACTCTTGGAATCATTTGGCATGCTGGCAAATCACTTCACAGATGCTGTGCGCACAGTGTGCTTGGAAATATTTAGCAGACAAGCTACTACACAGTAGAGGATAATCCACCAGCAAAGCCTAAGAAATGCTGCAGAACAACCCTCTGTGTTGGTAAAGGAGAAAGGTCTGGATCCTACCTGCATCTCCTGCTTCAGCCTTGCAGACACTATCCAGTTAGCCCACCCTGCCTCAGCTCAGACCAGTGGCTTTGCAGGACAGCACACAGACATGACCACATGGCACCACCCACAGCTTTTTGAAAAATCCTGCAAGAACAGCTTTACTGAGTGAAGACTATGTTGGCCTTTTCCCTATTCATTATGCTCTTGCATAGACACTGATCAGCCACTGCCTTGTCAGAAGCAGCAACATACATAACAATACTTTCTCCAAACACACACTTGATATTTTGCAGCTCAGGCACTGCCTGAGTGCAGGGTGTTCTCTCTGCATTTAAAAGCCCCACTTTTTTGCTTCCATGAATTTTTTTCAGTTGTTATCTGAGCCACAGGTATATTTTTAAGGGCTACAATATCCTCTGGCAAGGAGTTTCACAGCACAGCCACAGGTTATGGGAAGAACAAACCCCTCTTGTTTGTTCCGAGCTCGTCACCTGCTACTTTCATTTGATAGCCCTAATTTTATATTGACAGTGAATGTTCATTCTTTGTTTAAAGTTACAAACAGCATGCAGAGGATATAGACCTATACTAGGTCACCTTGCAGTCATGTTTTCAAGCTTAAAAGGACCTGGTATGCTTAGTTGTTTCTTGCATGTAAGTTTTCCACACCTTTGATCATCCTTGTCACTCTCTTAAGCTCCTTCCATTTTCACTATTTTGCTACAAAACAGACCAGTCTTCCTAGTTTCATTTTCCTGACAAGTTTCCTCAAGGAAGTTCTATGCAGCTCAGCATTATCAATAGGACTGCCTGTTGAAAGACTACAGAGCTATATTGTCGTGGTTTAACCCCAGCCAGCAACTAAGCACCACGCAGCCGCTCACTCACTCCCCCCCCATCCAGTGGGATGGGGGACAAAATCAGGAAAAGAAGTAAAACTCCTGGGTTGAGATAAGAACGCTTTAATAGAACAGAAAAGAAGAAACTAATAATGATAATGATAACACTAATAAAATGACAACAGTAGTAATAAAAGGATTGGAATGTACAAATGATGCGCAGGGCAATTGCTCACCACCCGCTGACCGACACCCAGCCGGTCCCCGAGCCGCGATTCCCTGCCCCCCACTTCCCAGTTCCTAAACTAGATGGGACGTCACATGGTATGGAATACCCTGTTGGCCAGTTTGGGTCAGGTGCCCTGGCTGGGCATGAGAAGCTGAAAAATCCTTGACTCTAGTCTAAACACTACTGAGCAACAACTGAAAACATCAGTGTTATCAACATTCTTCACATACTGAGCTCAAAACATAGCACTGTACCAGCTACTAGGAAGACAGTTAACTACATCCCAGCTGAAACCAGGACATATATGAAAGAAGCAGCCTGAGTTTAAACCACCGCATTATGGAGACACATTTGTATCAGTTTAAACCAGGTCATATCAATTACAGCTGCAATTTGTAAGTGCAAGCTAATCTGGTAAGTGTCTATATAGAAAATTGCATTCATTTAGCATCATGACTTCAGTTAAACAAGCATGACTCTGCCTAGATGAGGCCTTTCAAACCTAGCCATGCATCATGTCATAGTAAGACTAATTTGGAAAGTTTTCTTTACAATCATAACAGCTCAGAAGGTAACACTGAACCAAATAAAAGTTTAAATCACAAAATCAGTATCTTGGTTGTCATGCATTCTGACACCTGAAACACAGCCCCCTCTTCCTCTGGCTTAAAGGGATATTGTTTTCTTCCTCCTAACTTCTATTCAGTATCTTTCATATCACTGCAAGGGAGAAGGATTTTATCTTTTAGTAGTATCTTCGCACGGAGAGGTTAAGTTTGCACCTATAACACACAGACGAACAGTAGTTTTATAATCCTTTCAAAAGTAGTGTGTTCTATTGTGACAACTCCTAAAAAAAAAATAAATCTAAAGCTACTGCAAGTCCCCAAACACTTTGCCAGAATTTTCTGTGGCAGCTAAAATCAGTCCCTTTCTATTCTGTGACCAACAGGTTCCTGACAGGCTCACCCTTTTTACCACCTCCCTCTGGTAGGGTGGTACGGTGGACCCTACCATCTCAACTCTCCTTGTCTGTCACATCTCAAGCAACCACCACCAAAAATTCATTATTTCAACTCTCACTGCTAGGCTCACTGAAGAGAAGCTTGGACAGCCAGCACACTCCCCTCTGGACCCCCTTTGGTGGTTATATTTGGGTTAGAGTGTCCAGAAATGTCTGTTTCAAGCAGAACTAGATGAAATAGACCAAAAAACTACTATAAACCAAACTCCCATTCATATTACACAGTAGGACACTCACCTTTACTGGCTGATGAAGCACATATGACAAGCCCCAAGACCTTCCCCTGGCCTTTCCACCCTGGCTATCTTGGTCTGCTGTACATATGCTCATATGAAAGACTTCAGGACAGAGAGGTGACCAGCAAGATTCACTGGATTGATTCTGTCCCATTTCAGCCATTTGTCAGGAAGATTCAGGCTTTTGCTGTCCCCAAACTATCCACAACCCACAGACTTAAACTATGGGCTCTCCACTGCCTCCTCCAGGTCAGTCCAGATAGCACTGTTCAGTGCAGGAGCCAGAATGAAGTATGCTTCAGAGAGACCTTAACTAACATGCCTCAGTTCGTTTATACAAATACAAAGCTTAAACAAAGCTTACCAGCAGACCTCCTGCCACTCAGGAAATTACAAAACACCCAAGCACAACAATAAAAAGGCAGCTTTAGAAGGAAGGCATACTCTTAAAAACCAGTCTTTTCCCCTTCTCCTTGCTGTGACTTACAGGCACCTCATATGCCCGTTTATTGCTGGGTTCCTCAAAGCAGCAGCCCGTGCCCAGCACACTGCTGACTCTCCACCGCACACACAGGCCAGGCTGTGCACAATTTGCTAGCCAGGAGCAAGAGCTTGCCGCAGCACCCTCCACAGGCACACGCACATACTGCCTCTCCCTGCATTGGTTCAAAGACTCAGCAGGAGCAAGGGCACCAAACGCCATCGCTCGGTCAAAGGCCTGGGACAGAGGACGGGGCACCGAGCTTTCCGATCGCGGGAGGGCCCAGCACAGGCAGTCCCGCCTCGGCCACCTCTGCTGCCATCGCACATTAAGATGGCGGCCGGGCCCAGCACCAGCGCAGCGCAGACCCCGCTGCCCCGGCCCTCTCCGACACCCACCGCTCTCCAGGGAAACGCTGCTTCCGCGGCGGGGGGCGGCAGTCGCCTCGCCTCTGCTAAGCCCAGCCGTGCCGTACCCCGCGCGTCGCCACGGCCCCCCCCCTCACCTCTCGGGCCACGCTTAGCCCCTCTCGCCTCCTGTCCATGGTCACCGGCCGGATAGCAGTCGCGCATGCGCAGGCTCCCACGCTGCTCCATAGCCCCAGAGCGTCCGCGCGGCTGCCGCCATCTTTGTGAGGGGCTGCGCTGTGGGGCGGCCGCCATCTTGGTGAGGGCGCTTCTGCCCGGCCCAGTTCGGCGAGGCAGCCCGGGGGTGGCGGGAGCTGTGTAAGTTTGAGCCCGTTTTGAAGACAGCCGAGGATGTACGGCAAGGTGGTGGCCCGCGGCAGTCAGAGCGCCTGTTCCAGCAGCAGTGGATGAGGGGTGGTTGGGAAGGACCATCAGGCCGGGAGGCCGAGGTGGGACTTCTTGGTCCCCCTCGGATCTGCCTTGTCCTGCCTCGCTACCCCTCAGAGACTGCTGCTCCCTCTAGGGGGGTATTGGCAGGGGTCTCCAGTGTGCTGTCTGGCCAGGCATGCCCTCTGGGCCTGTTGGAGGGCAAATCCGGACCGATCAGTTGGTTTTCCCCCCAAGGGGAGCCAGCTCGATCCTGCTTCGAGTTTCTGTGCCGCACAGGCCACTCCAGCCCAGCTTTTGCATTGCTGGGGGTCAGGGCTCACCTAGGAGGAAGGCAATCTCGCAGAAAAGCAAGGCACCGACAGGACCGCTGTTGTGCTGTGTGTTACAATCACTGAGAACTTAAGAAGGTTGTCCTTGGGGCTTCCTTCCCAGACAGTAGCTTTATGATAAAGCAGCTGCAGGAAAAGACAGCTGTTTCCTCTACCAGGAGATAGCACTTTGTGCACTCTAGCCAGTTCATTGCAAGGTGCTAATCACAATGTTACATATGCATGGCAGCTTTTGTCCTGACCCAAGAAAGCTTTTTATGAAACACTGCTATCTTGTATTTAAAAAAAAAAAAAAAGGCAAGAAACACCATTGAAATGCACATCTTCAGGGTAGGACAAGACTGCTACATGACAGAGAACAGCAGAGCTATTTGCTGACCAAAAAAATGGAAGGCTGGGTGGCAGCAGCATTTATTGGACACACAGACTGAATTTTCATTTTGACTAAATACCCTC
This sequence comes from Haliaeetus albicilla, assembly GCF_947461875.1. Lineage (NCBI taxonomy): Eukaryota > Metazoa > Chordata > Aves > Accipitriformes > Accipitridae > Haliaeetus > Haliaeetus albicilla. Next base: position 22,058,047 of record NC_091495.1, on the reverse strand, counting down.
TGCTGACTGAAATTTTGCTAGGACAGCTGTACTTTTCTCTGCTTCCCAATTTGGTACTTGACACTATGTTATGGAGCCTACACTGCTGAATCCAAAGGAGCCAGAACTCACACCTCCAAGGTGAGACACAGATAACTGCTTTCCAAGCAGAAGCAGCTCAGTCAGAAGGCAGTTAAGCTAAGTAAGACCCAGCCAGCAGCTCTGGGAAAGCACAGCACCAGGGGGAGGGAGAAAATGAAGAAGCGGGAGAACGTTATTTTCTTCCCCTCTTAGACAGAAGACTTGCTTAGTGAGTGTAAATACAATCTTAAAATGCATAGAGCTTTGAAGAAAACCCATCTGTAATGGTTTGCAATGGGATGAAATAGCCATCAGTTCAGCAGAAACGTTTTCTCCTTTACAAAAGTGAGTATTGATTCAGGGAAGGACTGTCAATTCTCACATACACACTTCTCCACAGAGACATACTATTTTGCAGGCAGATGAGCGTGACCTTTGTTGTCACATCTTTTGGGAAGACAGAAAAGGGGAACTACTTCCTCCCTCACAAGCAAGCCACCATTGCAAGCAGCAGTTTTCAGTTCACGTGTTACTCTTCCTGGCCCTCCTGAATCCATCAAGCTGATAACCTCATTATGCCTGTCACCTGGTCTTGGGTCTCCTGGTTCTGCCCTCAGCTGACACCCTCTCTTCAGCCTTTCCTGTGTTACATCTTCATTTCCTTTGTAAGGTCATTCAGGTCACCTACGTGCTGATGCAAGAAAGAAAAACTGTTCCTTTCCCTCACCAAATTTTATAATCTTTTCCTTCTTGAACCCTGAAGAACAGATCTGGAAGTTTTTCACCTGCAATGACATCAGATTCTGTATTTTAGAATGTCCACAGACATAAGTGTGAATTTGGACTACTCCATATCAAGTGGGTGCTGACTGGCCATGAGCATATTTAAGCTGGAAACCAGAATTTTCTAGCTGTGAGAACAATCAGATTATGGAACACACCTCCTGCCAGAGGGGTGAGAGGAAAAGAATGAAGTAGATTTTAGTAAGCTCTTGAATGGGATGGTCTAACACAAAGCCTGTAAGAGGAAGGTGCAGGATGTGATGATGTATGGGTAAACACCAAATACCATATCCAGTAATAAGAGTGGATAAGGCCGTGGTGAGACCCTGCTCAGGGTCTCTGATTAGGCTGTCCCTACTGTGTTGGGGGTCACACCCCTGCAGCCAAAATGAGTGATGAAGTGATGCTAGAAACTAAAAATTATACAAGTGTCAGTCTGAAAGGAACATTTTGAAGTCATGCCATCTACATGCCTAGAGGCAGGGTCAGATACACTGATGACACCCAAGCAAGTGTTTGCCTTACCTGCCCTTAACACACACCAGGGGTGCTACCACCTCCAGAGTACCTGTTACACTGCTCATTGACTGATAGCTGGGAAGGTTTCCCTCCTTTTTATGACCTAACTGAGCTTGTTGCATCTTGATCTATTCTCAGGACACATGGGGAACAATTGATCAGCATCTTATAACAACCTTATATATTTGAGGTACATTATCATATTCCCTCTTCTGTTTTCTCACCGCTGGACTCAATCCTCTCCTTTCAACCCTATGCATTTTGCACCTCTTATACTGTTTGTTACCTTCCTCCAGTCCAAACCTAGGCTGAGCGTCTCTTACTGAGCCTCTCTAACTTGGGAGTATTGAGAAAGCAAAAAATTACCTCCTTTGTCTTAGAGGCACTATGTCCTAGTAATACAGCCAAGAATGAAATTTGCCTTTTCATGCAATACCTTCACAATGGTGATTCATATTCAGTTCATGGTCCTGTAACTCCTCAGTCTGTTTCTTCAGTGCTGTGGTCTATCCAGCTGTTCACATTTCTTTACTCATGCATTTAATTTTTTCCCCTTTCCAGTGCAGTATTTTGTACCAGTTTTACGGAATTTTAGCTGGCTGATTTTGACCTGTTTCTCCAATTTGTCAAGATAATTTTTTTTTCCTATCCTGTCTTCAGTCTTGCAAGGTCTTCCAGACTTGGGGCCAGCTATGTATTTTATAAACATACTTTATTTCGTCATCTAAGTCATTGAGGAAACTAGTTGATAGATCTGGTCAGGCACCCCTGGGACTGATCTCGGTAAGTCCTCCTGGTCTGATGGCAAACTACTAATAACTAGCTTCAGAGGACATACCTGTGACAAATATCATACAGGATTGTTTCAAAAAGCCTTACTACACATCAGGATAGTCTGCACTGCTGGACCTGCTCTCTCCACTATTCTAGTTACTGTGGCAAGGAAACTTAACTGGTTTGAACTGATTTGCTCTTGGTTTTCTCTCTGCTGGCTTTTTCTTATCACCTGTTTATCTTTAAGTTATCACAAATTGATTATTTAATAATTTGTTCCACATTCATTGAGGAATTGGAAAGGTAATGACTGAGGGCTGAGGAATCAACGTTTTCAAGAAGGTTTGGGGACACTTGCTGATTTTTATCAGGGCTGTGCTGACTTTGAGGGTAATTTAATAGAACAGACATTAAGTCTTCACTAGTAATTAAGTCTTTACTAGTAAATTAAACAATGTCAGGGAACGTTCCCAGAATACAAATGCAATCATCAGAATTAAGTGTCATTACACCCCTGGCATGGTTTGGCTTGGCCCCACTAGGACAGTCCCAGACAATTTCCAGGCATGACTTGGGAGTTATCATAGGCAGAGGACCATTCCCAATAGGCTTTTGCATGAGGTCACCCTGTTTCAAAGGTGAAGAGAGTTTAATAATATGGATGTGAGCCATACGGTGCTAGTTTGCAGGATGTGTCTAGAAGATTGTTCCTGGGCACTCCTGATTTACTACTTTCCTACCTCTTTTGCCTTCTCGATCTGCAAGATTCACTGTGCTTTCTAAGCATAAATGAATCAGTCCTCTGACAAGTCTGAGAGGAAGCTGAGGCCAGACATTTCACTTTATAGATGTGAAGAGTGAGGCAACATCTGACCCAATCTCTGCAGCAAGTAGCTGGGCTAGCACTGAATCCAGGGGCCTGACCTCTTATACTTGGCTATACCATGGGGAACAGTCCTTCATCCCACAAGCATGTCCTTCCCCAGCTGTCAGGCAATGCCTCATGAACCATGACACAGGAGGGCACCTTCCAGGGACCTTCTGAGAACAGTTTTCCCCAGTGTAGCAGGTGTCCAGCTCTAGCCCAGTGCCAAGTCTCCTCTCCCCTCCCAGCCCTGCTGTACCAAATTCAGCTGATCACTGGGATCACAGAAGGAAGGAAGTCACTGCCCTGTGTTAAGGGAGAAGCCTGTCTGCAGGGGAAAGCCAAGGTGAGAGAGGGCAGGCAAGGCGAGTCTTCCTTTCTCTGTACACTTGCACCTGTGAAGAGATGAAGGGAAGCATCTTGCTGCTGAGGGCAGCCAAGGATGGGCGATCCCTGGGACAGGACGACTCCCAGCAGAAAGAAATAAGTAGCAAATGTCACCATGGGCAGAGGTTGTGTGTTGACCTCCTGGGGGAAGAAAAAACTGAGTGCAAGGGAGGCGGACAACAAGCTGAGAGGTGCTGTGAGCTAGAACTGAGCTGTGGATCTTTGTTTTTCCTCCACTTCCCTCCTGTAGGACCAATACATAAATTTCCTCCTTTCTCCCCAAGCCCTATAAGCAAGGATGAAATTGCATCTTCGTGATGATGACCAGGGGACACAAATTCCAGTGCAGATATGTCTGCCCCCAGCAGGGACAACTGCAGAATTAAATGCCACCAGGGAACAGAAGAGCAACAGAAAACACTGTCAGATTTCTGTAGACTGAAAGATGGTCCTGTAGGGTGGGGTATTTTTTTCCTCTGGGAAGAAAAATGTAGAGAAACCAATGGACTGCATCTTCAGTTTGTGTGCATCATGTTCTCTGCTCCCACCCTGACAGGCTCCACATGGATTCTGGGAACAGCTTGAGATGATAGAATTAATTAAATGAAATTAATCAAAACAACCTACCTGGAGATAAAACTGGCATCGGTGAAATGCAGAGTTGGGCCAAGAAGGGATTCTGTAGCCAGGGCTAATGCCTACCCTCATCAATAGATTCTGTTTGGATGAAATTCTGTCCCCTATATGCCTCGGTCAAACATGAGGTGCTCTGAGGAGTTGTGTGCCTCATGGAAGATCATGGCTGTCCATGCAGTGCAGTAATTGCAGCGGGAACAGATGGAGTCCTGCTTTTCACAGAGCCAAGCACAGCGTGTAATCATAGATCTTGCTTTGAGGCTGAATGAAGCTGAACTCAAAATCGTGCTGTGTTAGTGTGGAGGATGCAGGAGAACTGGAGCAATGGCTTTTAGAGATGGGATCTAAGAAGGATCTATGGGTCCAGTGGGTGTGTCCCACTCTGCAAACCTGGGAACAGGGGTACAGATTTGTCCAGATAAATTACTGAAAATTGGAGATTCCCCTCTGCTTTAGTCCCTGCCTGTGCCCCCAGGACATGTCAGCCCAAGTTTTCTTATGCAAGGTGATAGTTTGGAGGCATTTTTTTGGGCCTGTCCCAGCCATTGCTGTCCTCCCATAAACACACTGCATCACCTCAAGGGCCTAAGAAGCTGTGTGGGCATAGTTCCTATCTATTGAGCAAGGATAAGAGCAGTTACAAGAAGAAATATCTGATTGAGTGTGAAGTACTCAGATATATTGTGGGGATGGGTCCCTTATAAATATCTGAGAACACAGAGAGAGACCCAAGCAGCTTTATGAAGTGCTGTGTTATTGGGGCCATAACCCTGTGGCCGAGTTTATTCTGCAGCCAGCAGAGGTGCATCCATCACAGAGACGGGCACAGTGGTGCAGAGGCAGTACAGGGTCCCGCTCGTTGCCTGGGAAGTCACAGGGAGCTGTGTATTTCTGAATCAGGGCATAGCTGAGTGGAACAGCATGCCCTGCTTTTAACATTTGGCAAGCATCAGGGAAGGAAAACATGGCTGTTGCAGTTCCCCAGGAGAAGTTTTCTTCTGACCTGCGTGTAGGGTCTTGGAGAGTCTCTTGAGGAGACCTCACTGGGCTTCCATGCCACTTCAAAATTGGGTGACTGGCTTTATAGCCATGTTTTTAACTTGTGTTCCCTCAGCTACATTCAGAAGAGCCTAAGCCCTTTCTTGGAGACTTAACCCCTTGAACAGGCTCCAGGGAGCCAGAAAGTACTTATTTGGCAAATGGGCTGCAGAGATTTAGGGTGGTGAGGTTGGCCTGATGAGACGGAGCTCACACATGCATCTGTGCTGGCATCAGAGACAGCAGCTGCATTTCTGGTCCCATGCTGGGCAGCTGGTTTCTAGCTCAGTCATCTGATGACCACAGTCTCTGCTCCTGCCCCAGTCACCCTGTTTTCACCTGCTCTACCTCCTTTGCTTGCCACTGTCAGGGCCAGTGCCTGATTCTCTTCTGTTTCCATCTTGACTTTCCTACTCAATTTATGTGTCATGTTTCCCCATCTCCTTGTCCTAGGGGCATTAAGATCTCTAGTTTCAGATGATGGTGCTATGAAAGGCATGAGGAAGCTGAACCATATCTGCTGTTTGTCAAAAGCACCATGTTCTCTATCGAGATCCAAAGGGGGACTTGTCCTACAAGGTTCCAGGTGCTGTTAGAGTAGTGAAGCGCTCAAGGATTTCATAGCCTTGCTGACAGAGGTGGGAGAAGCCAAATATATGCCTCTTCCTACACTGTCTCTTCTTGCAGGCTTGTCATGTGGCAGACAGGTTGCTGAGTGCTGCGGCCAACCCAAACGGAGCTATCACTTGTTATGAGAAAGGACAGCCATGTAAATGTATTCCCTGGCTCAGACACCTCGCTGCGAAATCAGGCTGAGTCTGTCCCCATCTGCAGGGACAGTGAAGGACTTGCCCTCTAATGTGTCCTGTGGTTTTCTGGATGGTGGGGTGCTCGTTGAAAAGAAGGTGCCTAGTATTTATGCTAAGCACTGTCCTTCCCAGTCGCTCTTCTGCTTCAAAGCTCCTCTTGCTTAGCTTGGTGCTTGCTACTCGTGGGCAGTCCGCCATGCTCCTAGGAGGATGCGGCCGACCCTTTGTTTCTTGTTTCCCTTGGGCAATTGGAGAGAGGCTTGTGAGGACAGGGGGTGCTCAGGGCTCCCTGAGCAGGGAAAAGAAAGCAGTTTGCTCCTACACCGAGATGTCTGCAAATAGGAGGTGACAGCCCTCTGCATCCCTGCATACTCTTGTGTTGCTTAGGTAGAAAGAGAGTGATTATATCCTTCCAGGTCTCTGCTGAGCTCCAAGGGAACATGTGTCTCACTGCCTCTGATCAAGGAGCTACTAGGGAGTCTGAAAATAGCATTATTTCTCCTGCTATCATTTCTGCTTCCTCAAATGACTTCCTGGGTGATTGGTGGAGACAAATGCTCCAGAAATGGGAACCTGCAAGGAATCTGAATGCCCCTGAGTCTGAGATAGCCAAAGAGCTGAAATCAGACAGACAGACAGACAGACAGACACATCATTAGCTGCTAGCCTGCATGTGAAATGAATTGAGATATCCTGAGCTGGGATCCAGCTGGCGCCCTAATGAAGACTCCCCTTCATTCTTGCAAGCAGACAATAAAAAACAACCCAGATGCACCCCCAGCTTCCCCAGGCATTTCTGTTATATAAGTAGTCCAGGTCTTGATCAGTGTTTCTTTGATTATCTCTGTGCACCCACATAAATATACCGTGTGTGCGTACACACAAAATCCATCTATTTATCCACCCCACAAACCATTTTGCTGGGAGACAGCATGGTCTCCTGAATTTTTTATGGCTCCACTTAGGTTGGAAACAATCCAAGGGTCAAACACTGTGCTGTATCTCCAGTCACCTTGCCAGTCAGCACAGAGCATGGGTCTCTGATACTTTCGGAATCTCTGATCACCCACAGGGCACTAAATTACAGCTATTACACTGCAATTCGCTGTACAATTTTATTCTTTGATACACTACCTGCCTTTGTCTGTCTGCATAGCAGTGAAAGTGGCATGCATTATTTACCAGGCTAAGTATACTGCTGCTGCTAGTGTTGGGGTGGGAAAAAAAAAAAAAGATAAGAGAACTGGAACAAGCTTGAAATGTAAAAAGATGGCACAAATACAGATTCCTCAGAAATGGTTTTGCAGTCAGATAAAACTTTCTGAGATTTTGCAGTCCCTTTTGCCTCCCTGCACAGAGGTGTGTCCGTGGCCTCCCAAAGCTCTTCAGTAAGAACAGAGGTACTGGGGCAGATTGGGAGTCCAGTCTGGCCAGTGCCCTGGCTTCAGGAGGACCCCATGGCAAGCACTGTGACTGATGCGGAAGGAGAATGGAAGGCACATGGTGAGGAGAGCAGAATGCCACTCTTCACCTCATGGGATACTCCAGGGCCTTAAATTGGTCTGTGTTCCTTCTGTTTTGGCCAGAAATCCTTCTGGGCACCAAGAAGCCATTCCTGTGTTACTTCAGTTGATATATTCCAGCCTTTCTCCAACCTAACCATGGTTTGTGTTCTCTCCAGGCTGTCCCTTGAACCTACTGGGGCAAGGATTTGGGGAATAAAATCAGTTGCAGAAGATTTCCATTTAGTGCTGAGACGATCCAAACAGATCACAGTCCTCTACTTTGGCAACCTGAGAAAGGCAGGCGATAGCTGGGCTTTGTTGGCCTGTGTTGACTGCTGTGTCCTTTGGTCTTCCTTCCAGGGCAAGGGTCTGTCTGCGTGGCAGCTTTTGTGGTGTGCCTTGACAGAGCTGGCCAGGTGATGCTGTCCCTAGCTGACCTGCTGAGAGGCAGGTCCAGGCTTCTCTGCAGTGTAGACAGCTGGTGGAGGTTCCAAGGCAGAGCTGGCTGAATCCTGGCAGGAGGGCAGGAGTGAGTGGCAGCACCAAGGCCAGCCCAGAGAGGGAGAGCCTGGGAGAAGCAGGCTTGCTGTTTCTGTCTGGTGTGACTGAGATGTTGCTTTCCTTCCCAAATGACCTGCAGATGTTCCCTTCACTTCCCCCTCAGTGGCAGCGCCAGCCAGACCAGCTTGCTGTAGCTCTGGTTTAGGCACTACACACAGCAATGGTCAGACAGCACCTTATCTATTAGGTTGTGAGTACTGTTAGCTGGGTGCTAATCCTGCAGGGAGAGTGCAAGCACCTGTGCCCAAGCTGCCTGTAGGCAGAGCTGAGCAGAGTCACGCACTCAGACCAGCTCCTGGTCTTTTATTTGTTGAGATAAGCTGCAGCCAAAGTGGTTTTAAATCTAGTCTGTGGTCAGAAGATGTTTGCTCACTGGCTGAATGTCATGAGGCAAATGTAGAGGGGAGAGAGAGCTGGGGCTCTGATTATTGCAGAGCTGGTTGAAGTGGCATTGGCCTGTATTGTGACAGTTGGTGCTCTGATTGTTTCCACTCTCCCCAGTGTTTGGGGGCTTTATTCACTTTCTCTCCGTCTGCTTTCCATCTGAGCTGGCCCCATTATTGCTCAGCAATACAAAGTAGATTGCAGGTTGCTTTCTCGGTTCAGCCCCCAAAGCAGTCCTTACAGGAGATGGATTTCTGATTGAAATCCTCCCTGTCGATTGCTGCTGGGATTCTTCCGAGACAGCATGAAGATGCTTCTTGTGAAATTGCTAGCAAGAGAGGGCTGTATTTCCACAAGGCTCAGGCTCCCACTTTCTTCCTTTTCCTGGCAAAGTGACACTGTCCCCATTTCAGAGGTGCTTTGCACCCCATTCAGCTTTTGCAGGTCCATGAAGCAGGAGTGTCAGAGCAGCCCATGGAGGAGTGCCCCCAACCCTCTCCCCTCAACAAGCAAGACTGTGGGCTGTGCCTCCCTAGACAGGCGTCTTCCTGAAATCAGTGCTGAGAACTGAGTATTTTCCCTTTCCTGCTGAGGTGAACCAGCTCTGGGTGAACCCCGACGACTGTGTTTCTGACGGACAAAGCATCAACCGTCTTCCCGTCCCTTGTGGGGAGCTGGGCTCAGGCCACTGGCTGTGGGCTGCACTGGACAATGTTGCCTGCCCTTCCTTGGGCCTGAGGAGTCCTGACTCTGGGAGCAGGAATTAAACCCACACTTGGATGAGATGCTTACACGGTCTCTGCCCTTGCTGAGAGTCCATTCCAGCTCTCTCCTTAGACCCAGCCTCTTAGCATTGCTTCAAGGTTGACAGTGTATTTTTTTTAGCCCGGTCAAACTGTGTTCAAATGGGTTCCCCTAGGAGGTTTGGTGAACCTGTGCATACAGGTTAAACACAGTCTAAAGATTGGATGGGGTCCTGTGTCCAAGCTGTGCTGTGGGGATGCAGGAGCATCCTTTTTGTTGCTGGTTCTGGAGGCTGCTCTGACAGAGCAATGTGGATACAGTCCGAGAGACTTTTTAGTTTGGCTGGGAGGCGGTCCAGGCACAGTTTGATGTGCTTCTGCCTTGTTTCAAGGGTGGCACCTCAACCATCAGGATGCTGATGTGAAAGGGAAGTTCCCTTTGCTGCAAGGTTTTTCTTCTGTAGACAGCAGAGGCTGTGGCTGTGTGAAGCAGGCTAATAGCCTTATTACTTTTTCCTCTCAGATTGTCTGGCTGATTAATGTAAAGAAATTAAGCATCAGCACCATTTTCTCCATTCCGTCCTTCACCTGACATTCTCTACTTGTGTCTCAGACCTGAGAAGAGGTTTAAATGTCCAAAAGCTCACCTGTCGAGCAGCTGGAAAAACGATTCTCCTGCCTCACGTATTGGGGATAAAACAGCTGCCCTAGTTGGGCTCATTCCTCTCCCAGGAGCAATATGACCACTCTACGGTCCCCTGATGGCTCTGAATCTGGGGCAGCTTGCACATTCCAAGATGAGGCCAGATACAGCTAGCTGTGCTGCTCCAGGCGATGTCTCACAGCCATTGCCTTGGCTGTGAGCGTGGCATTGATAGGCAGTAGGGAGACCAGGGCATGGAAGGAAGCAGTAGGGGAAAGAGGCTGCAGCACAAGGCATGCATTTTCTTTTTCAGTTTGGGATTTGAACTGTGTGTGGCACATGGAGGTGGGATTTGAATGCTTTTTGATAACTTTACAAAAGGACTCCACTGTTCCCAGATTTCACAACCTGGAGAGAGAAGGAAAGTGGCCAAACTATTTAGCTCCAACCTCCAATGGCCAGTCCTTGAAATGACATCAAGCGTATTGCTTTAGAGGTGCTGTCACTGTTTGGAAGAGGCTGGAGAAGTGCCATGAAACAGGGGAAGACATCTATAGGGGAAACAAATAGTCAGACAGAGCCATTTTGTGTATCAGCTGCTGCTAAGACTGACAAACATGGCTTAGCCATATTTTGCTCTCAGGTGGAGAGCACTCGGTTGTTTTCCACACATGTTCATCTCTGCAGTTTATCTCAGAGGGGAGTACTTTGTCTCAGCTGACATGCAACCCAGCGAACACCATGCCTTACTGACCTCACTCGTACTGGCAGATGCTCTTTTGAGGGCTTTAGGATAAACTGACCTGTATCTTACTGGAACATGTTGAGACCTTGGCCTGGAGCACCAGTCTCTGATGTATTAAGGTTGGTGTAAATTCCTTTAAAGAAGGAGGACCCAGGCTGGGACTTGGAGATGTTGAAATACCATGAAAGAGTTAGGTCCTAGAGCACTCCTGCCACTCTGCTCCTGTGAGGTGGGTTGCTTGCCATGTGAGGAAGTTTGCAGATGGAGGTAATTTTGTTCCTTCCCTGAAAAAACATGCTGTTCCCCTGCTTCACTCTTTGGACTCTGGAACTCTCTGTCAGCAGCAGAGCTTGCAGTGGATTAGAGACAAAGAGCCAAGGAAGGGAACCCTGTTCTCCCAGGATTTCCCACATGCAGATCCATGGGAGTGCACTGAAGGCAGCACTTTCCTGTGCAGGCTGCCCTGACTTTGGGCAGCCCTGGCAGCTGACAGCTTTGTCCAAGTGCTCTGTGTCCAGTGGTGCCCAGCGTGTGAGCAAGAAAGAGATGGTGTGATGGAGAACCCAGCTTGTGGCAGCCCTAACTCTGTGTTGAGCCTGACTGCTTTTCCCTGGCAGCCCTGAGGGACTGTGGGGACTACTGGAACATGAGGGTGAACTGATGTCAGGGTGAAACATGGGGGGCGCAGATGAAGCAGTGGCTGCAAAACCCTTGACTCTGTGCTTCCTCGCCATGGGGACAGAGGGGCCTTGGAGAGCAGAGGGTGCTGCAGAGCCTAGCTGCAGGAGGAATCCCCAACAGCCAGCACCAGGTGCATTGCCCTGGAGGAGCCTGGGGCACAGCTGGGACCTACTGTGTCCTTCTCTCTGCTAAGGGAAATGCTTTTTTCCCCAGCAGGCATATGTTTGGCATATGAAGGCAGCAGGTACACCAGCTGAGGTAAGACCCACTCCGTGAACTGTCTGCATTGAGGCAACACTCCTTCCAACTCCGAATGTGCTCAATAGGAGACCTGACTTTTAAATTAGCAAGAACAATTTTTTTATGACTTCTCTGGCAGTCCCTGAGTGGCTGCCAGCCCTGCAAGCAGCAGGGACACAAAGCTGCCATTTGAAAGCCCCAATAATGGGGGACTGGCAATGGAAACACTCTGGATAAGCTGCTTGGAGAAGCCCTCCGAGCCATTCAGTTTGGAGACTGATATTAGCTAATTTCTGCCTCCCCTTGCTGTTTATTGTTAGGAACCTGGAAGCAGACACGTCACCCTTTTCAACCGTCTCCTGGCTCTCCCCCTCCAGTCTCCATCTCCTGTCACCAGCATCCCAGGCACCTCCAGGGAAATGAACAGAAAATGTGTGCATGGCAGATCCACAGGCCTTGGCAAGCAAGCAGAAACCAGGAGCTGGTAGTGGTTTGGTTCAGAGGATAACATCCCAAATGGTAGCGCTCCAGGAACACAGATGTGGGCAATAGTTGCTATGAAAGCAAAATTTACTCAGCAGGATGGTAGTTGCAGTTCACGAGGAGCCAACACCTCATTAATTTTCTGCTGTGTATAAAATAAGGCTGTTAATGATATTTAGTCCTTCTTTTGCACCTTCCCTTTGAGGAGCTTGAAAGCATTTTCCAGACACTAATTAGCAATGGGTTGCAGCTCCTTGGGAAACACAGCAAAAAAATAATCAGTCTTTTATACCTGGGGAAACTGAGGCACAAGGATAATGCATTTCCTGCATGATACCAGGAGAGCATAAAGAAGCAACTGAACAGGTTGGAGGCATGGGGGGGAAACAACCAGCCCTGTTTGCTTAGGGCAGGCCAATGTGGGAATGCAGGCAGCATGGGGCATCTGCAGCCACCTCCTGAGACAACTGTCCCAGAGTTTGTAGGAGCAGCTTGCGGGACTGTAGGAAATCCTGACCCTTGCCATCTGCCTCTCTCAGCTTGAACTGCGGTAGCTCTGGCTGCCCTTCCCTGGCAGAAAGCTGGAAGCAGAGATGAGTAAAACTGTTTTGTCTTTTGAAAGACAGGCTGAACTGAGTATCTGCCAGAATGCTTTGAAAACTCCTCTACTAAGTGTCCAAGTAGGAAGGAGGAGTGAGGAAGAGAAGAAAACCCCCTGTCACTGGGTGGCTGGTGCCTCTCTAGAATTACTTTGTACAAGCTTTTCTCTTCTCTCCATGAGCTGGGGACTTACCAACATGCTTCTATTTGGTGGGCTGCAAACCCAGCACATTCAACAGCAGACAAGCAACAGACAAATCCCCCCTCTCCTACCCAGTGAAGACACGAAATGGAGTACTTTAGATTGGCAGAGTGGTGGGAGCAGGGATATGCTCTCCAGGTGACCAGGCACTGGTCTTTAGGTGAGGCTGGGTGTGTCTGAGGTGGGTTTGATTCCTTGCCTCTGCTTTAGCCTCGCTGTGAGAGGGATGTGTGGATGGGAGGCAAGCAACGACTCTTTTGTGGCTACTCTGGAGGTTCCTCTTTCAGAGCTTTACAGGCACAGTGGGTGATTTGTAGGCCAGACAAACAGTAGCTCATGCCATCTGCATAAAACTGGCTATAGGACTTCATGCTAGTCCCCAAGGTCTGTTCCTCGCTGCCAGCGGGGAGGATTTGTCTCTCCTGCAGAAATGTTCCTGGCATTTGATTCTTGGCTTTCTCACCTCTGCAGTGACAGACTCAGTGTTTCCCACCTGCCCTTTCACTGAGCACCGCTTCCACAGGACCTGTTGTCCAGGGGCTCTGCTCGGGTAGTCGCCCTGAGACCTAGCATAAACCTGCTGTGAAGGAAAGTGGGATTTTAGTCACAGGAGGGAGATGGGAAGTTATTTACCTTTTTCCAGTCTTATCTAAGTTCAGTAAGGGAGGCCTTTCATGCAAGGAAAAGGCTAATTGTCCTCTGCTTTATTTGGGTGAGAAGAGATTCTCTTGGAAGAGTCTATTTTCTATTTAGAAAAAATCTTTGTCAGCTAATATTATTAAGGCCTGGTGAATGCATGGCAGCTTCTGTGTGAAATGAGTTTGGCAAGCTCATTTCACGTCCTAGGCTGTAGGTATAGGTGTCAGAAACCAGGAGCTTGTCTCTTGCCTGGTCAGTGAAGAATCCAGCAGCCTTTGGGATCTGGGGCCTTAAGAACTGGGGCCCAGATCCATTGCAAGGCAAGGCAGACGGAGGGAAGCAGCCAATGTTCTTCCTCAGCTTCTCTGGAGACAAATCACAGGCTTTCTGGAGGTTTCAGCTGGCTGCCTTTGGGGCTACACAAGAAAGCCCAAGAAGAGGCATTTCAAGGTCTGACAGGCTCAATCTGTAGGTAGTGCAATGGCACCATGTCTTTGCTACCCATTTTAGAAAGGTTGACTGACTAAGGGTTAATCGCTGCTGAAAAGCCTCCCCCAGGTAGCTCTTACCCTACTATAGCAACAGCATGGTTGCAGTATCCTCTGATCCATTAGAACCTTATCTGGAGTTCTTTATTCATCTTCTAAAATCCCTTTAATTCTTGTCTTCCCAGAAGACGATCAACCCTCTTCTGACTTCATCCTACTTAGCCGTGTATATAATTGCCTATAGTAATCCACAAAAATAGTCCTGATACCTTGCTGCTTGGGTTATAAAAAAACCACTTTATCCTCTGTAGGAAGAATATTTTTCTCTCTTTCTTCCTTTTTCTTTAGACAGATTAATAATTTCCTGGGTTTATCACAACGCCCATGGGTGTTGAACTATTCCCCATACCTGTTATATACTGTACTGTTCTTTGATGCTAAGTTCAGCATCTCTTCCCATATTTTAATAGCACTCCATCAAAAACAGTTCTTATTTGCTTTGCATTCTGCTCTTAGTTCCTTCCTATGTTTTTTTCCCCCCTCTAATATCACATAGGTTTGATTTGTTCCCTGTGGGTGACCCTGTGATGTAACTTGGTGTATCCCTCAACAATACCTGGGAGCAAGGACTACTGGGTTCAGTTGTGCTTGGTGCATGAGAACAAGCAAGTATCTGCCACTCGCCTGGACCTGCAAAGACGAGTTGATTGGTACCTCACCTAGAAGCAAGCACCTGGCCCCATAGAGCCCTGGATTAGGCACTTTGGCTTTCAGACAGGGAGAGAGAAGGTCACAGCTAACCCAACCTTCTTCTGGGACTCATACATCCACTTCAGCCTCTGCAATCCACCCCTGAGAGCAGGAAGCAATGCTTGAAACACAGCCTCTCCTCACACTGGCTTTCCACTTCTCATCTGTCCAATGCAAGAACTAGGAGCTCATCAAGCCGTGCTGGCAGCTAGAAGGTTCAAAAGAGGAAACATCTGTTCTTCACATGTTATGTAGCTAAGCAGTAGAAGTCCATGCCACAGGGTGTTGTGCGTGCTTAAACTTTACTTATGTTCAAGGGCAGCTTGGATAGGTTTGTGAAGAAGGAATCCAAATTAGTTTACTAAATATACAGAAACAAGGTAACTGGTTAGATGGGCTTTGGTGTGACCGAGCCAGCCTCAGGGTGTTTCTTACACTTCTCACCCCATGGGGGAAACAGGTTGAGCTCCCAGTGGTGTGCTGGGGAAGGTCAAGCCCAAACTTCACAGGAGCCACCAAGCTGAACACCAGAGCTGGTGGCAATAGGACGTTCCCCAGTCCTTCTCTGGCGGCAGAGGTACAAGGCACACTTGGGCTTGCCACGCCTTGGCTGTGCCTCTTACGTGGTGTGCTGAACTATGGTGTTGCAGTGAAGGCAGCAGCGCTGTTTCCCCCAGCTGTGCTTTTCATGGTGACTGGCTCTGGTGGCATGCTCTGAAAAGGCCTAGCAGGGGGAAGGAGGCAGGTGGAGGGTTGCCTGGTTGATGCATTGCAATGCTCTTAGCTGCTCATGGAGCAATAATTGTAGCTTATAGGCTCTGTGGCGATGTTTTAAGGATCTGCATTTTGTGCTCACACATACTGCTTAATTCACATGTTAATTTTTCAGTTCCAAATGGAGATGGTATTCACCCACCTGCTTCCTTGGCATGTTGGGCTGCCTAGGTAATCTTAATGAAAGGTTTTGCATTCCTGGGACTAGAGATGGTCCAGAGGCAAGAGCTTACGTGATCAGGTCTAGGCAGGGAAAGGTGGCCTTAGCGTGAAGGCCTAGGAGATGTTACAACTCTTCTCTTTGGGATAGATGGTGAACTACATCCCTGTGCCACACTCTTTCCTTCTGGAAAGAAGGGATAACGCCACATTCTCACAGGGAGCCATCAATGCTGATCTCAGTAAGCAGTGGCAAATGAGCCTGAGCTCTTCTGAGAGAAGGTAAATACTGAATGCAAAATGGCACAGAAACAAGTGTCCAGTGTCCTCTGTAAATTGATTAAAGAGTCGTTAGCACCTAAGTATTTACTCTCCAGCTTCAGATAATGGAAGTTATTTTATAACTTTAGCTTTCCTATGAAAATGCTAAAGGTATGGGTGACACCAAGATGACTAGGTGAAAACTGGCCAACTCTTCTGTCAAGGAGGGATACTTTGGTCAGATTTGCAAGAGAAAGCAACAGACTCATCTGGCAGAAAGCAGGCTGAATTCTCCTTTCCTCCAGAGAAATCAAGCTTCTTAGGCCTTGGGAACTCGCAGATGGCTGAACAATGCAGAGATGGAAAGGAAAAGCACTTATAATCTCTTCTACCAGAACACTGGAATTATCATAGGAGAATGGCTCTGCCATCCCTCAGCCTGGTATCTTTCCTCTTTTTCTTCTCAGCACTGAGAGTTGCAGAGAAGCCACCGTGGTAGGCATCTGTAGGCTAGAAGAGAGCATGTGCCCAGGAGACATCTCCTCTCTCCCCTTCTAGTCAAGCAACAGAGGTCCTACACTGGGCCAGGAGGAGTTAAAATCCCTTCCAGAGAGATTTTATTCTGTCAAGTGTAACAGTGGATATTTTCATTATTCATATGAGTGCTGCTAAGCCTCTGTCCTCAGTAAAATCCCGTGGCAGTGAACTTCACAGGTTAATTATTCGTTGTGTAAAAATAGTCTCTCCTTTTATCAGTTCAAAATGCATTGCCTTTCATTCTAATTGCATGCCCTCTGTTCTAGTGTTATTGGGCAGTCTATATGAGGGAATGATTTACTTCTACCCATCCAGACGTTATTTTGTACCTATTTTTTCAGTCCCTTGTATTCATCTTCTTTCTATATTACCCTGCCTCAATCTCCCTATTTCTCCCCATTCAGAAGGCTCTACTGGCTTCTAATTGTTTTTGCTATGCTCTCTGTTCCTACTGTGTCATTTTGGAGGTAGAGCTGCCATAGTCAAACCCAGAAAATGGGACTCACCCCTGTGTGTCCCAGGCTTCAATCCCACAGAATCAAATAGTGCTGCACTTGGGTGACACACTGACAGAGCAGGGACAGGCCATTACTAGGCTTTTGTTCTTTGTATCTCATCCTTTATGCACCCGGATGCTGTGTTGACCTTGGTGACACATAGCCCAGATGGCATTGGCCTTATGGACACCCTTTGGGGTGCCACATCTGGCAAGGAAACGTGTGCTTCCTATCAGCATTGCTTGCTGTGCTCCACTCGCGTCTGTCATTAGAGTCCTGCATCATCACGGCTGTGGTCCCCCAACACATCACAAGGCAGGAGACAGCTCCAAAATGAAGTTGGCTTCAAAGTCATGTTGCTGTAAAGCCTTTTTTTTTTTTTTTTTGGTTGAGTTTCCTTTTATCTGTGTTTTTAAAATGCTTAGCAAATGCAGCTTCCAGCTTTCTTTTCTGTAATCATGTGGTTTGAAAACCTATAGGGAAAAGGCAAGCTGAGATGCTCAGGAAATAGCAAGCCTCCAGGAATTGAGAATTTGAGACTCCCCCTCTGTAGTGGTTTCAGCCCAGCCGGTAACAAAGGACCACGCGGCCGCTCGCTCACTCCTCCCGCCCCCCTCCGGTGGGATGGGGGGAAAACGGAGGAGAGAAAAACAAACCAAACCTGGAACCTCGAGGGTTGAGATAAAGGCAGTTTACTGGAACAACACAAAGAAATTGCAACAACAACAACGGTACTAATGAAAAAGTATACAAAAAGAGTGATGCACAGTGCAACTGCTCACCACCCGGGACCCGACGCTCTGCCACTTCCCCCACCGAAAAGAAGAGCCCACCCCCCGGCCCGCTCCCCCTTTATATACTGAGCATGATGTCACATGGTATGGAATAGCTCCTTGGCCAGTTCAGGTCAGCTGCCCCGGCTATGCCCCCCACCTCCCAGGTTCCTGTAAAAAAAAAAATTAACTCTATCCCAGCTGAACCCAGGACACCCTCTTCCTATCCATTAAATAGTATAAGATGTACAGAAGAAAGGTGAAGACTGATAACACAGACTCAACTGGCTTTCCACAGTTTCCTACAGGACTGATGAACACAGACGCTCTTGTGTGATCTGAAGAGGTGGCAGAGGTACTCTTGTAATAGAGCTACATAAAGAGAGGAGGAGATTGCTAAGGTCTTCTTGCTGCTGTGATCACTTCTTAATTCTATTACCCATATAGGTGCTGCTGCATTTGAAATCCCTTGCCAGATTGACCACTGATTGTGTTTTGGCAATTCTTTGAACCTGTTTTTGATCTTAATAGCTGCTTACATCTTACTTTTGACTGCTTTGCTTTCAAATGGTGCCAGTCAGTGTGAGAAGTGTGGACGGAGGCTTTTTGAAAGTCCAAATAAACCACCTCACTTTTCCTTTATCTGCTGTTCTGCTGACATGCACAAAGCATCCTAGTAGATGTGTGAGGCATGAATACTTTTGCTGAAGCAGTGTTGGTTTGTTCCTGTTATATCACCACTGTCATCTAGATGTTTTATTCTTTGCACTTTAATTATCTTTTCAGCTAATTTGCCTAGTTCAGAGTAAGGCTCATTGGTCTGTAATTCCCAGGATCACCACTAATGCCAATTTTAAAGATAGATAAGCTTTTACTGCCCTCTAATCCTCCTTCAATACAGTAGCTTATTTTAATGAAATATCATAAGCATTAGAAGACCTGAATAAGCCATTGAGGCTCTGTGCCTTCCTGATCTGTGGATGCATTAGGTTGTTCCTGCATCTACTCTCTCAGCCTCTCAGTCCTTGGCAATCCCTTTTCCATTTTGCTTGAAAACAGTGACACTGGACTAGCCTTATCCTCTTACTCCCCTGTCCCCCAAACACATGCTGAGAGGCATGCTGAGGAGAGATCACCTTCTTTCCCTGCAGTGTCTTTCCTCGCTCTAGCAGTCCCTCTCAGTCCCTTGCAGTTGACTCTTGGCAATGCTTCCTGCTCCTAGCAATGCCTTGAACAGAGATTTCCCAGCCATTTTGATCTATGGACTGACAGTTGTGGTCCCCCAATGGTGGTACAGACCAGTATCCATCAGAGGTAAGGCCTCAGGTGGCTAGTGTGCACTCCTTACTCCTCTTTACATGCCCAAGGAGGGCATGAAGGCTGCAGAGGGAAACTGCCTTGTTGCAAAGCTCACTTCTTCAAGGCTGAGTCTCTGCTATTGCTTTTGTGGTGCTCTGTGAGGCTTTAGGGGCCAGCATTTCCCCAGGTCAGCTCCATCAGGGCTGCAAAACTGCTTCAGGCTGGTGCTACGGTAGGACCTGCATTTCAGACAGTGGGAGCAAAGGAAGGATAAACTGTGTGAAATGACTTTCTGGGTCTGCAGACTGCTGTTGCCTTGTTTCTTATTTCCTTCAGTAGTGCTGAGCTCTCACAAGGTGAGGGGAAGAGCCCCAGAGAAGAAAAGTTCTTCAGGGTTTGAAGACTGTGGGGTTTGGTGGCTGACTTGGGTAGAGGGCTCAAGGGCTTGCTGGGGGTCTAAGCCAGGGGAAAGGCTGTGCTGTGAATGCTGGGGAGATAAGACAGAAGTCTTTCCTGTTGGAGGCTCAAGGTGATCCGTGGTACCTCCAAGCCCAGGTACAGGATGCTGAAGAAGATTTGCGTGGGCTATGTCAGGGGCTAGCACAAGAATCTGTTGTTGCCCAGCTTCCCTCAGCACCACAAAGAGGGTGATACACATGCTTAGGGCCTTACAAATGACCTTACGGGTGAATAAAGGCTGGGGCAGATCTCTTAGGAAAACTGGATCCTTTATGAGGCATAAGAGGAGGCAGGTACATTGCTTTTTCCTTCACCTCCTGCCATGCTGAACTGCTCTTTTCAACTAGGATTGATTTATCTACATAAGAATGACATTTAAGGGCAATCTGTTCACATTTGGTACATAGCAATTTATAATCCATATCTGCACCTTGTTTAATCCTGCTGCTCTAAAGCAAGTGTCTTTATCATCAGCTGGAAGGCTCGGTAAGTGAAATGATACATCTTTGCTCATTAAAAACACAACTCCCCTTCTCTGTGATGAGTATGTAGCGTAAAACATTTTAGCATCCCATTTGCTTTTCATTTTCTCATGCTCGCTATCTGTCAAATGAGTCGAGTCTTTTGCCTCTTAATATACTGCTCTTGTATGTGTATGCAGCTGCCTTTCAATAGCATTCTTCATTTCTGTAGGCTGCTATATCAGAAATCCAATGGTGGTTTCTAAACAGCGACTCAGATGACCCCCAGCTGAATTTTCTCCTACCTTTTCCTGGTGATGTCACACCTGGGGACTTTAATATATGTGTCTGAGACCTCTTAGTATCCCATTTAAACATATACTCTGTCTTGCTGGCACAAGATAAGCTGTGGTGGCTAATAACACATCTAAATCACACCATGATCATCAGCAGTGTCATATCTACCTACCTCTGTTTCCAAACCTATCTGGAGATTGGGCAAACGTGGTTTAATACTGTCATCTGCTGTGATCCACAGGAGGCAACCAGCTCATCCAGCTTGGATTGTCTAATGGTTAGGGGTGGGATGGAGAAGGCACGGAACGTTCAGTGCTGAGCAGAGCCTCAGCACTTGCACTTCAGCCAGCACAGACGGAGTCAAGGCAACCAGCACAGTCTGGAGGGCAATGCAGCTCCCCAGAGGGAAATGCCACACAGTGAGCCTTGCATCTCTGCAGGCTGCATTAGCAAAGGTGGGATTTAGTTGCCAAAATACAGGTGCCTCGAGCTGTTTGAGACACCCTGGGGCATGCAGGGTGTTCTCACTGGACCCACAGCCTTCTGAGGAGCAGCCCAGGGAGGCTGGGAGTACACAGAGCCATCATACTAGAGTGGTGAATGGCTTAACTATGTGGGAACCATGTTACCTTGAACTCTTACGCTGGGTTCAGCCTGATTTTGAGGTGGGAAAATGATTATTAAGATCAAGTATTAAGTGGTCATAGTCATTGATATAATGACAGAAGTCATTGATATAATCTCAGGGTACGAACTCAGACAATGGTATCTGAACATCTTCACCCTGCTGCATGATGTCAAATTGGTTTGGATGTAGAGAGGAAAAGATTGAAAAAAATTGTAGAGAGCTGTCAAACTTAAAAATGAGAGTCCTTATGAATGCTATTAGAAATGCCCATTTTTGTAAGCACTGAACAAGCATCAGATCTGCTGCTTTGCTCAACAGGACTTCTAGTGCAGAGGGGGGAAAAAAAGCCACAAAATAAAGGCATGTTCTGATATCCCCTGCAGAATGCCAGATACATCTTTTATATCCATCCGCCTAAAGCCTGCACACAGTCAGTGTGCTGAGGACATATGCTGATGACAAAACTTCCGGAGAGCTGGATTATCGCACAGATACTTTGTGGACTTTTTGTTTCTGTGTGTGCATAGAAAATAATCTGGCAGCAACATGTAAGAAACTTGCCTGAGTAGCCAAGGGACAAATGAGGACAGTGTATTTAATTTTAACTGTTGATGCTACATGCTGTCCTCATTTGTTCCTCAGCCAAGCTACTAGCATGTTTTTCTCTTAATTTGATCTGTTACTCCTAACCTACTTTATTTCTAGCACAACCTTTCACCACAACAGCTACCCATCTGCCAGCTGAACAACCTTTCTTAAAGCAGGGAATAAAAGAAAACATCTCATTCTGTGCTGGAGTTCCCCAAAGCCCTAGACCAAACCTGTGGGTGGTGCCTGTAGGAAAAGCAGTTCTAGTGCCACCTAGGAGAGTCTCTGAGCATCCTGCATCCGCTGAGCACGAGCCACCGAGGGCTGCTGCCTTCTCATTCCCATCCTGGCCCTTCTCAATTTGCTTTCAGCTAGAGACAGCTGTATTACACTATCAGCACGTTCTCCCTCTTTAGATGGCCAGCTGAGAGCAACAGGTACCAGATAGCCGAGTGATCACATCAGGGTGGAAGCTGACTTCAAATGCTGGATGTGGTCAGTTTGGGAAGCATGGATAATTTGCATTTCCAAACTCTGAAAGACTTGCATGCAAATGACAAGCAGCTGGCATGGAGCTTTGATACATCCTTCAAACTGCGAGTAACACCTGATCAGAGATTAGCAAAGGTAGTATCTCTAGTTAATAAGGGCGATAAATGTGCTCTGGGCATGTACATGGCCATGTCTGACCTCAGCAATATTTAAAGCTTTTGAGCAACTTGTGAAGGATGGAAAAATTAGCAGAGGTAAATGGAAAAGGTCATACAATGAAACATGAGTTTTGCCATGGGCAGATCATGGCAGAGCAATCTGATATCATTCTTTGAGAAGGCAGCTGATTTTCTAGACAAAAGAGATGTGGGAGATCTATTTATGCTTCAAATACATTTTTGATAGGATGCCACTCAGAAACCAGTGGAACTGAAGTATTTGGGGATCAGTAGAGCTGACAATTAGGCTAAAAAACTGGCTCAAGAGGAGCTGACAGCAGAGCATGTTTCACAAGAGTGTACTGATCAGGCTTAAGGGTCTAGCGGTGTTTCTTAGGGATGAATCCTAGGACTGATCTAATGTTTTCATTAATGGAAGCATAGGTGTCCTCTGGTAGAATTTGATATTCACACAAAGATGGGAGACATCAGCAGGACAGAAGAGGAACAGAATATCATGCAGCATCATATTGGCTAGCAAAAATGATGATGGGTTTCTCATCAGTGTGTACAAATACCTGAAGGGAGGGTGCAAAGAAGGCAGAGCCAGGCTCTTGTCAGTGGTGCTCAGTGACAGAACAAGAGGCAATGGGCAAAAACTGAAACACAGGAGGTTCTTGAACATCAGGAAACACTTTTTCACTATGAGGATGACCAAGCAGTGGCACAGGTTGCCCAGAGAGGTGGTGGAGTTTCTATCTTTGGAGATATTCAGAAGCCATCTGGACACAATCCAGGGCCGCCAGCTCTGGGTGGTCCTGTTTGAGCAAGGGCTTGGACAAGATGACTTTCAGAGGTCGCTTCCAACCTCAACCTTTCTGTGATTCTGTGTGAAAATGATACAGCCAGGAGAAAGGCAAATGCCAGTCCTCTCAAATAATATATTTCCTGCAAAGAGTGGGAATTACTACTGCCATCAGAAGGGCTGCTTACAAACAGAAGTAGGCTGGAAAAAGGCTTTGTAAGCATTGGAAAGCAGTGAGGTTCTGCAATAGTTTCTCAGCAGGTGTAATGAGGAGAAAAAGCTCCAGTGGGATTTAAGAAGGAACTTGTCAACATGTAAGAGAAATATGGTCATTTGCTTGCCAGAGGGAGCAGGGGATTGGGCTCAGGTATTTCAATTGCAAGCCTGTATTTTTAAACTGCCAAGAAGGGCAAATCCACCTTTTAGGGTATTTCTCCAAACCTGAAGCTTCAGAGAGAGTCCCTTGGCATCAGCAGGACAGTGTTATGTTCTATATTCTTTCATTTTCTAGGTCATCATCTTTAAGCCCTTGCTGAAAGTTCACCTCTTCCTGTTGGCTTCCTAAATTCAGAAAAAGTACAAACATAGCAGACTTACAATACAATCTTCCGTGCTTTTCTAGGTTGCTGTAAGTCTAGGTTTTGGGAAATCAAATGTGTCACTATAATTGGCCTGGGCTGCCTTCCTGATGCTCCCTGCTCTCTGCCACAGATTTATGTAGTATTTCCTGTTATCAGAGGGTTATCTTTTCCCATAATGTACCAAATGTCTTTAATGGTGCTCTCTGGGAAAATATCTCCATTCAGCAGTTTCACACCTCTGGGCAACCTGCTAAGAAATGTAGCACTCTGACAGCATGAGCAGTGAGCTAAAGCCCTCAGTTCTGCACATTGCACCAGGAAATAATTGTATTCCCACTTTGAATTTTCCTGCTCAGGCATGGTGGCTCACACCCTTCATGGGTCACTCTGCTTCCACCTTTGCTCTCCTGGAGTTGTCACTAGCCTGCCTGGGGGGAAGGCTGGCAGGGAGAGAGGCAGAGAGGTATGCAGGTCCTGTGTCATTTGGAGGTGACAGGAGCTGGGGGAGAGGAGGGTCAGGGACATGTCTGTGAGCTGACTCCCAGGTGTGGGCTCCATTGTCCCTCTTTCTGCTTGCCGTGCCTCTGTATACAGCTGGCACAGACCTTGGCATGTCCTTTGCAGTGCAGAGCCTCCTGAGCACCAGCCAGCTTGCTGCAGGACTCGGAGTATTACGGAGCTGAGGTTTCCAAGAGAAGCTGATTCCAGGCAGGTCTGGACATACCCACCCCAGCCTCTACAGCCAAACTTATTGCTAGAAGTTTATAAACACAGGAGGGAGAGAGAGGAAATTCAGGTACCTTCATCCAGGCAAGGAAGTGATCAGTGCATCCTAGTGCCCAGCCCCACAGTCAGGTACTGGTCAGTGTTACATCTTCTTTTGGGCTAATGGAGGAGCTGTGGCATAGAGTTAACCACAAGCCAAATGGAACAATAAAACACTGATTATCTGTCAGCTGAGGAGGATAATTTCTTTTTTTTTCCCTTTGGTATGGAGGTATGTATTTTACTGACAGCTTCAGCTGTAAAAGAACAACAGAAATATGTTTGTGCTAGGAGACAATAATCCGTGACACGCTGGAGATCTGTGCTACTCTGCTCTCTGCATCATAGATAACAGCAATGTCACAGTGCATCTCCCAAGCCGAACAAAAACACCACCACAGCAGCAACTGAGATGCTGCAGCTCAGATTAACGATGCCATTGCAATCATGACTATTACTCAGAGATATTCTCCTTTCTGTGAATATGCTGCATGCGTTCAGCTTTCCCAGCTGTGGTATGTGGTCTGGTCAGCTGGCGATGCAGGCTTAGAGAGGCTGAGATGTCAGCTTTCGGTTCAGCTTTCTAGTGCTGCTGGGAACACACAGAATCTGAAAAATGAGAAAGGATCCTGTTTGCATCACTCCTGACACTAATGGCATCTTGTGGCTATGGTGAGTCCCACCTGGCCAGGTAATGGGCTGTTATATGCTGGATAAATTCAGCCTAGACTGAGTCAAGCCTGGGTACAAGTGATGTCCCAAGCTTGGTACCTCCAACGGATGTTGCAGGTGTTTTAAGCCTGAACTACCAACAGCACCATGGACAAAACCATGTGGATCACATAGCCCTAAGGGCTCATGACCCTCACAAACCTCTTCTTGCTTTTCTCACAGCATGTAATACAGGCTGACTGTATTATAGGATAAACTTCCCCAGGGTTAGGTTATACCTTCAGGTTTCTTTCTGTCTCTCTTAGAAGAATCCAGCACCAGCCAGTGTCAAGGACTTGTCACACTCAGCCCCTCAGTTCCTCTTTTCTCATAGAAGCAGGCTGAGCTGCTGCTTCTTAAGACTCAGGACATTGTAGAGAATATTTCAAGACTCATTGCACCAAAGCCTCCCTCGCTTCAGAGCTTTGATACGGAAAATATGGAAACAAACCTGAGTTTCGCCTTTTCTAATTACTGCTTAGTGCTTGAGATGTGTCTCTCACATTTCTGGCTGCCATGGGAAAGTGGTGATGTGGAAAGCTGATGTGTATTAGAAGAGCTCAGATTTGACTCCCTGTTGCTGCTGGCTCCACTTCTCTCCATAGAGCCTGTAGTACACCCTGAATTTCTGTAGATGTTGCTGCATGCCTGCAGTCTCCCAGCAAGGCTTTTCACAGAGGGAAGCCCACAAATCCAGAGTATCTGGAGGAAGCTGCACTTTCAGAGGGGCTTCTCTTTCCTCCCTGGGCTCCAGAAAGCAAAGATATAGGCATGGAGGCTGATCTCTGCTGTCTGACAGTGAGTCTTGAGGAACTAGCTAGCTAGGATGTATTGGGATGGGTGCTGAAAGGTCACTATGGCTAAAGCTGGTGGAGTTAAGAGTTTGTTGAAAATCATTGCTGACGTCACATGCTGGCAGCATGTCTGTGTTGCATTGCCTGTGCCACTGGGTTCCTCAGCACTGGCACCACAGTGGTGGGTGGTGCCTGGTCTGGAAACACGGCTATTCCTAATGTCATCCTTCCATCTTGGCGAATCAAGTGCACTCCCCAGCATGCCCCAGAGCATCCCACAAGTCTGAGCCTGGCCTTCCTCAGCATTGTGTGTACCCACCCTCTTGGGTTACAGGAACCCACTAGCTCTGAAGCATGAGGTCTGGGGGCAGAGGAGATGCCTTTTTATAACCTTAGACAGCCATGGCCTCTGCAAAGTAATCTGCAGAGTTACCAGCTGAAACTCATGGTGTGCAAGCCCACGCAATCCCTGCAACAGGTCCTGCCCTGGGGATATTAGTTAAAGCCAGGCTGGAGATTGATGTGACTGCTCTTGACTGAGGGCAGGTAGGCAGGAATCAGCTGGGTCCTGGGCACCCAGAGTAAATCCCAGCAGATGGGAAATACTCCTTTGTGACAGATGCAAGACCTTAGAAACAAGCAACCTTCAAAGACGATTACTCTGAGATGCGATCTGTGCCAGGCATGCACAGAGCGACTAGAGAGACTCTTGCATCAGTGCTCTCAGTGCCACGTATCATTGGGCTCCTCAGCCCCATGGGATGGATGGGGGGCGGGACGGGGAAGACAGGGAAGGGACTGGGGCAGCAGGCTGCAGCTGGGGAGGGAGTTAGGCTGCTGCACAGCTGTTCTCCCCTCCCACCACCTGCAGCAAGTAATGCATAAGGTAATGGAGATGGTGAGGCTCTGTCTCCTTCTTTCTCTGTGCCCCTCCCAAATAAGTCCAGCTTATTTAATTAATACAAGTCTCTAATCTGCAAACACAGGAGAAATTTCTCATGGGAGAAATTACTTACTCTGGTTTAAGAAACCAGGCAAAGAAAGATGGTGATGGGTTTAAAGAAACAGCCATGACTGGAAACACACAGCCAGAGCTGGAACAGAGGACTGACATATTCATGTCAGACCTGACCAGGATCTGCTGGGGCTTATCTACACTACATGATAGGCTTGGCATGAGTGCTTGGATTTGTTTGTTTGTAGGTATTGTTTCTTTTCAATGCTTATGTCCTAAAATGAAGGGTATGGTGTTTTGGGGAAGCTGGCAAGTCACTGATTGTCACTGTCCTGGAGCAGGGACAGAGCTGTGACCCCTGAACTGAGGCTGATGGTGCTCAGAACAATCAGAGGCAAGTGCAATTGGGATGCTGTTATAAAACTATGGCACTGTCCTAAAATGATGGTAGCTGAAGGTCTTAGCACTATGTGAAGTATCTGGCAAAGTTTGGGATGGAGGGGTTAGCCCTCCTCACTCTTACCTCTACGTGTCCAAGCAGCCAAGCCTGCTGGAGGGGGAGTATCAATATGTTGAAGGGAGTGCAAATAGTTACAAGGCCTGAGGAGCTGGTGGTGTCACCCTCAGCAAGCAGGGCACGGAAGAAATGCACCTCTCTGGCCTCCTCCATATAGTTGTCTCAGTTCTCTGCTCCCTGCCAGTGGCGTCAGTCATGGATGTCCTGAAGAGGCTGTCAGACTGGGCTGCCCAAGAGGACAACCTGACTGGTTTGATAAACTTGTCACTTCTGCCTCAACTCAGATCCCAGAGCTAAGGGATTTTTGTTCATCCTGCCTGCCTCAGGCTTGCAAGGATGTGTGGCTCCTATGGAGACTGAAGTGCAGGAGCAACCAGCAGAGCAGAGCTGATGGCGTGCACTCGAACGGCAGCTGCTGTGGAGGAGGCACAACAGGACGTTCATGCCCTGCAGGTGTACACGTTCACATCCCATGCAGGTGTATGGGATCCAGCTAAATGCCCATCCAGCTCAGCATCTCAGCAGCTGGTGCTGTATTCTTGGGAAGAGTGTGAGGACAAGTGTGCAGTGCAGGTTCTCCAAAATACTCTCCCAGCTCCCAGCAATCTGAAGCTCAGAGACTCTCTGACCAGAGCTGCTTGGTTAAGCCATCAGTAGGTTTGTCTTCCTTGACTTTGGTTCGCTGCCTGTTGAATCCGTGTTGATCTTGAGCATCCCCAACACCCCGTGGCAAGGAGTCTCACAGCTTAACAAAGCACTGCATGAAGAACCACCATTTCTTGTTTGCCTTGGACCAGCCACTTCCTAGATTCATTGGATGCTCCCTCACATAATTCTGGTATCAGAAGAGACAGCAAATATCTCTAGCTTTGGCAAATGCACTGAAATCTGCCCAGTCCAACCTAGACGCTGGCAAGTTTAAGGGCAGGCTTAGGCTACATTCAGCTTGCAGGCTGTGGATTGCCCATCACTTTTAGGATTTGCTAGTTATCTGGACTTAGATGTCACCCTACAGCTTCATCTTTAGCAAAGAGAGAAAGATCTCACCAGATACATCTGCTGTCATGAAATCCCAGGCCAGAGTCAAGGCAGAAGCTGCTCAGGAGGTCCTTGCTCTGCAGGCAGAGCTCGAAGCAGGACTGGGTGAGACCACAGCTGCGCTAAGCTCCTGGTATCACAGCCCCCCATCCCCCTGTGGGCTCCCTGCCCAGCTGGCACATGGCAAGCAGATAGGATCCCTGTCTGGCTGTGCCACTCGTGGGGCTTGAACACCTTGCCCCAGACTGGGGATGAGGCAGAGGTAAGCCCATTCTTCCATGCATGTGCATCAGGGGAGAGATAAGGCGGTTGGCAGATGGGGCTGAGCCGCTTTCTGAAGGGCTGATGGCGGGTGGAAAGCACTCATGCCCTGTTCACCGAGTGGCAAGGGCAGCAGCTCATCTCCCCCCCTGGGTCTTGTGTCCTTTCAGCGCATTAGCCCTGCACACAAAGGGAGGCTGCATTGCACACCAGCAGGAACTAGCCTGGCCTTTGAGCAGCACAATCACCCCTTTCACTGCTTTCAGCTGGCTTGCTCCACTCTGCACCCCCACAAGGGACTGGGAGCAGAGCCCGGGGTTGGGAAGCCCTTGTCTGGGAGGTCTGCCACCCTGGTTATCTGAAGCGGTTGCTTGGCTCCTTTCAGATCAGCAGTTCTCCTTCCTACCAAGACCTGCACCACTGAAATTGGTGATCCAGCTACTGCAGCACCTGGGGGAGAAATCTTGGGCCCATGCAAGGGCATGGTTTTCAGGTGGGTCATTGCCTGTCCTCACTAGTACCTCCCTGTGCTGGTACCCGGAGGGGCAGCGGGTGCTCAGCAGCCCTGCCAAGCCAGATGCTTTGACCTGACTACTCCCCTGTCAGTTTGGGTGCCAAGATTTGGCACCCCTCTTTGGGAACAGTGCTCTGGTGTGCCCGTTCACTCCTCAGGGACAGGGAATAGTGACCTGGCCCCTCTCCCTGACTGGTCTGTGAGGTGACAGCTCAGCTTGGGAAGCACTGATGCTCGGGACAACGTGTCGTTCACCGTCTTATTTCCTCTTCCCTGTCATGTATTTCAGGGCCTCTATTCACTCTCACCAGTCATTCATGCCCCTGCACCGACACGTTGTTTTAGAAGTTGGCCCTCACTTTGGATAGCCCCCCAGATCACCCTTGTTTCAGAGGTGTGCACTAGGGAGTGAAGGATACAGGGAAGCAGCCCTGGCAGGCACGGATACCAGCATCAGTTAGGCTGCAGGATAGGCAGGTCTTGGGGGGAAAAGTGGTAGAATTTGGTTTTGGTTTTCTTTTTTAAAGAATACCTTAGGACCTCTAAATCCTGCTTGGAAATCTGCTTTGTCAAAGGCCAGCCCTGCCTCCCAGAATCTGCTCCCTTTAGTTTCTTTGTGCTTCTGAGCAATCTGCTCCTACACATGTTAAGAAGCACTTAGCAAGTGACTAAAACAAAGCCTCAGAAAAGGAATAACCTAAGGATTTAATAAACTGCAAACGAAATTATATAAAAAAATTTCCCAGGCAGTTGAGTTTTCAGTGATTAAGAAAATACAATTTCCTGTAATTAAATCTTAACAAGAAATGTTATTAAAAACACTCTGTCCCAGCTTTTGTAATAATTGCCCATTCCCCCAGAACAGTAAACAGAATTAGAGTCTGCAACACACACTGTAATCCATGTGTCATTTTGATCAAATTTGCCTTAATAACTTTATCTGGAGAGAAAAGTTGAATCACAGTGTCTGAAATGGAAACCCCTGCACGGCAAATGTGACATGTGGCTGCTGCTGGGGCTGGGGCAGGGGACAGTTAGGGTGGAGGGGATGCTGGCACCTGCCAGAGGTGGCTGATGCTGGCAGGGCTGCCCTGTACTTGCAAGGGCTCCCTCCACAGCTGCTGCTGCACCCTAAGCCCCAGGGCTTAACAGGCTTGGTGCTCCTCTCTGTGTCGTAGGGCATGTACCCTGCTTGTGGCTCTACCCCTCAACATCTCCATCCCAAAATTCTTTGGTGCCCTGGCTCCCCCCATGGTGCCCCAAACCTCCCTCCTGGGAAGCCCTGCTCCGCAAGGGTCATTTGCCCACATCCGTGGTTTCAGCCCCTTCCCACATTGTCTCTCATGCCCAGTGAAGCACTCCTGGTGCTCCCTTTCACGCAGTGTGTGATCGCACTGCTGCCACCTGCGTTTTAGGGCTGGTGCTGGGCTTTGTGCCAACACATCCCTGTCCCCGCTCCTTGGGTCTGGCTACCAGGGATCTCTGACCGTGCAGCTTCCGCACCTTTGCCCGTGCTGCTTGACCCCCCTTCCCTCTGCTTGCCCATGGCTACAGCCCACTGTGCCGTTTCTGCCCATGCCCCCTTCCAGCAGCAGCCCCATCCTGCTGGCCCTTGGTTCTTCTCCTGCTTTCAGGCTCCCCAGCACTCGCCCAGCACTGGCTGTCCCTGGCTGCAGGCAGAAAGGAGGTTTTTATCCCTGCCCGGTTGCTCTCCCCAGTGCTGCTGGCAAGGCGTTGTGCATTTCTTCTCCGATCCCTTCCAAAACCTCCTCCAGAACACCGGGGCTGGGAATAAAAGTCGAGCAGAGCGTGGCGTGGGGAGCGCTGGCACATCCTTCTTGGGTGGCAGAGACTAACCAGGGGCTCTGTCAGCTGGCTGACAATTTCCAGCCTAACCTGAAATCAGTCCGACAGCAGTTGGGCAGCCCACTCACCTGGGGGGTAATTTTTAAAGCCGGTAATTGGCTGTCATTGCTGTTGTGTCAGGCTATGCCACTCGCCCTCTGGCAAAGCCTGGGAAATGAGTGGGGAACCTGCTTGCACAGAGGATGAAGGTTTCTCATGTGTGCAAGGGTGGCCACAGGTAGAGATGGGGCAGCGGCTGCACACGCTGGGCAGGGCTGTCCTGGATGCTCCTGCTCTGCATCTTGCAGTGCTGGGGAAAAATAAAGTCCCTGCTATGAACAGGAACTGTTAGCAGCCAATGTGAAAGGGGAAGGGATCTTGTAAGCAGCTTTACTGCAGAGAGGTGCTGGCAGATTTTTCTAGGAAGGGCAGAAAGACTTGGAAAGTGATGGTCTGGTACCAAAGGGAGGGGTGTGGGCTTGAATTCGGAGTGGTCTTGCTTCAGATGCTGTTCCCAGCCACAGGAAGAGGCTATTTTCTCTTGGAAATGTTGTCCAGATGTGCTATAGAGCTGCAGAGCCTCTGCCAGCAGTGGCAGAGCATGGCACTAAGCAAAACCTGGATCTACTATCTGCAGGGACTTCTGACATTTCAGTGGTTGTTATGTTCCCAGGTAGAGGTGAAATGTAGAAACTGGGAAGATTTGAGGGGAGCAGAGAAGCTTTTGAACTACTATGCCATTTTTGTCAAAGGGCAAACATCTGGACATGCTGTACAATTCTGTTCAGTAGGACCTTGCATTTTCCCACCCAGCTTTGTTGCCCTTTAGAGCTGTAGTTTAAGAACCTGCTGTCCTTGTTCTCCTCTAGTGATCCAGCTTCCCATCTAGCTGTACCCCAACCCTCGTGCCTCCTATGACACCGTGTAACTCATGGAGGCTCTCCTCGTTGTACTGCAGGAGATACAGGCCAAGCCAAGCAGAGAGGACTCAGCTTCTCAAGGAGAATCTGAAGCCTGAAGTATGAACCCCACAAGGCTCTGTACTTACAAGGAAGCATGGGTTCAAGCCAGAAAGACCTCATGAACCAGTTGCGCTCCATCCCCTGGCCCTGTCAGTAGGTGCCTGGCTGTGAGAAGAGGACAGATCCTGCAAAGGTGATGCTGGTCAGCCAGCATGGCAAATAGGGGGAGGATAGATGGTAGAATGCTTCCATCTATCTATCTACATACCTACCTACCTACTTACCTACCTATTTTTCACTACAACCTCCCTTTTTCTACAGTTACACCAATCCATCCATCTCTCTCTAGCAGAGAAATGCCCCATTACACTGTTTGATGGTAGCATCTCCCTCTCCAAGTAGTGTTTCTATAGGGGCAATCATCACAGTATCAAGGCATCACCTGCCTACACAAGAAAAGTCTCAGAAAGTGCTCTGCACCTGTGAAATATGGTGATGAACCATTTTCTAGCTCTGAAAACCAACAAACAAACATACAGCAGGTGCCCTCTCTAAACAATGGCTTCTTGCAGAAACTAAGTTATTGGCTGTACAGGATCCAGTGGTCCTGCTACCCTGCAAAAGCTGTGCACTCCCTCTGGACTCAGTCCTGCATTATTTCAGGGAGGTGGCAGGGCAGACTCTGCAGCCCACATACTCCATGAATGTATTTTGCTGGCCAATTTCTTATCTGTCAGACTCTAAAATGCCTGCTGCTGTCAGAGTGTTTGAACAAACTGCCAAATCCTCGCTCCGTGTCACACTGCTGGCATCTGTTGCTTGTTCTGGCAATAAACCAGTTTATACTGTCACGATCCAACCCAACAGTTCTCCTGAGTCTGTGCGGGATGGCTCAGGAAGGCAGTTTCCTTTTCGTAAGGTTTTTATTAAAAACAACATTGGAGAGAGGAGTTTCTGTGCTGAGATGGTCGAAGCAGTCAGGGGATTGGTTTTTTATAGCACATCGTGCAGCCGGTATTTATATGTGTTCTTCCTGCAGGGAATGGCCTTGATTCTTCTCTTCCTTCTGCAGGTGTAAATGAGGAGTCTTTTTAGTGGAGTTACCCTGCTGTGAAGCAGGTGTAAGCGACAGGAAAATCAAGCCCCATCTAAAAAGAATTGGCAAAGATAAGGTCTTGGGAGCATGTTGGAGATTGCTGCTTCAGTAGGTACTTGAGGAATATTCTCTGTCAACCCAGACAGTGGGGCCGTCAGCAATAGAAACCAGGTTTAAATAAAAACTTCCTCAGCTATTCAGTGGAAAGCAAGGCTACAGCAGGGCTAGGCTTCAGATACCAGGGCAGACTCTGTGGGAATCCACTTGCCTCTCAGGGGAGGGCTTGGTGTGACCAAGCAGCTGTGATGAGAATCTGGGGGATCCTGAGGCTAGTTTGAGTACAAAATGTCTTTTGGAAACAGGCCGCTCTGAACCTTCCAGCAAAGGAGAAATTATTTCAAAAAACCCAGTGTCACAAGTGAATCAGACACCCTGCTTTGAAACTGAACTTCTCGTTCAGTTCTCAACCTGAGATCTGCTGGGGGTTGAGCTGTTTCACGCTTGATGTGTCCACAGCAGCGTTTTTAGCTGTGAGCCCTCAGGCGTACAGAGGAATGTTGCAGACCCTTGTCTGGAAGTTGGGGTCCAAGGGTCTGGGAAAAGTTTGTTCGGATCAAAGTCAGTGTGGGGTCCTCTCAGCTATTACCTGCTAGAGGTCCAGCCCAGGGCAATGAGATACTCCTGGTATTTCACCTTGTGCCTCTGTCTTTTGGAAGTCTGGCCTTATTGCCCACTGGGAAGAGAAGTGGTTGGAAGCCCATCTAGCTCCAGCTGCTGGAGTAGGAGGGTTTATCTGAGCAAAGGAGAAGACGTACAGCTGGGCCATAGGCAGTGCTCCAGGAAAGCCCTGATTGGATTATGAAAGCTGGAAGATTAACACTGAGACCTCAGGTAGCACTTGTAAGGAAGGCAGCTACTATACCTTCTGCACACTGTGCCTTTGCTGGAGAAGCCTAATGCTAACCTGCTGCCCTGGGCTACCACCTGCCATTATTAAATAGGACAGTGACCTTTTAGAAACTGATCCTAAAATCTTGCCCATCTAGTGAACCCACTCTTGGAGACCCACCTCTAGGAGATGTAAGTCAGACCAGAGCTGTGCTGATACAAAGCTGTAGTGTCAGAGGTGCTTATCCATCAGGAGACTGTCATGTGATTTCTGTGCTGAGGGTGTTTAACACCACTGCCGTGGTCCTGCCCAGCAGTGTACAGGCTTCCCACCTTACCTTTTTCCCCTGGCCTCACAAACAGCCAGTGCCTGAGCTCACTTGGCTTGTACCTTACCTCCGAACTTCAGCATCCATTGCTCCTCCTTCTTCTAGGCAACACAGTCCCCTCTCTCCTCCACATCCTCTAGGGAGGGTGCAGCATGATGTGATTAAAAGTAGAAAGCTGGAAGGAAAGACGGCTTTTCTGTAGTAGCAGATACAAACAAGAAGACCTACAGAGATTGTGTGCCTGGCTCAGTTTCATTAAGGTTTTTAGCTTTCGACTCATGACAGGTGTTGAGTTAAATCACTCAGGTCATGTTTTATAGTAATTAAAAAAACCCCGAAAAACTGAGAGATAGTAAGCCATTTTCAGGAATTCCCCTCCCTTTGTGTTACTGCAAAATTTTAATTATCTTGCTCTGGACTTTGCACTGATCTTTGGACATTAAAACTGAGACCTTAAGCTAAGGATCATGCTCTAATTTGGCATCGCTGTTGCATAGCAATACAGCTTCCTTGGCACTTTTTTGCAAACCTTGAATTCTCCTTCTAATCCTGCACTGGCTGTAGGGGCAGCAGAGCTCTCTGCTTTGGCCATGGCTCTTTTGAACACCATCCACTGGCTCCCTCCCTGTCCTAGGAAGCTGTGCAATCAAAGTGACATTCTTCAAAGTCAGCATACCCTGCAGATGTATGCATGCAATTAGTAACCTTCCTACCCACCTGAATTTTTGGTATCAATCCTTCCTTCCCTTTGAAAACATCTCAAGAACAATCCCCCTGTGGCCTTTATCATCCATCAGAGGCCCAGAGACCCTATAGAGTCAGAAGGAATGTGAAAATACCTGTTTTTCTCTAAGTGGACCCAATGCAGTGAAGATCTGTGGGACTTTGAAGCTGAGGAACTCCTCACCAGAGGATGTTAAGCTGCCAAAGTTTATATGGGTCCAAAAGGAGACTGGACCCAGAGGCAGCTCCCAAGGAGTACCTGTGCTTCTCCTCCACCCTGACACCCCTTCTTTCTGGCCAATGGGTGGGCTGGGCTGATGCACGCTTGCAGACACACAAAACTGATGCATGCACCCGTGTCCTGCTTCTCCACCCATCTGGGGGTCAAGTACGTTCCTGCAGAGGGGTGAGCAGGCAGGTGCATGAATATATATATGAATATATAAAGTTGCTGCAGGTCAATGTTACAGTGCTCGTTTTCTTGAAGCCACAGCCAGCCTTTAAAGCACAAATGTGCCTGTCTGCTTCCGTTCATTTGAATTTTGCCTGGCTGTTTTATGAAAGGTTTGAAAGGGCTCTAAGTTTGTACTGTGTTATGCATGTTCAATAATGCATTTCCTGCTCACAATGTTTAAATGGTTATCTTCATTGTTATTTATTAAAACATCTC
Source organism: Haliaeetus albicilla (assembly GCF_947461875.1). Classification (NCBI taxonomy): domain Eukaryota; kingdom Metazoa; phylum Chordata; class Aves; order Accipitriformes; family Accipitridae; genus Haliaeetus; species Haliaeetus albicilla. Next base: position 22,022,675 of record NC_091495.1, on the reverse strand, counting down.
CAAGAATGTCTGGACATTCATGGCTCTGCATCTCAAGTGATTCATTAAAATCCACTTCCCCTGTCACAAACTGCACTCTTGCATTATATTCTGATCTCCACCACTGAGTGGGTGAGAGACCCCATGTAAGGCGGGATAAAATCTTTATCCCACTGCACATCTACAGGACAGGGGTGTCTGCACAGTCTCCTGTGGATGGATGTCAGCCGAGACTTTCAGTTCTCCCCTCTTGGTTACATGTGAGCAAGCTCTCCCCTAGTGTTAATGCCTGCTAGCAGGGTGCTGATTTGCAGCTGTCCTACCCCTGTCTCTGCAGCATGATTTAGGAATGTAAGTGTCACACCTTGATAACCCAGCTACATGGCTTCTGGATTAGAGCTGGCTGGTGCTGAGCTCAGATGATAGGCAAGCAGAGCTGGCAGGCAGAGTCTGCACTGATACCTGCAATAATCACGATGGAAACCTCATGTAAGAGCAAAGACAGTATTTGCAAACGCAGGGAAAGCGCGCTGTCTTCAGTCAGCAGTCCCCTCTGTTTGGCACTTGTGAGATCGCATCTGGAGTACTGGATCCAGTTTGGGGCTCCCTGGAAAGAGGTACCAACAAACTGGAATGAGCCAAGAGGAGGGACACTGAGATGGTTGCGAGCTGGAGCACCCAGCATGTGAGAAGAGTCTGGAGAAGCAGGGACCTGTTTGCTGTCTTCAGCTATCAAAAGAGCCATTGTAAATAGGATGGAGCCAAATTGTTCTCAGGGATGCACAGCAAAGGACAAGGGACTCAAATTGCTCCAAGGGAAATTCTGATCAGGCATAAAGGGAAAAAAATTGTCCCCATGAAAGTGGTCAAGTGCTGGAACAGGTGCCTGGAGAGTCTGTGGCATCTCCATCCCGGAGATATTCACAGGAGGATGGACTGGGTGACTTCCACCCTGAATTCTTACCTGGCTGTAGCTGTCTTGACTGCTGCTTATTGGAGGCAACATTTCATAACCAGCCCTTCTCATAACAGTCCCTCACTTGATCTCCAGACAGAGCTTGCTCCTCGAGCTATACCTTTTGCCTCCTGCCACCCTTACACAAACCACAAATAGTCAAGGAAGACATTTCTTCCTTCCCACTGCCCAGACTTGCTGGCAGGCTTCACTGCCTAAATTTTGGTCTCCCAAATGCAGACTCCACCCTCCTCTGTTGCAGGTGAGACCTCCCTCACCTCAGCCAGGTGTCCCAGAAGAAGCTTTGCAGGTCTGGGAATCAGGTTGCAGAGTTCCCCAAAATCTCTGGAGGAATGACAGTGCCACCAGATTTTGGCTTGTTCCCTCTATACTCCAATCCAAGAGCGAGCAACATCAAATAAAGCTATCGGCAGCTGGGCTTGAAAGAAGCAAAAAGAGGCATCTCCTCCCAAAAGAGGTAATTACTCTGCCTCACTCTTTGCTGCAGGATGTTACGCTAAAGTTTCCATTAAGTCCGAAAGAGGAAAACCCACGGATTGTTACTAAGCTTGAAGAAACTGCCTCTGTTTCAGGAAGTCTCTGTGTTGAAAATGAGTGGAGAGGAAAGGAATTAAGAGCAAGTTTTGTATATGCCTGCCCTGCTCTGCCATGGCCACTGTCAGGGACAGGACCCTGGGATCCTGTGGGATCCTGTACAGATGTTCTTATGAAGGGAATGGCATCTTCCTCACCACAAAACTCACCCCATTGCAAAATGGCTAACAAAAGACCTACTAACCATCTTTTGTCAGGCCTTTAGCTAAGACAACGAGCCGCCTGGGTTTCTGTGTTTCTTGTGAGAGTGTGCCACTTGGATTTCCAGGCAGATGTGCAGTCTCTTGCTCTTACCTGGTCAGTAGAGATTTTTGACGAAAGTGACGTTTGACTACAGCTGTGCAAATAAGCACTGCTTTGGTTTGCTACAGGAACAGCAGCATTAAGAAAAACCAAACCCACAACTAGGGTCCATTGTGAAATGCATTGTTTTTCAGTTTCCTGCTGAAATGAAAAGCAGAAAAATCATCTTGTGTTGAGTAAATGACTCAGGTTGAAAGCAAATGTTCTGCTTAGGGATCTAAAAAGAAAAAAAGGTCTAATGGGCTATTAGAAATCTGTAAAAATAAATGGTTATTTCAACAAGAAAACCTGAAACAGCTAATTCAGAAAATGTTGAAATGGAGCCTTTGAACTTCTCAGTTTTCTTCCTCTCAGTTGAAATAATTGAAATAATTTGCTGATTTTTGCAGTGATGCATGACTTGGCTTGGTCAACCCAGAAATGTATCTTTCAGCGAGAAACAGTGACCCTGAAAATTGGCTCCTTCTTCTGCTCAGAACCACCCCTAAAATGTACTCCTGCTCCAGCCATGCCAATTTTCAATTGCTGCAGCTGCACTGCTGTCCTTGCCACTAATTGGGTCTCCAGCACATCCGTGAGACACTGCTTCCCTGGTGAAGATCTTCTAAAAACAAAGCTGTTGCAGGGTTGTCTGCCTCATTTCAGCCTTCTCCTCCTCAAGGGTCTTTCTCACTTTGTTTCTGTAGTGACTGGGTGGCTTTAGGTATGCTTTCAGCTGTCCGGCACACAGTGCTTGCCACGGTCTCTGCCTTGCTGCCTAGCGTGGAAAGTGGCACTGCAAAAAAGCAAGAGCAGCAAGGGTTGCAAAAGCCTTGTGGAGGCCTGTGTTGTTTAGGAGGGGTTATGGAGTATGCCTCATCTGGTTGGAGGTTCCTAGGATCCCCTGGTGCTCATGCCGACCCCCAGGATATCTCCACATAGCTGGTGTCAGCTGCTTTAAGAGAGGACAGCATGGATGCTGAGCATTTGTTTTTAATCTTGCAGTGCTAGGTGGCTACAACTATATGGAGCAGTGGGGTGCTGTGGATTTAGAGGTTCACTCAACAGCGGCACATTTCAAGCACAGGTGAGAGCACTGGATATGTCCGTGCCATCATGGTAGCTCAGGGCTCTGCACACCAACTCAAACTCCCTGGCTGCCTGCACTGTCAGTCCTGTAACTTAAACTTGAAGCCTGCACATGGATGGCATGGAAACAGCCAGCTCGAGCCTGTGACGGGGTCCCTGCTTGGCAGGCATGGGGAGATGAGCCAGGGCAGAGTGAGATTTTGCATGCTCTGCTGCAGATGGATCACATGTCCTTGGGAAAGTAATTTCCTCCATCTGTGTCTCAGCTCCATCTCCTGCAAGTGGAGCGCGGCGAGGGTAACCCGTCTCCCTCGGGGGCTGTGAGGCTGAATTCGTTAGTGTCCGTGAGGAGTGCAGCGGTGTCGGCAGGAAAGGCTCTGTGGAGGGCAGGGTAGTGATTAGTCACTTTTAAACACCCCTCTATGCTCGCAGGGATCTGGGCGCTTGCTAAATGAGGTTCCAGGCAAGCAGAAAGAGTCAATTCCCTTAGCTGCTCTTCCTCTCAGCCCCCTCTCGCCTCCCAGAGCTGAATGCAAAATTAACGCATTTATCACATGCCATCTGAAAAAAGAGAGAGCTCAATTTAGAACAGGCTGTATTTGCAAACATCTGAGCCCCAAATAATGCAAACAAACAGTTGCATGACTACTCCACTATTGCTTTTCATCCAAAGCCCTTCGTTAGGGTAGAGCGTGCTGCCCCCTTGCCTTGCTTTTCACTGTCCACAGTCAAGTGTCCAGTTACTCGGGCAAAAGCTTTTGAAGGGGCACCAAATAGGATCTCAGCCAATGACCCATGAACATCACTGGCTGCCCCAGCACCCTTGCCTGCTGCATGGTGCTTCCCATGGTGGTTTTCTCTACATGCTGTGGCTGGGGTGCCCTTGGTGCTCTGATCCTCAGAAGACGATTTCTTCCACAGCAGACTCCCACCTCCAGACAGCTGGAAGAAGATGAGAGTGGCTGCATTGCCAGTCTGGGAGAGACACTTTTTCTCCTGTAGGAAAAAGCAGAACCTGATTTTACCCACATTTCCTAATAAGAATCAGAAAAAGTGGTGGCCCTGGAGGCGAACGCCCCGCCTCTGTGAAGCACGTACAGCGCAACAGGAACAAGCTCCTCTTCCAAAATGGCACTGCCAGTGCATCTAGCTATACCCTTCTGAGGTCCTGGTGGGGATGAGGAGCAACCTGAGCTGCCATGGCCCTCAGAGCTCCCAGCCGACACCGTCAAGAAGCTCACCTTCCCAGTGTATGTTGTGGCGGGGTTTGTTTTGCTGTGGTGTGGGTCTGCCCCGTGGGGCTGAGGCCCAGTGAGGTGTCTGCAGTGGAAGAGACTTCCTGTATGGAGATCTCAGGGGATCTGAGCCTGTGCGAGGGAAGGCAATGCCTTAGGAGACGTGTGAGGTGACTTGGTGGACAGTCTGTTAGACCCCGTTCCCTGCTGTAACCGACCCATGCAGAGACCTGACACTGGAGGGGTCACTTTCAGGTGGGTTATTTGTACAGGCAGGAATGGATGTTAAGGTGCAGAGGCAAGCAGGGAGAGCTGTTTATTTTTAATCTATGCCAAGCCTTCAGAGCCAACTCCCTTTGCCATGCTTCTTTCTCAGTTCTCCCTCTGTCCCACCCTCCCTCTTGTTGTCACTGTCACAGGTTCACAAGGATGATAGATGAAAGGCCTTAAAAGCAGCTGGTTTCACATTTCATCATTGTCACATAACTCGCTTTCCTCTTTGCCTGAAACCGCTCCTGCTGCCAGAAATGCCCTTGGCATCCCAAGGTGTGCTCTTCCCTCGCCGGCGCCCAGCCAGGGATGACCTGTTGGAGTCAGGTGCCTCTGTAGTTTTGCAGAGCCCCCAGATACCTTGAGAGGATTCATCACAGCCCTTGGCTTCCAATAGCTGGAGATGACAGCATTGACTTTCGTTGTGGGACAAAGGGCTGATGTGAGTGTGGCGGGGATGTCCATGCAGAGGAGACCAAATGGCTCTGATGAGGGAGGGAAGGGAGCTGGACTGGGAGACCCTGGTGGCCCAGGGACATGTGGGAGTGCCTTTGGGACCTGTGTGCTTGTGCGGCTCAGCCTCCTGCTAGCTGCGTGCTGGGTAGCTCTGCTCTGCTCACAGGGAGGGGTGGCAGCTGTGCTTCTGGTGCAGCGGGCAGGAAGGTGACTCCTTTGGGGGGTTGGCACTGGGTGTCTGGGGTCCCCTGTGGCACCAGAGAGGGTTGCTATCATGGGCAGCAGCACCCGTGATGTGGGGAGCAGAGGAAAGCAAGTCCCACAGGGACCACAGCGCTGGCACCCCTAATGCCCATGGATAACCACACCGTGTCTCCCTGTCACCTCTGTGTGCCCAGGCACAGCCAAATCTCGCTCTGCATCCCCCTGTGCTGGCAGGCTCAGGTCCAAACCATGCCTCCCAGACAAGCCCTGATCCTCAGGAGGGATCTGGGCAGGGACTAGTTAGAAAATATTTCCACTGTTGCTTCTCAAGTTTCTCCTGCTTGCAGTGCAAGCAGGTGAAAAGCTGGGTTGCAACCCCCCTCGCAGATGGCTGTGATTGAATGCCTAAGGAGGGGAGGGGAGGGAAAGGAGGAGAAGAAAAGAAATGATTGAATAAAAAAACCCCTAAAGTAAAATAAGAATCATTGTGAAGCAAGAGAAGACGTAAATTAAAACCTGCAAAAGGAGGCAGAGAGCAAACACTTCAGCCAGGTCTGAGCCACCACCAGTTATTTATTCAGATAACATATTATTAGTGAGGAGAGACACTCACATCTGATATATATCTCCCAGTCCCAGAGAAATATGAAAAGGCAGCTGGCTCTGCTCCTATCAGAATCTTTCCAGATGTTTTCAGCTGGTGTCAGACGTGCTGCTTGGCTTGACAAAGCAAAGGAAAAAAAAAAGATAGAGAAAGATGGGAGAAGAAATGTCATAATCTTATTTTTAAAACACAAAAGGAAAAAAAAATCATGGCTTCCCATATTAAATATTTCCCCTGGCAGCCTGTGGTGTAGTTGTCATTAATAGCTGAAACAGCAAGAGAGATAGCAGAACACAGGGCTCCTATTTACCATTGTTAATCAAGCACTAATTGGTAGTTTAGACATTCTTAAATTATTGTGGGGAACATTTCAAAAGTGTCAAGAGCCCAAGATCCATTCTCAGAAGTGCCTTCCAAATCCGATTTCAACATATGAGTCATTTAGATGCTTTTGAAAATTTTTACCTGAACGGTCACAGCTGAGACTGGAACACAGATTTTGGCGCCAGGCGCTGCAGCACAGAGCAGCGGACATGCCCTGAAGGTTTTGATGAACGTGACGGAAGGTGCAGGAGGAAGCACAGTCACCCTGTTCTACAGCTGGGGGATGAAAATATGCAGGGACTAAGGGTGGTGCCTCTATTGCTTTATTAGATAATTCTGGAAACAACCCAGGCTGGTGTGTGTCCACACACTAGCTGTGAGCATGCCACCTCACCAGCCCTTGCAGCGTGTCTCTCGGGTGGCACTTGCTGATGCCCACTGGCACCTCCAGGCTCCTGCCAGGCCACAGCTGCTCATTTTGTGCTTTGGTGATTAACCAGCCCTACTGTGAACCCATAGGGGCTCTCAGGTGATGAGCAGGGAAGATGTTGCACGAGGTAATGCCTTACCTGTGGAGATCAGCTAGTCTGTGGTTAATACTGTCTATGGGGAGGGGGGCTGGAGGATGTTGCAAGACCATGCGTTCTGCCTTTTGTCAGGAGAAAGAAGGAGTAAGCTGCGAAAGGAGCATCGAAGAAAAACACAAGCAGTATTAAGGAGAGGCAAACATGGAGCTGGGATGCAGCTGGAGACAGTTACCATAGTTACTCCCCATGCCTGCAAGGAGGGAGGCTCAGGCAGCTGCCCACTGCTTTGGCACAAAGAGCAGAGGTATCTCCCAGAGCCCTGGGGTGCTGCTGGCAGTGGGAGGCAACTCAGGGCAGACATTAGTCTGCCTGCCCTGGGCTTAACCCCTTAGCTGTGCTGACCTGGGCAAGGAAAATGTCCCTGCTACCCTAAAGCTAGCAGCCTTGAGGGTGATGGGGCGCAGTTGGGCACGCAGGACCAAGAGGTTTTGCTAAGGGATGGGCAAAGCTGCAAGAGTGCAAAGAGCATCCAGAGTTTGGTTGCAGACTTAACCGGGCAGCTTGTGGTATAGATGTGGGCCTGGGAAGCCTAGGGGAAAAGAGAGCTTCCCTTATGATTCCTGGTTTGGGATCAGGTCAAGATTCCCAGGATAATTGGCATCTCCTAATCCAGTTGGGGAATTGAGCTTAGATCTCTTTAGGGCCACTGGAAGAGGTACATGGAGGATCCCATAAACTTTTCACTCATCTTGATTATGCAGATTATCTCTCTGCTTTTGGGGTTCCTGGTGCCAAAGAAAATGGCCAAACTTGGGCTATGCTTTGGGCCATCAATGGAATGACACAGAGCACACTTTACCTGCACTCAGTATGAGCCTGAACCCCAGAAAAGGCAGCTGGAAACTTGAGCCATGCTACTGGATGACTATGGAGAAAGGGCAGTAACTTTTCTCTGGCAAGAAAAGGCCTTCGGGTCACATCAGCTGACGTGCAGTGACACGTCCTTGGCCACTGACTGGCTTTTCATCTCAGAGTAAGAAGGAGAGAGACATTTACATGCAAGCAAGAGATAAGCAGCCTACAAAATGAACCACAAGGACCTGGAAGTTGCCTGTTCATGTCCCTCCCACTGATGGCCCCCCGTAGCATTCCAGCTTGGGGCTTGTCTCCTGATGGGCAGCCCCAGCATCAGCCAGACCCATTTGCGCCAGCTGCCAGCAGTACCACTGCTGCTTCCCTTGGGTGCAGGGCTCACCTCAGACTATGATGTGCTGCGTGCCTTGGTGGAACAGGGCTGTCTTGAGCTCAAAGCTAGAAAGTCTGCAGATACAGAGATCTGATGCAGGGCTGGCCAGAGAATCTGTCAGCTGGGGAGGGTGCCAGGCAGCTCTATCCCCCAGGAAGGGGTCAGCACGGCACACAGGCTCCCAGGGCTCAGCACCCTCAGGAGGCTGTAGCTGAGAGCTGGGTATTGGCTGGCTGGGACCGTAACCATGGCAGCAGCAGCTTCTGCATTGTAACATGGCTTGGGGACACTAAAAAACCCAAAGGTACCAAAAAGAAAAAAATTAGAAAGTAATAATTATGTAAGCTTGCTGGCAGATCAGGTTTGCTGAATGCCTTGCACCTAGGCAGGGCCCACCCCTGGGCACCAGCTGAAGATGTGATTTCTAGAGGAAACCAAGCATGTGCTCTGGGAAATCAGATTGTGAGTGTTCAGCTGGAGCCGGGGAAGGGGCTCTGCTGGCTCCTGTGCTCCTGCAAGCTCTCATTACACTAATAGGGAGCATGGGGCAGAGACATGGGTGCCGGCACCCTTGCTGCGCGCTTAATAAAGTGCCTGAAGCTCCTCTATGTATTTTTATTAAAAAAGTGTCAGTGCCTCAGCAAAAGGCAGGGGGGACGACTAAATTGCTGTTAAGTGACGTGTTGAGACATGAAATCAAGCAGAACGCTACATTTTTTAATTAGTTTTTGACAGTCCTTTCCCCAGCATCTCACCAGGCTGCTGCGTCCCCTCCTTCCCCATCCCCACTGCAGCCCCCTCGGTTGGGATCTGCAGTGCCAGTTTCTCCTGTTGTGGAGGTGGGCCAGCCACACTGCCTGATGGACCCTGTCGTCCTGGAGGCTTAGGTACCTGGTGAGAGCTGGGGAAAGCACCATGGTGGGTACATCAACACGTGTGGAGGCTCCTCTGGGCTTCGCCTGCTCATGTGGGTGCAGAAGCTGCTGTGTGAGTAGCCCGTGCCTGCTTCACCCCAACATGTGGCTTATGCTGGGGTGATGGGCTCTCACTGGGACTGTCTCTCCCAGGGGCTGGATATGATGACTATGCCAAACTCCTGCTTGACCTACGTGGCTCTATGATGATCCCAAGTTTCATGGCTCTCCAGGATGTGGCTGTCCCATTGCCAAAATCAACTCTCGGTCCTTACTTACAGACCAGACCCATGCCCAGCTGCACGCCCCTTGCACCATCCACATTTTGCCATGCCCCTGCTCTCCTGCACTGCAGCAGAGGCTAGGGCGATGGATGGGGTGTTACTTGGAGGGGATATAGATGTGTGGGACTCTTTCAGTGGTGCTGTAAGCAGAGTGAACTCTATGTCTGGAGAGGCAGACTTGTTCATGTTGCTCAGAACTTGCTGGAGGACACCCCCCCTACCACCCACCCGCCCCGCAGGAGAGATGAAGCGAGGGGTGAGGGATTCAGCCCAAAATCCCAGGACTTGCTTTGCTTCAGCTTGTCTGGGATTTTCACGTAGGGGGTTTAGTGCAGAAAAAATGGCTTCACAAGTTAAGAGTCGGGGTTAGGAGCCTCATTAGCTGTCATGGGGAAGACAGCAGCGCTGGAGCCAGGAAGGGTGGGGAATGAAGGGAAGTTCAGAGAGAAGCAAAGCACTGGATGTCTTCAGGGTCACTCTGTCCGTCCTTCCCCAGCCTGCCACGCTGCAGGGGCTCTGGCAATGTCTGTCCAGGGCTTGCATGTGAGGGCTAGGGGTTGTGAGCAGAGGGCTGTGCCGCTCTAACGCTATAAATGCATGCGAGGTGACGTGCTGGTGCCCAGGGTGCGGGAGGGTTTCCGCTGCCGGAGCTGCTAGCTCATGGAGGGGCAGAGAAGGGCAAGGCCAGCAAAAGAAGGGAGACACTTGCAGCAGGAAGCAGCAAGTCAGCAAGGGAGGTCTCAGGAGTGAGCAAAGGCACTGAGGAAGAGCGGGAAGCCTACACGGCTGTCCCTCACTGCGATACAACACATTGAGCGCCCTGATGGCAGTGAGCTGTATGTGCATGGGTGGGTGTGGGGGATGAGGCGGGGAGCGGTTCCCTGAGGGGCAGGTCTGCAGCAAACCTGGCCACCACTGCAGCAGCACCCTAGGCTCTTGCTAATCTGTCCATGTCATGTCAAAGTGGTGTTAATGTGTACTGCCCTGCTTGCACTGTCAGGGCTGATATCAGCTGGTGTTTCTACTAGCTGCAGAGGCAAGAGTGTTTCCGTTACAAAGTGACAGCATGTCCCTTTCCCTATCCCTTTGACCTTGATGTCTTCTTGTTTGCCCTCTTTCATCCCATGTTTCTGTGTTGGACAAGACAGTATTTTTGATCTTCACATGATCACAGAGGGCAGGAGGAGGAAAGTCTGGGGGATACCTAGAAATAGCTGATGCAAACTCAGGGATGTGCCTGTACATGCCCAGCTAGGAGCCAGCATGCATGTCCCTGGCTCTGATATCTCAGCATATGCATGGCTATGGTACCTCTCCTGCAGTGAGGCAGGGTGCAAGGGGCCCAAGCAAGCTCCATAGCACACAGACCTTCATCCCTGGCCAAACAGCAGTGTCTTTGAGCTTAAACTTCCCAAAAGCATCATGAGCTGAGATCTTCCTGCTCCTTGCCAGACCCTCAGGGCTCTTGGGCTGCGTTTCTGGGTGCAGGGAGCCCATATGTAAAACTGAAAACCCCATCTGCATCGCATCCCTTAAAACTTCTTGGGTCAGAGACATGAAGACAGTCCCCGGTGGGAAGGGAGGGGGCAGGCTGTCATCTCCAATGAGGAGGGTGCCACGAAGAAAGGAAGAGTTTCCTGCCTGACACCCTCTTGCTTCTCCCATCCATCACTTCTGTTATGGACTATTAAAAATTAACCGAATCATGTTTGGCATTAACACGTTGCCTTTGTTCTCCAGGCTCCCAGTACCCATTTGCAGGGCTTTTGTTATGTATTTTTCAGCACTTTGTCTCTTTAATTGCTCACTTCTCTCTGATGTGCTGGGCTGTGGTTTGCAAGTCAGCTGCAGGGAACAGAGGGGCATTTTTTATTGCTCCAGACTGGAAGACCATGAAAGAAAAGGCTCCACAAGTCCCAGCTATTGCAGCCAAAGCAGGGCCTGCAGTCTCTGGTGCCTGTGATAGATGGTCTTTGCCTGCCGGGGCAGACAGCTCTGGAGTCTTTAATCCATTGTGGGGGAGAGGCTGAAACTCTGAAACTTAGGCTGCCTTTGCTCCTTTTCACCCCTTTCCTCCCACACACAGTCCTGCTGCTTTTCTTGCTCTCTGCTCTTGAGCGATATAGCTGTTTTCGGCACCCAAATGTGCAGCGTGGGGCCGGGCTGCGGGTGCTGCTGTGCTGGAGGCCCTGGGCTCAGCTGCTGGCTTCACTGCAGGTGCTTGCATGGGAAAAAGCAACAGGACCACGCTGGAGGTATCCCCACAGCCCTTTCCTGATACTGGTCCCTTCCTTGGAACCTAAGTGCTGCCTCTGCTGGAGTTTAGCTGGGCCAGGCAGGCCTCCTAGCAGCTTGTAAGGTCTGGGTCCCCATAAAGAATGGATGCAGCATGGTAGTGCCAGCAGCTGGGCTGGGACTGAGCAAAAGCCAGCAGGAGGTGTGAGCAGCTGCCCCATGTTTGAGATTGTGGTGTAGGCATCGCTGTTGCTAAAGAGAGGCGGTCTCAGGCCCTGAGATGCTTCCTCCTGCTGAATGCTCCAGGGGGATGGGATGAAACCAGAGGGTGGGCTCAGTAGGAGGCACATAGACTACTCCTGTCACTAGGAGATCTTTCGCTCTTACTGACCCTGGAGGAAGCCAGAAAAAGAGGTCATAGGATAGGGTACCATCACTGAAGTCTCCTGGCGCAGCCCATCACTTGAAGCTACCAGTCACTCTGGCAGTCAGCTGGAGAGCATGCAGAGACGGGTCAGCTGTTTCCGTCCTGATGCAGAGTGACTCAGGCCTCTGCCCACAGCTCCCCGGTGGGATGCTGAGCAGAGCTGACAGGCAAAAGCAAAACATCTGCTTCAAACCCTTGTTCTTTGCAAGCTCAGCAAGTCACCAGCCAAGAACTCACCTTTTGGAAGAGAGGTACCTGACAGAGAGGTACCAGGAGCTGGGGTCTCTGGTTTGGGAGCAGGGGACCAGGAGGCTGTATGGGACTGAATCCTGCCCTTGGCAGCTTAGGCAGAGAAGAAAGAATTAGTTTCCCTTTGGGTATGGGCCATTAGTAGCACTAAGGTTGGGACTAAGCTCTTTGATCAACAAAGCCTAGACACTGTGTTTCTGGGCTTAATTCAAGGGTTGCTGACTGCAGTCCAACAAGCCGTGCTATTATGAAGGGCAAAGATAATTGGCTGTTTCTTCTGCCCTGAACCTCTGTGAATCACCTTGGTGGAAGATGATCTTTGGTCTCAACTACCCTAGTTAGTCTCCTAATGTTTCTTATCAGAAAGGTAGTAGATCCTCAAAGCGCCCATGTCGTAAGAGAACATCAGTCTTTTGGAAGGACTCAAGTCCCTCTGAAGATGATGTAAATCTTTCCTTGACTTCATCAGGCTTTGGATCAGGACTGGACTCATTGCAGTCTCTGCATGGCAAGGTGAAGTGATTAAAAGAGTGCCACCGTGATTAAAAGAGCCAGGCAGGGACCCAGCCGCAGTGGTGATGGCACCATCACCACCATTAGGAGGGGAAAGGCTAGTGTCAGCATTCCCTCTAAGAGCTTTAATGTCCAACATGTTGAAATTTAATAATTAAGGAGGTGCTTTCACTTTTTTTTTAATACTCTAACAGCACGAAATAAGCCATTCAATAATTAATTGACAAAGTTGAACTGCACATGCCAGCACCCGAGCTGAGAGTGTGGGCTCAGCCTTTGCAGACAAACGAAGTGAGAAGTAATTGCTTGATAAAGAAAAGGAAGATATTAACATAAGATTTGTCAGGTCCCTCATAGGAATTCATCATAGTGAGTCTGGGGCTTCAAATGGGATTTGTGCTGCTAATTCATCACTAATTAACACTCTAAATTGTCCCAGGCATGAGGGGAGGGAGGGACCTGGGATGATTCTAGACGTCAACGAGAACAAGAGGAAGGAGAGAGAAAAAAATCTTTATTTGTAGGGGATGATTCAGAGGGAATAAGGAAGAGACAAAAATGAACTGCTCATGCTGGACAACACCTGCACATGCATGTTTGTCATTGGGAAATGTCTAGCAACGTTGACATCCACACGGATGATCCCAATATGTCTGAATGGGGACAAGGTTTCAGTGAAAGGAGTCCTAGCTGTGCTCCTGGCTGACTCCAGTCCCCTTCCTTCTCATCATTCTCAGGATGTCTCTGCTGTTGCAGATGTTACAACTGCTCTGGCTGGGTGAGATTAGCAATTCAGCCCAACTCTGATCCTCTGCTGCCCAAGCCTCGCTCCATGTACAGTCTGTAGAAAGAACTAGGTGCCACAGTGAGAGTAGGCACCTCTCGTATGCAGGCTGAATGTGGCTCTGAAGTGCTGCTGTAATACGTTAAATAACAAATCCTCGGAGCTGCCACATAGAAATGGCAGCTCTACGTACAATAAGAGGTGGCACCCTGAAGTTGCCCCAATAATTTAAGCCTGTCTCACCATGTTATTTATCTCTCTGTCTCTGTATGTGTGTTACGTGACTTGGGTCTCTCCTAATTATCTGTTACCACGTAGGACTGCTCCACTGGGAGAGACAGCAAGGGCTCAGTCAGCATGCCCTAATGTGGCAATTAGGGTACTAACTAAACTTGGGGGTGTGCTGTTCCCCTCCATATACTCTGATTCCCTGGCTATTAGAGGAGTGTCACCTTTTCAGTGATTTTTTTTTCCCTTGGCTTTTTTTTTCTTTATGAGAAAGCTCAAAAGCCTATTTCAGCATGATAAAAACACTAAAACCTTGAAAAATGTTCCTGAGAGGGCAACTTATTCCTTCCCAGCTCCAAGTTTATTCCCAGGGCAACAGATTAGTAATGTTTAAGGCTGGAAAGGATCACTAGTTTAATCAATAGATTAAAAAAGATCACAGCCGTTAGTGCTAGACTTTGATTTTTACACTGGCACTACATTTTATGTGGCCGCCTCCCCATCTTTACAGTGGCACTACATTTTATGTGGCCACCTCCCCATCTGTGGCATTTTATAGCACTCAGGATACCTCTGTGTTACCCTAATCTAATTTATGCTCTAATCTTATGCTATTCACCTACCCCTTTGCTATCTCTTCTCTCCTCAGATGTTCCTGGATCTGTGTCCTGCCATGTTTCCATCACTCTCAGGATGTACCAGGTGGAAGGAAGCAGTCCCATGAGAGGCTGGCAGTGTTTGTGTGACATCTCCCAAGGCAATGCAACGGCAGTCTCTGTGCTGTGTGCTCTTTAATTCAGGACAAGCAACTCCTAATTTTGGCTTGAGGCTGACCAGGGAGGGCTGATTTGTTTCCCTGGACACTACAGCAGAATTCAACTTAGAGTTCTGAGCTAAGCCTCTCCACCTTGAAGGTGATGGTGTGGACAGAATGCAGCCAGGCTCAGAGCACCTGAGCTGGCTGCCAGAATCTTCCTAGATGGAACTGCTGGGAACAGGGTAATTTCTGGTTAAGAAAAGGTATTTCTCTGCTCTGTCCCTTTCCCTGTGTCGTGGTTTAGCCCAGCAAGCAGCTAAACACCACACAGCTGCTCACTCACTCCCCATCCCACTGGGGGTGGGGGAGAGAATTGGGAAAAAAAGGTAAAATTTGTGGGTTGAGATAAAGACAGTTTAATAGTACAGAAAAGGAAGGGGAAAATACTACTGCTACTACTACTGCTGCTACTACTACTACTACTACTAGAATTAAAATATACAAAACAAGTGATGCACAATACAATTGCTCACACCCACCGACCGATGCCCAGCCAGTTCCTGAGCAGCAGCCCCCAGCCAGCTTCCCCCCGAGTTTATGTACTGAGCATGACATCACATGGTATGGAATATCCCTTTGGCCAGTTGGGTTCAGCTGTCCTGGCTGTGTTCCCTCCCAGCTTCTTGTGCTCCTCCAGCCTACGTGCTAGTGGGGTGGTGTGAGAAGATGAAAAGTCCTTGACTTAGTGTAAACACTACTTAGCAACAACTAAAACATCAGTGTGTTATCAACATTACTCTCATCCTAAATCCAAAACACAGCACTGTACCAGCTACTAGTAGAAGAATTAACTTTATCCCAGCTGAAACCAGGACACCCTGTCTTACAGAAGCTGAGCTACTTCTCTCTCCCCACCCAACCTATTTTTGATCTCTGGCTCTCCTGATGGTGATAACTCTGGAGCACTCAGGAAGGACAAAGTTGCAGACTTCAGATGAAACACACTGCTGACAGATGCTGCTCAGAGGCAGGGAGTGCTGCAGAAAGGGTGGTGGCAAGAAGTATTTCTCTGTCTCTTGTTTGCAAAGAAAAAGACATGGATATAAAGAACAAACTTGCTTTCTGAGAAAGTCAGCTCCAAAGGTCCCTAAATTTGTGGAATCTTTTTGCTGCCTCAATGTGACTAGGTATGTGGGTAGATGGATTGGGATGCTGCAGCAGGACAGGCTACAGACAGAAATGAAGGCACTGACAAATTACAGTGTTTCTTTGGCGGAGTTTATTCCAGAGACCTTGCTGCAGCTTCTAGGAAAGGAGTTACCCTTAAGGGAATGCAGCAAGTTTTTGAAGTCTTGGGAGGTAAAACCTTTCATAAAAATGCAATTGGCTTCCAGCCAGGACCCCTCTAAAGAGCATCTCGGTACACTTTGGGCTTTGGGTTATCTGTGGATTGTATGCACAAACATACCCCCTTCCTCAGGTCTTATACACTGAAAAGGAAAATTTAGGTGGCAGCTGTTTTTATGACTTCTGGATTTTTTGAGAGAGAAAAAAACACAGGCAAACCTCATTGGGGAGAGCCACAAGTCCATTCTCTGGCTTCCTGGCACAAGTCTCTAGATGAGTTTTCTCTAGTTCTGCTATAGATGGCTGGCAATTTCTATCCCAGCCTTAAATTAATTGGCATTGAGGATCACTGCTTTGTTATGTTACCAGATGGGAAAATGAAAAATCCCCAAATGAGGTCTCCAGTTCCATATTTCTGTCTCTGGAGAATCAGTCTTCATGAGGTCCCCTTGGGCATTGCTGATCTAGCAGAAAGCATCCACAAGTCTTTGTTTTCTGCTGATCAACAAAGCTTCTTCCAGACTTCCTCTTTGGGTTTCAGAGTAAGTTGGGAATCTTAACAGGGTTTGGGCATCATCTGTAAGCCCAGAGCACTTATATGTCATCTGGTAAGTAACTTATTGTATAACTTCTGCCTTAGCTACAGCATGATTTCTGTGTTGGCTTTGTGTTTGCTCTTGTAGTGATGTAAGTGATACCCCATCTCCCATGAATTCCACCCCTGGAGGAAAAAAAAAAAAAAAGGCATCTACTTCTGCAGTGGGATTTTTAAGGCAGAAGAGCCAGACAATGGGCTCTGCTCTGTGAAACTCCTTGGGAGCTGTGACTTGCCACAGTAAGGAAGGTGGTTGCAATCTAGGAAGAAATACTTGAATAAAATGGCTCTGCTTTTGCTGTGTACTGCGTACATGGCAATTGGTGGGGAAGAGAGTCATGATTGTGGATATTCCTGTCCCTCTGGGTGGGATTTCTGCTCTTTGCCACGTGCTGTGTCCTGCAGCATTTGAGCAGGATGTATGAGGATGAAGGTCTCTGGTGCCTGGAAGGCAGAAGGTCTCCAATGAATACTTGGATCAAACAGGACTCAGCCAAACTGGGACCCATTGCACTAGAAGAGACTACAGATGAGGAGGTGGGACTCCACTGGCTGACAGGGATGCTGTTCCCATGCCTGTCACGTCCCAGAAATACTTCCCTGGTCTCACAGACAAGAGCCCCAAGACATATCTCAAAGTGCTAAAAGTCCTGAACCTTGCCCATTTTAAATGATATAAATCAGATTCCCACTTTCCTAGCAACATGGAGGCTGGAGAGTCCTAGTTTTATTATTGCTTTACTGTGCCAACAACTCTGCATCAAGCCTATTACATTTACATTCCTGCTTTCTGAATAAGGGAAGCAGGTAACAGTACAGTGTACCTGGAAAACACATCTGCAATATTAGTTTAGGCTTGTGGCTCCCTGGAAAGACCCAGTGAACTGCAAGCAAAAGCAATACATTGGAGTGTTGCAAGAAAAAGCAATACATTAGCTTAGTACCAGTGATAATGTTTCCCTGCAATAGCCAGCTCAGGCGGCTTTAATAGCTTTCTACTGACTTTCTGCTGAAAGAATGACTCTTAGGTCGAACAACAGAGATAGATCTTTGGATAGGGGAGGTTCCCTCCTACCAGAGGCTGCTGTGAGCTCTGTCAGGGACACTCCAACACTTCCAAACCGGAGAATCTGCAATCAAAATGACCCTGAAATATCCACTTCGGTGACATTGAGAAGAAACTTTACAGCTTCATAAATCAAACTGCAGTGAGGAAAGGAAATAGAGGTTGCGATGCCTGAAACTGGAGGGTTTAACCAATGGAAGGAGCACCTTGGGCCATAATGCTTGGAGTCAGCTTTATCAAAGTTTTAGGAGTAAGTGATGGCATCCTGGCTGTGTCTGATAGTAAGAGGATGGATAACCTGGTAAGGTCCGGGACAGGCAGATCTACAGCTGAACAAATAGGACTGAACATGCAATATATATCAGGCAACTCAGCCTTTTTTCCTCCCGGGGGGAATGCCAGCCATCTGCCATTTTGCTGAATCCAGTTACAATTCAAAATAATGGGAGTGACTTGTAGAGTGGGGAGATAAACATATTTTTTATAAGTAACAGCAGAAGGATCAACTGCAAGGGTCTGATCTGCCATGGCTTGTGGCAAGACTCTGGCATTACCCTCAAAACTTCTCCTGCCATGCCCAGGGGAGCATGATGTGTGGCACTGGAAGGAGCCCTCCCTTAGCCACATTTAGTATCTGCTTTCCTTCTTTCAGCTGCTTAGACAATTTCCTGCCATGAATAACCTGTCCAGGAGCGCTCCCCATCTATCTCCCTGGGGGCTGGTGCCTTCTCCTCCCTCCTAGTGATGGGGATCAGGCAGGGGGTGGGGATGCTGCTGGTACCTTGCAGAGCCATGGTGAGAGGTGGAGGAATTTCCCATGGGTGGCACCACAGAGCTGACACCGATAGGCAGAGTCAACAGAGCAAGACCACCCTGGGAGAAGCAGAAAAGTGTCACATGTGCCTGGGGAGAAAGCTATGGTGTGCCATGGCTCCTACCACAGCCCTGGCTGGGGCGCACCCTGGGAGGGACCATGGTGTGGGGTAAGGCACAAAGGGCAGGAGCCACCCGAACCTCCTTGGTCCTGTCCCCTCACCTCCCTCAGCAAAGCGTGCCCTGGCCAAGAGGAGCCAAGGTGGAGCAGGATGGGGATGTAATGCAGAGAAGGGGTGACCCCGCTCTCAGCCGTCAGTGAAGTTTGCTGGCAGTGGTGGCAGGGCTGTAACTCTCTCCCTTGTAAATAGCAGTTCCTTCTTTCAGGCAGATTTAAAAGGAAATCCAAAGCGCATTTACAAGCTCCCAGCCCATTAACAAACAGGTTCATAAAGCAGCGAACAAAGGGTAATCAATATGCTGAGTGCAGGGGAGAGGCAGCCTGAAAGCATTTGCTAATCAGGGGGATGCTGCCAGCCTTATAAATAAGAAGGGTGTCTCTCTGATAGGGAGTAGACCCAGGGACCAATTCGGCACCTTTCATCTCCAGTCGCCCCTAAATGCCTCTCTCCAGTAATGAGCCTGCTGCTCCCCTTCCTCCCCAGCACAGAGCAGAGCGAGGAGGAGGAGGCAGGCGGAGCTGCCGCTAATGGTGACTTGCCACAGGGATCAATAGATGGGAAGCAAATTAAGTGGGCTCCCGTGGGAAGGGATTTGTCGATACGCGGGGTGGTGGGGAGTGACACCGGATCGGATGACTGTACCGCTTCACAAATACCAGCCTGTAATGAACCCCCGAGGGAGCGGGAGGAAGGGGACCTTCCTGCCTGCCTGGGACGCTGCCTTCCCTCACCTTATGCTCCCATTAGCATACACACAGCTTTGATTTTTTCCCCCTAATGAGTTCTCTCGCTACCTCTCTCCCTCTGTGAGGTGCCACTCCCTCCAACAAAACTTCTCCTGTAGATGCCCCAGGGAAGAGGAAAGGGTCCATGGAGCCCAAACACCCCACGCTCAGGGCCCTTCACGGATGGTCGCCTGGGGGGGCTTTGCCTTAGGACATCTTTGAACCCCTTCCTAAGAGGCTTGCAGCCTTCCTGCCCTGGAAATGTGACATGTGCTTGGAAAAAAAGCCCGGGCCTCTTTTTTTAGCCTCATGGCCATCATGGCACTGTGCTGTGAGGTGGGGAGGTGGGCGAGGGAGGGCTTGGCCAGGCATTCCTCCACCAACCCCTTCCTTCTCCCGGGTGTGGGCGAGGAGGGACTGCTTCTCTGGGTGATGAAGCTGGCAAAGCACGCTCCTTTCCCTGCCAAGCCTGACGACTTGGTCAATCTTTGATTTTTTTGTCAGCACTCCCAGAGGTTGAGGTGTCCTCAGGCCCCTCTGCCAGCAGCCGGCACAGGAGGCTGGAGGAGGAGATTGCTGCCAGCCAACTGCTCCGCAGAGCAACCTCATGGACGTGGGGCTGCCACGAGTCTGAGGTTATGGAGCAAGCATCTGCAGCAGAAACTGATGCAGCCTGTCTGGACTGTTGCTTGACCCTGAGCTGCTCCAGCTACAAAATCAGGGGAACAACCCTAACTGTGCGGAGGGTCTCTCTCCTGCCTTCACTCCTCACCTGCACATGGGGAGCCTGGCACTGCGGGCATTAGTCCTGGGGTTCCGCATCTCAGCTGGAGCCAGCAGAGCAAGGCAGGAGGAGGGGTAAGGAGCAATCGCCTGCTGGACCAAGCCTGGCTTGAAAGGGCAGGAGCTACAAGTTGTGGCACCTGCTGGAGGTGTTTTGAACAGGAGAATTGTGCACAAGTAGTACTTTTAACAACTGGAACAGATTTAATTATCTTCATCGTCATGTTAGGCAGCCCTGGCAGGAGGGTGGGTGGGTAGGAAGGACAGCAGCAGGGAAAACAGTGGGCTAAGAAAAGCAAGTCCTGAGCACATACAGACAGCAGGATGACCCTGCTGGAGTGTGAGTCATGTCTGCAGAGAAGATCCATATTTAGTACTTCTCCTTCACTGCAGACTTCAGGGTGCAGCATAGCAAGGCATCAGTCAGCTGCTGAGACAGCCAGGGACTGGATTTCCCAGGGCAGTTAGCCAAGTGGAGGAAACCTTGGACTCCTGGAAGCCACCTCCGGCCTCTTTGCAAGGCAAACCTTGCATTTGGACAATGCAGAGCATTCCTCCTGGAGCTGACCAAGATGACCCTTGTGGTCCTGGTGCTAGCCCAAAGCAGAAGACATGAGAGTGGCCTGAGTCCAGTGAGTTTTGTGGGGGACACCCAAGTTCCCTTGGGAGGCTGGGGAGCAGGTGGGTGTGCATGTGCTGGAGTTACATACCTGAGCACGCAGAGGTGGGCGTCCCATGCCTCTCGCTCTCACCACAGGTGGAGGAAGAAGCAGGACAGAGGCCACCAGCCTCTTCTGTGGCAGGCAACCCAGGCAGCCTTCTGGCAGCAAGTGATTTGAAGCAGCAGGGGCGATCTCCCAGTGCACTGTCTGTGCTGCTCTGGCGGGGAAAGTTCTCCCTGTGCTGGGGAGGGCAGCCCCTCCTCAACGGCCTGACAGCTCATGCCCTGGGGGGCTCATGTGGTGCAGATCCAGCAGTGAGTTCAAATCACATTTAATTTTGCCTGCATGCACAAAAGAGAGAATCCCATTGTTTCTGCTACTAGCTGCTTGACTGGCTGCCCAAACAAACAGGCAAGATAAAGTGACCCTGGGCATCTCTGCTGAGCTGTGGCCAAGGCTTGATTGAGCAAATGAACCTGCAGACAGAGAACAGAAAAGGCCAGGGATTTGCTCTGCCTTGGCCATCGTCCCTCCAAACACTGCTGGCACCCGAAGGAGCAGGGTCCCCTAAGCACACTTCTTGCTGGGGGGCTGGGGGGGCAGGAACAGGGCCAGCTTTATGGTAGGGGGAGAAGGGAAAGAAGTCCTCATTTGGGAGACCCAAGCACAGAGAGATCAGCATCTTGGTTGCAGGAATAACAGCATCTCTTTGGGAGGCACCCTTTGTCTGGCCACTGGGACTACAGCTTGTTCACCTGCCCCCCTTCTCTGCTTCCCGCTCTGCTCATGGTTAAAGTCCCTGGTGTCTTGGGCATGCTTAGGAAGGTATGCTCAGGACCATGCTGTTAACAACTTGAAAATGATCCTTCCATCCCTCCTTCGGTCTCTCCCTCACTGCCTTCTGCACCCTGCTTTCTCATCCCTCCATGTCTCCTTCCCATCTCGTTGGTGATCTCTGCCTGCCTTCCTCATTGTCCCTCCTGTCTCTCCCTCCTGTTTAATCTCATCCTCCCTCTGTAGCGGAGCTGTGCCTTTCAAATAGCCTATTGAAGGGACTTGCCAAAGGAGCTGTTAGGTGGAAGCAAAGCTGAGGCCTGTGATGCTGAAAACAAAAGGTGTGGTGGTGGAGAGCAGGGAGGGAAGAGCCGGTCTGTGTTACGCAGCTCTTCTCCTCTGCCAAGTTCAGAGTGACCCCCTTACTATGCATCAATCAGCCGTGCTGTGACAGCCATTTGTGAAATGAGTTCAAGCAGTCCCATTTGCATTCCCTAACTAAGATGGTGACTCACAGAGCCCTAGCCGCATTGCACCGCCGCCCCCCCCCCCCCCCACCTTCAGCCCCAATATGAGAAGCCTGAGCATCTGCTGGGGTTTCTGCTCCTCTGGAGGAGAGCAGCTCTTGCTGGGAGTGAGGAGAGGGGAAGGTGTGCGAGCATGATGAGAAGGGACCTAAGAGAAATCTAAAGGTGACAGCAGTGGCTGGCGAGCTCCTGGCTCTTTCAAGGCTGTTAGGAAACAGGTGAGAATGAATGTATTGTCCCAACAACACCAAATTACCTTGTTGACATAGCAGGGGCTGAGTGTGAGGCTATTTCACCTCCTGGTCACTGTTAGCAGTGAGGAAAAAAGGTCTGCGTACAAGAATGGAAAATAAAATTGGATTGGACTCCCTGCCTCTCTGTGCCAAAGCCCCTTGAGGTCTGGATTTGGAGACAACTTCTGCTGGGACAGTTTGGCAGGATCTTCTGGGCGTTATCGCTCTTCCTCTAGGAGCAGTGAAGCCTGGCTCCTTCCCCAGCACCATCCGAGCAGTTTCCCTGCACAAAGTTCTGCCTTAGCAAAGAGCCAGCATGTGCCCTCAGGTCTGCTTGCTCTTTCTGTGGCATCCATGATCACAGAATGCCTTTGCATGGGCAGACGGAGGGTCCCCACAGGGTGGCTGGAGTTCTGTGTTCAGGGCCAATGTACTGCAGCCAGTAAAATACTGTGATGCTATAGGTGTAAGTCCATATAAGCAAGTGTTCAAGATTAAAAAAAGGCAGCCTTGTATCACTCTTCACCTGTTAAGTGCTTTGAGATCCTTGAATATAATATTTTATATACATGCAAAATAATTATTATTTTGCAAAAAATTATTCATTTCCTTCCATTATACTCACGTGCACCAAGGAGTACGTTCCCATTGCCAAGCATTTGTGCATAATCTCTAGAGAGGGGCTTGTCTGATGTGTTTATTCAGTGTAAATAAGTTAAATGCTGGGGAATGAACAGTTCTACTAATTGAATTTATTCTTGTAAATTTAATGCCATTCTAGCCAAATGCGCCATCAAAAATGTGCATTATTTTGTTCCTCTGCATGGTCACCATTGACATTCAGAGAATGCATCTGAAATACTAGTGCATGGCTGGAGGAAATGGTCTTTCCAGCAACCTATGGAAATACTGTGTGGAATTTCAATATTTGTATATCCAGAATGACTACTTGTGTTCTTATAATAGAAGGATCAGTGACTGCAGTTGTAATGCTGAAATGTGCACACTGTGAGAGAAAGTACAGTTTCTTAGCTTTTCTTACTTCTTGCATATGGATTCCTTTGAGGCTTAGAGTCCCTGTGCTTGTTCTCTGCCCAGAGAGGATTTTAAAGTAAAGAGGAAAGGGCCAAGGAAAATCTATAGGTTTTTCTGTAACTGTGCTTTGTGAATAGTGTAAGAATTATATCTGGGCATAACTCAGCACCACTCAGGCATATTTTGCTCTAGTTCAAGTTGTTTTATAGCTCTTATGGAGAACTGACAACAATGAATGAGCTGTTTGTGAGGACACTATTAATTGATTTGGAAGTCCTGAGTGCAGGAGTTTCTTTTTATACCTGAGTGTTATGTTTCTTGAAGTTCTTCATCCATGTCTCACACCACAGTGGGTCATATACCTGCTGTGAACCCAATGTGATCCTTCTGAGCCTGTTGCATGGCAGTTCAATGAGATGGTTCAGAGGTGGAGGAAGCTCCTGCTAGCCCTGCCATAGGTAAGAAAATAAAGCAAAGCAGAGAACATCATTATGCTGTTGCCCACGTGCTGAGTAGGGTATACGGTTCTGGCTCCTCCAACTCAAATGCATTTTATATAATAGAGCTAAAAAAGGCTCAGAGCAGGGCAGCAGCAAGGATGACAAAACGTGGGGAATGACTTGAGTGTGAAAAATGATTAACTGGGCTAGGACTCCCCTGCCTGTAAGAGACAGGTGAGGAGCTATGAAATCATGAATACCATGGAGAAGGACAACAAGGAACAATAGTTCTGTCCCAGCATCAGGACTGGCGGGGTCAGAAGGAACTGGTGGGCAGCAGTTTCACAAGAGAGCAGAGGAGGTGGCTCTGGGCTGGGGCCATTGCTGAGCTGTGAAACGTCTGGGCAGCAGGCATCTGGACATCCCAAATATGACTGGACAACTCTGTGGAGGAAAAATCCATTGTGAAGTATTAAACACAGGAATGTCACATGTGGCTCAGGACATCTTGAAGCCAAAGGTGGCTGGGAGAGTAATCTGGGGAAATCCCATGGTGTGCTTGCCCTGCCTTCATCTGCTGCTGGTTGGAGACAGGCTGTTGAGTGAGACAGGTCTCTGGTCTTACCTGATATGACTGTTATTGCACTTTCATCTCCATTGCTCAAAAAACACCCTATGGCAGTCAGCTCAGCTTTAAGAACACTAAACTTCAGAGAGTTACGTAACTATTAACTGCTTTATCTTCATGCCATTAAGTATCATTAGGTCCCTACTATGGGTTTAGCAAAACCCCAATGAGCCAAGAGGGAGAAATAATGGCAGCCCATATGCCTGAAATCATCCATCCCACTAAGGACTGCAATTCAGCTCATGAGCCATAATCACATCAATTAACCTTTGTTCCATTTAACATTAGGAGGGCCATAGAATTACAGTTTTTGTAATTAACCTCCTAAATAGAGATGCATCCAAAACAAAGAGAGATGCCTGGGTCTCCCAGGCCCGTGCAAAGGCAGGGAGAGAGACAGAGAAGGGTTATTAAACAAAAGCAAAGAGGGATTAATGTTCATTGAGCTCTGTTGTTGCCTTGCAAGGGGAAGGGCTGCTCTGAACCCTCTGGGCTTGGGAGCCTCCCGGACAGGCAGCAGTGCTGCACCAAGGGCCTTGAATCCAATGCCAGGGAAAGGAGGGGCCCTGGATCAGGCATGGGAAAAGGGGGAAGCTCCCAGGGCCTAAGTAAGGGTGAACAGAGGAAGCTCCCTCCCCAGAGAGGTGGCCTGTGTGGTACCCCAGCCCCTCTGGGAGCAAGTGCCTAGCTGAAGACCCATGGGCTGCTTCGGACCTGGTCTCTGCTGCCCTGTCAGAGGGTCAGATGGCAGAGCTGGCCTCAGCAGGGGGAAAACCATGGAGCAGACTTTTAAAGAGAAAAATGGAGAAGATTCACTCAGCAGCAATGGGAAAGTAATTGAGCTAAACTGAAATGTAATTGGAAAATAATCACGGTGAGCAGCAGTTTAACACATTTTATTGTAATCTGAACAGAATTTGCTTTATGAGTTTGTGTTCAGCCCCATCTTGGGGCTTGTGGTGTGCTGTCTATAGTGTAGACAAAGGACTTTTTCTGTGGCTTGGGACTGAAGTCAGAAACAGACTTTGCTCCCTCATCGTCACTGTCACTTCTCTCTCCATATGCAGTGCCAGGGCAGAGCGGGAGGAGGAACCTGGTTTCTCCAGCAACACGGGAGAAGGATGGTGGTACCACACACAGCAGGACATGGCGGCTGCTGGCCAGGACAACAATGCTGGGAGACCCCACTTGCTTACTCCATGTTAGTCAAGAGTATTTTCTGTCCATGCTTTCTGTGTGCTGTTCTGCTCCAAAGCTGCTTATGCAAAGCATTCAATAAATACCCCCTGAAATGTGGAGGAGATGAACAAGGTAATGTGAAGAATAATGAAATGTCCCTCAGCCTCCAGGGAAGCAGTATTGACCAGCCATGGAGAGAGCTTGTAATGAGGCCCACTTTACCCAGAGACAACAGTAATAGCCTTCCCCTCTGCAGCCCCCGCTCACCATCCCTGTAAATTGTGTTTGCTAAAGAAAATGATTTGTGCAGGAAAGGAGCCAGGCAGCAACTGTGGACTGGAGAGGCCAGTGTGGAAGGAAGGAGAAAGGCTACGGGGAGAGCCAGGGGCCAGATGCGGCTCCCCAGGATCAGTCACTGTTGCAGACAAGGTCTGCTGTGTAAAATGCCCCTCTGTACCCTGCTGGCCCAGGATCCCAGGGGCAGGAGATTTTGTGAGTGTGGGAGCCAGAGCTGGAAGCAGGGAGTGTATCCTGTGCTCAGGGAGTGCAACCCTCGTCCCAGTCATGTTTTCCCCTTGCCTCACCCACGTCTCTGTGGCCAAACCTCTGTTCTTTGTGCAGATAGTGTGATCTCTGCACCAGTCCCGCTCTGTCCTGACAATTACCCCAGCTTCTGAGCAATGCCCCTGCTCCCAGGCCCTGCTCTGCTGCAGGAGGCTCATGGGATGCCTCTGGATTCAGTGCACTTGCACGGTGGATTCACTGGCCACTCTCCTCTGGCCCTTTTACCCACCACTGTCTGCTGTGGAGATCCCCTGGGCTGTGGCAGAGCATCCAGCAGAGTTTGTGTTCCTGGGCAAACGATCAGCCCCAACAGGAGTGTAACCCAGATAAGCTGCATGCTCAGTGACAGGGCTGCAGTTTCCCACCCGCAGCGGCTCTTGTTTTCTAGACCATGACCTGGGGTTCCCAGCAGCCTCTCCCGCACCACAGTGTCCCTCATTTCAGCAGTCATGGAGGTTTCTAGAGAGCACCAGCTGCTCACCTGGTTTTAACTGTGTTATCTGTTCAAGGCAGCATCCTGTCTATATTAACCTTTACTGCGTTATCCCTGTGCCTTCTATTCCTCATTTCCATTCCCTCCCCCTTGTTATCTGGGGAGGCAACAGGTCTCTGTCACTTTGCGTTGCTGTTCTTCCTATTAATTTCTCTGCCTTTTACTGTCAAAAGCTTCCTTTGCCCGCTCCCTCCTTCAGCAGCATCCCAGTTGGGACCGGCATCTCATTAGACTGCAATTCCCTTTGCCTTGGTCCAGTGTACAAAGTGCCAGAACATCTCAAATTGAGCTAATACTCTTGTTTCACAGACAGCAAGGTCACAGCAACCCAGGGAGCTCCTAAGCCTCTGTGTATATGAGGCAGCCCACGTTCACACAGTGCAAAACATAGCTCTGCAAACTTTAGAGCTATCTGGGTCCTTAAGCTGGTGCATTCAAGCACCCACACAGTGCAACATTTCTTTGGCAGATGGAGGAGGAGTAAGGGTTTATTTTTCTTTTTTGTTATTATTGTATCATTTATTTCCTCAGCAATGTCCAGAGGACAGACTCTTTCCTGCCTCCATGGCATGTGAGAGAAGAGTGCAGAGAAAAGGACCAGTGAAGAGCTGAGATAAAGCAGGAACCTACTAAGAGTTCCTGGGAGATGTGAGACTTGAGTGTGTGGTGGATCACAGATACAAGGTGATCTTCTTCCCTGCTACCCTCTGATTATATGGTCAATCCAAACCGGGTTTTTCAAAACTTTGTGGTGTCCTCCATGGTCTCACCCTGGCCTTCGGTGAGTCTCATCGTGAGCTGTGGACAGTGCCATGCTGGCACCCTCAGGGGATGTCTGTCTTCCCCCTCCAGGCAGGGAACAGAGGGATTAGGTTTCACTGTGCCCTGCAGAAAATGCTCTGGAAGCTGTCAGCCTAAAGCAAATTGGAAGAGCCCCCTACTGTGTTCAATCTGTTGATTAAAGCAGCAGCTGATCTTATTGTCATTCCTAACAGATCAGCACTGAGTTTTCCAAGGCTGGTGCTGAGCCCATTGTTAGCTTGGCTGGTTGCAATGTTCTGAATTTATCCTAAGGGTTTGGATTTTTGGGGGGTTTTGTTTTGTTTTGTTTTTTTTCCTTACGGTTTTGATCCTGCTCAGAAAATAACTTCTTTCTCATTTTGTGTTCATTGGGGTTTCATGTGGAGGGACCTGCCAACCTGGCAAAAAACCTTTGGTCATGAGTTATCGAGGGATGCTGAAGCAAATCAAACTAAACCAAACTCCATGTAATCAGGAAAATCTAAGCTAGGGCCAAACCAGACCAGATTCAAAGAGACCCCATCAGGCTAGCCTCAGCCAGACCAAACCAGAGATCTACCTTGACTTGAGCAGACCAGACCAGACATATTTGAATTAATATTTGAGTTAAGTGGAATAGAAAGGCTTTTGGGCAGAGGAATAGAAAGGCATTTTCTTTCCCGCTTCCACTGACTCCAGGAGGAGCCCTGCTCTGCTTTCACTGCTTAGGTGCAGAGCTCCCTAAGGTGACATAGCTGCTTGGAGAGCTTGCCACAATGCCACAGCATTTCGGGGGGGGGGGCACTTTTCTTTCTGTAGCAAAAGCCAAATGAAAGCAGAGACTCATCCTCACCCATTATTTACTGCCTTAGGAATCTCTGGAAACAACATGAGAAATGGTACCCATCAGTATCACAGCACTGATGGTGAATTTTCTGCTATGGTTGGTGCCTGATGCTAACCTTGATTTCCTCCTACCTGGAGGTGACACAGCCCTGATCTAAATGAAGGGGTTAGGAAGCTATGTGCCTATGCCATGTGATCGCAGTCAGCAGCACTGGTTCGTGGCCTTGCTGCTCTCCACACAATGAGCCATCCAACGGCAATCCCGAACAGGAACAGTGAATGTTACATGGAACAGCTCTTTGGAGACTGGGTATTTACCGGACTGCCATTATCCATTCAAGTCTCTTATGACTTTTTTCCCATAAAAACGAGGAAACAAACAAACAACCCAGCAGAAATAATTTTCTGCAGTCTCAACAGTTAGGATAAAATCTTTGTTTTCAGGCCCTCTCTTCTTCCCCATGCTTCAAGTTGAGCTCGTTACTTTTCCCAGCTAATTAGCATGCAGCCTGGAGGTTCCACAGCATCAGCTAAATATAAACCATCCTTTTATTTTTTCCTTCTGTTTGAGGGCTGTTGACAGAGTTTTTTGTTCATTTGAAAGGTAGAGGATTAGCCATATGAGTTTCATACCTCATGTCTGTTTCCTGTCATCAGAGGACAGTGGGTCCCATCCATTAGCCAGGCACATGTCCAAGGCAATGCATTGGGCAAAGCTTCAGACAGGACAATGTCACAGCCAGACTCAAGGGAGTGAGCTCCTGGGCTCTGACTTGGCCACAGTCTAGTGCTGGGGACAGGACCTCAGCTCTCGTCAGTCCTGGCTTTTCTTCCCTGCCTCTTGACTGTAACAGAGAAGTTATTGTCCTTCAGTGTGCTTTGTGTTCTCCACATGGTGTTTCAGGAACAATCCTGCTTGGGAAGAAGAGTATCTGAGGTCTATGAAAAGGAGTGTTGCAGGGGGGCTGATCCCAGTCATCAACCTTTTGGTTTAACCAGCTGGTACCTGTAAAATTCTATGAGATTTCCTAAGAAATTAGCCTCTGGCAGACATAGGGCAATGATATGTGTCCTCTCCATGTGCTTTCAGGCTTCTACTAACAGAGCTGGCCCCTGTATCTGGCTTGTCTGCCAGTTTGTAATGCTTTAGGAGCAATGACATTCCAGACCGAGGAAGGATGAACACAGCCTCTGATGTTAATTTCTCATCATTTGGTGCCCCCTGTGTCCTTTTTATACCCATTAGGAGGACAGGGTGACATTAAGGGAGCCACAGACTGCATTTCAAAGCCTAAGGGATCCCATCTTGGCTGAACTGTAGCTGACATTTCACCCACCCTGGGCTTTAATGTGCAGCAAAGACCCTTTGGGCATGATACACAACCTTTTTATAGAGCACTGAAACAGAGCATTCTCCAGCTGGGATAATAAAGAAGGGGATTTTTTTTTTCAGTGACTCCTGTTGGAATACATTATGAAACCCGTTGTGAGAGGCTTTAAAGCTTTAAGGAGTGCCTTTAAAATTAATTCAAATGGAGTGAGACTTGGCAGAGAATGAAGTGGAAGAAGAATGTGGGGGATGGAGAACCTCCAAACCAAGGGAAGTCATTCCTGGAGCATTAAGAAAGCCATCTGCAGGATCAGATCTCTTTCCTCCTCCTAACCCACGAAGCAGGTGGCAAGACTCAGATTTCCCTCCTTGAAGTTGACACACAGCCGGCCAGTTTAGCACTGAGTCATTGGTCTGGTTCGTCCCAGCACACACTCACTACCCTCCAACCACAAACCTCTTGGTGTGGACCCTCAAGGTGACCAGGTGATTTGGCTCTGCTGTGATCCCAGATGAATATCCCTTTGGGCCTACACCACCTCTGCAGCCAAAGGGTTCCCACTC
Source organism: Haliaeetus albicilla (assembly GCF_947461875.1). Taxonomy (NCBI): domain Eukaryota; kingdom Metazoa; phylum Chordata; class Aves; order Accipitriformes; family Accipitridae; genus Haliaeetus; species Haliaeetus albicilla. The sequence continues at coordinate 21,992,932 of NC_091495.1, read as the reverse complement.
ACATCCAGCCCACTCTACTGGCAAGGCTCCTACTTATTTCTTTGCTTCCTGTGGGAGGTGGAAACAAACACTGCCATCACTTATAACATCTGTCCTTCTCTCTAGGGCTGTCTTTGTGACTTCTCTCCTCTTCTACCCAGTTCCACTTATGTCCTGTCTGTGTCCAGCATCACCAGTGATTTCAGCATGGAGAAGAAAGTTAAAAAAATGGAAAAGACCCCCCTTCCCAGCACACACTGTTTTGTAGGAAATCAGATTCAGGGAGTCTGAATCAGTTTAAGAGGAAAGACCTTCACCCTGTTGAGTTGATACCTCACCTTGCCTGTGTCCTGCTTGATATTGCTTCATCCCAGCAAGCCCAGAAATTTGGGCAGTCCAACTTACATCCCAGTCTCCTGCTGCTGACCCAGGGCTGTGCTGCCCTCACATGAGGACAGCAAGGAATGAGGAACAAGTCATCTGCTGAGGGGACAGCATCATTGGCAGGCAAAAGAAAGGGACTTCTGTCCCAGATGTTTGTCTGACTGGCAGCCAGGGCTGTTGGATGTCCAGAAATCAGGAGGTCAGTGCTCAGAGTGTTAAGACTAGTAGAGCCAGGGCTAATGTGTTAGAGGCTTTCTGGTGCCCCATAGTTCGCTGGAGAGCCTGGTGAAAGAGAAAGCAGGTGCATTCTGATAAAGGGTTGTTTTCTGAGTCAGGTTAAAGGGTTACTATAAGGAGTAAGGGATGAAATTTGAAAATAGGGTTGAGCATGGGAATCTGTACGGTAAGGTCTCTCCTACATGTTGAAGTCTTCTTCAGAGGGAAGAAATAAAAATTAGTCTGGAACTGAAGCACAAGAGCTGGACCCTGCTTTGGCCGTGGGAGAGGGAAGGAGTAAGAGAATAGTGTTTGGGGACCTCCATGTTCTGCCAGCAAAGCCTTCTCGTGCAGTACAGGTCTTGTGCAATCTCTGGGCTTTCTAACAAACAGCAGCATAGTGGCACATCTGTGGTACTCAAAACAAAAACAGAAGCTAGAAATCCTATAGCTTGACTACTAGCCTGACTCTGCTATCTTTTCCTTAAATCCAGCCTCATTGCTACACTAGAGCCACTAGTTTCAAAACCTCCATTCCTCTGTGCCTCCTCCAAAGTTAATCCGTATGTTAACTGTGCAAGCTGGGGTTTTCAAAGCTGGAAATGTGCCTTGGGCTGTTTTAATGTTTCATCTAAAGTGGGTCATTCATTTCTGAGGAGAAGATTAGGGAAAAAAACGAACACCGCTGCTTTGACCACACTGAACAAAATTCTGACAGATGGGTGGCTGGAAAGTGCAAGCTTGTATGTTGGAGATGGGAATCGATGTTTGTAGAATACCACTCAGCCTAACTAGAGCTTCCCCAGTGAAAAGCCATGCATCTTTGAAAACTCCCCAGCCTATCTATTTTCTGTAGAGAGCAGTTGCAGCTGGACCACTCTGTCCTCTGAAGCGCCTGTGTATGCTGAGGTTGCTCTGCCTTCCCACGGCTCCTGCAGTCCAGTTTAACAGCACTTCCAACATCTACAGGGTGATTTTTTTGGTGCAGCTGTTACTCTGCTGTATCCTGGTAAAGTTTTCAGTCCACAAAGCATCCTACAGCACTACTGCTAAAAGATGTCTCCCCACCTCACTGTGCTCAGGAGGAGTCTCTCCTGGGAGTGTGGGTGGGCGAGGTAAGGCAGGAGGCAGCTCCCTTGCTGAGAGCTGCCCTGGCTGCTGCACATAGCGAACGTGGGGAAGGACTAAATCAGGGAAATGCAAAAAGGAGAAGAATGATCTCATGCTGCCCACCCCGAGGGACTGGCTTGCTTTCTTCCTTTGTCACTGAGCTCCTTGCTGTCAGGGAAAGGTTGCATAAGGTAAGATGTTCATTGGGAGCAACTTGTTCCTCCTTTTCTGAGTAATGAGCCTGATTTTTGCTGTCTATTACAACCAGATGGACTCATGCTTCAAACACATAAAATCCCATGTAAACCCTGAAAAATCAGACTTTAAGAACTTTGCAAATCTAGCATCCCAAATTAATGATAATTTTGAATGAATTTGTCTTTCTTTCTGTCCCTCAGTTCATCAGGTATGAAGATAATAAAACCACCTGATTCAACAGGGAAAGTGCTGATGAATAATTCATTAATACCTGTGGCACTCAAATGCTATCATGAACAGAACTTAGAAAAGGCTTTGAGGATGTGCTTTGTTTCCTGCAGAAGGCTGTGAATGAGCTGGAGCCAGAGGGGCTGAGGCAAAACTGGGGGGACTGCAGCTCTGGGAGTCAATGTGAGCAGAGGGAAAAGACAACCTGTCATTGTGATCCCTCAGTCTAGAAACCTTCTCCCTGGTTCCTCTGAGGAGAGAAGGCATGGTGGTACTTGTCTTGGGGTGCTTGGTGATGAGACTGAAAGGATGCTGAGGAACAACCATGCCATGGTACCCAGGAATGGACCAGGTGGGGCTAAATGGGCCATCTCTCTCACAGCATCCCATCCTGTAATTTTCTCCTAGAAAGGAGCACAGGGCTTCAGTGGGAAGAGGCAAATAGCCCTCCTGGGGGGAATGTGGTATTAAAAAAAAGGAACTCCATTGAGCCCTGGCTCCACTCTGTGTGCCAAGCTGCAAGGCAAGACAATGTCAGCTAACTCACCCATCACCACGCTCCTGGCCTCCATTGCTCCTGCTCCTTGTCCACCACACACCCAGCTGTTGGACTGAGAGCGGTCTGCTTGTGCTATCAGCCTAAATGTAACTAGCCTGTGAGGGAAGGAAGAGCATGTGTTAAATATTAAGTAGCTGTCGTGGTTTCAACCCAGCCGGTAACAAAGGACCACGCGGCTGCTCGCTCACTCCTCCCGCCCCCCTCCGGTGGGATGGGGGGAAGACGGAGGAGAGAAAAGAAAAAAAACCTGGAACCTCGAGGGTTGAGATAAAGGCAGTTTACTGGGACAACACAAAGAAATTGCAACAACAACAACGGTGCTAATGAAAGAGTATACAAAAAGAGTGATGCACAGTGCAACTGCTCACCACCCGGGACCCGATGCTCTGCCACTTCCCCCACCAAAAGTCGAGACACCCCCCGGCCCGCTCCCCATATATATACTGAGCATGATTTCACATGGTACGGAATAGCTCCTTGGCTAGTTCAGGTCAGCTGCCCCGGCTATGCCCCCCACCTCCCAGGTTCCTGTAAAAATTAACTCTATCCCAGCTGAACCCAGGACATTATCCACCCCTTATTCTATACCATCTACTTCATGCCCAGATCTTACATTTTCCAATCAACCACTACCACTTTCCTTGTCTTATATATATAAGTATATGGACTTGCCCCCCCCCCCCCGCACACACACACGCAAATGGTATTCCTTTAGCCTATGGGCTACCCCTCTAATGTGTTCATCGATTTTATTTAGTCCATGCCTTTGGGGCTCCATCTGTTGTAACAGTTCTTCAGGATAAGAGAGATGGTGTGAGATGTTGGGCTGTTGTATGCTGCCTCTGGAACTTGTGGCTAGTACATTTGGTGCAACTCACGCCCTTGGTCTGCAGGTCGAAGATGTTGATCTTGAGGAAATTGCTGGGTGCCAGTTCAAGTTCTATCACTGTTGTACTTGGCTCAGTTTCAAAGTCCATCCTGCAGTCATTTGGGTAATTCTTACAGTAATACCCTTGATATGGCATATAGACACTATAGATACAATGACATGCATTGGCAGGTTATTTAGCAGTTAAGTATCATACAGCCCAATTCATTGGCTATTCTCTCCCAAAATCAAATCTCCCTGAGGTACACATCGAACTTCCCCATCCTTCTGCATCACCCACCAGGTGTACCCAGGTCCCTGAGCAAAAACAACCCCTTGAATGGGTTTGCCTCTGCTTGAGGGAGGACTAACCCAGACTGTCTTTCCTAACATACTCCTCATGCGCACTACAGGGACTTTATCCCCTTCTACAGTATGTGGAAGTCTTGGTTGGGCGGGGCCAGCCCGATTGGCGGATCCTCTAGTATTAACTAACCAGGTGGCTTTTGTTAAATGTGTATCCCAATGTTTGAAAATCCCACCCCCCATCGCTCTCAATGTAGTTTTCAGCAGTCCGTTGTATCGTTCGATTTTTCCGGAGGCCGGTGCATGATAAGGGATGTGATATACCCACTCAATGCCATGTTCTTTGGCCCAGGTGTCTACGAGGTTGTTTCGGAAGTGAGTCCCGTTGTCTGACTCAATTCTGTCTGGGGCGCCGTGTTGCCATAAAATTTTCTCTTCAAGGCCCAGGATAGTGTTCTGGGCAGTGGCATAGGACACAGGGTATGTTTCCAGCCATCCAGTGGTTGCTTCCACCATTGTAAGCACATGGCACTTGCCTTGGCGTGTTCGTGGGAGTGTGATATAGTCAATCTGCCAGGCCTCCCCCTGTTTATATTTCAGCCATCACCCCCCATGCGACAGGGGTTTTTGCCGCTTGGCTTGCTTAATTGCAGCACATGTTTCACATTCGTGGATGACCTGTGCGATAGTGTCCATGGTCAAGTCCACCCCTTGATCTCGAGCCCATCTATATGTTGCATCTCTCCCCTGATGGCCTGAAGTATCATGGGCCCATCGAGCCATAAATAGCTCACCCTTATGTTGCCAGTCCAGGTCCACCTGAGACACTTCAATCTTGGCGGCCTGATCTGCCTGCTGATTGTTTTGATGTTCTTCAGTGGCCCGACTCTTGGGTACATGAGCATCTACGTGACATACTTTTACCACTAGCTTCTCTATCTGAACAGCGATATCTTGCCACAGTGCGGCAGCCCAAATGGGTTTACCTCTGTGTTGCCAGTTGCCCTTCTTCCATTGCTGTAGCCACCCCCATAGGGCATTTGCCACCATCCATGAGTCAGTATAGAGATAGAGCACTGGCCACTTTTCTCTTTCAGCAATATCTAATGCTAGCTGGATGGCTTTCACCTCTGCAAACTGACTCGATTCACCTTCTCCTTCAGCAGTTTCTGCAACTAGTCGTGTAGGACTCCATACAGCAGCCTTCCACCTCCGATGTTTTCCCACGATGCGACAGGACCCATCAGTGAACAGGGCATATTGCCTCTCATTTTCTGGCAGTTTATTATACAGCGGGGCCTCTTCAGCCCGTGTCACCTCCTCCTCTGGCAACATTCCAAAGTCTTTGTCTTCTGGCCAGTCCGTGATCACTTCTAAAATTCCTCTGCGACTGGGGTTTCCTATGCGAGCCCGTTGTGTGATCAGTGCAGTCCACTTACTCCACGTGGCATCAGTCGCGTGATGTGTAGAGGAAACTTTCCTTTTGAACATCCAGCCCAGCACTGGCAGTCGGGGTGCTAAGAGGAGCTGTGTTTCAGTACCAACCACTTCTGAAGCGGCTCGAACTCCTTCATATGCTGCCAATATCTCTTTTTCAGTTGGAGTATAGCGAGCTTCAGATCCTTGATATCCCCGATTCCAAAACCCCAGGGGTCGGCCTCGGGTCTCTGCAGGTGCTTTCTGCCAAAGGCTCCAGGTAGGGCCATTCTCCCCAGCTGCAGTGTAGAGCACATTTTTAACATCTTGTCCTTCTGGACTGGCCCCAGAGCTACTGCATGAACAATCTCCCGCTTAATTTGTTCAAAGGCTTGTCATTGCTCAGGCCCCCATTTAAAATCGTTCTTCTTCTGGGTAACTTGGTAGAGAGGACTTACAATTTGACTGTAATTTGGAATATGCATTCTCCAAAAGCCCACAACACCTAAGAAAGCCTGTGTTTCCTTTTTATTAGTCGGTGAGGACATAGCTGCTATTTTGTTGATCACGTCTGCAGGGATCTGACGATGCCTGTCTTGCCATTTTACTCCTAAGAACTGGATCTCCTGTGCAGGTCCCTTGACCTTACTTTCTTTTATGGCAAAACCAGCCTTCAAAAGGATTTGGATTATTTTCTTCCCTTTCTCAAAACTTCTTCTGCTGTGTTGCCCCATACGATGATGTCATCAATATATTGCAGGTGCTCTGGAGCTTCACCTTTTTCTAGTGCAGTCTGTATCAGTCCATGGCAAATAGTGGGGCTGTGTTTCCACCCCTGGGGCAGTCGATTCCAGGTGTACTGGACGCCCCTCCAAGTGAAAGCAAACTGTGGCCTGCACTCTGCTGCCAAAGGAGTGGAGAAAAATGCATTAGCAATGTCAATTGTGGCATACCACTTAGCTGCCTTTGATTCCAGTTCATATTGAAGCTCTAACATATCTGGCACAGCAGCGCTTACTGGTGGCGTGACTTCATTCAGCCCACGATAATCTACTGTTAGTCTCCATTCCCCATTAGATTTCCGCACGGGCCATATGGGACTATTAAAGGGTGAGTGAGTCTTGCTGATCACTCCTTGGCTCTCCAATTGGCAAATCAGCTTATGGATGGGGATCAGGGAGTCTCGGTTGGTGCGATATTGCCGCCAGTGCACCGTCGTGGTAGCAATTGGCACCTGTTGTTCTTCAACCTTCAGCAACCCCACAACCGAAGGGTCTTGGGAGAGACCAGGTAGGGTAGACAGCTGCTCAATCTCTTCCGTCTCCAATGCAGCTATACCAAAGGCCCAACGGTACCCTTTTGGGTCCTTGAAATACCCCCTCCTGAGATAATCTATACCAAGGATGCACGGGGCCTCTGGGCCAGTTGCAATGGGGTGTTTATGCCACTCATACCCGGTTAGACTCATTTCAGCTTCCAATACGTTTAGCTCTTGGGATCCCCCTGTCACACCAGAGATACAGATGGGTTCTGCCCCTTTACAGCTTGATGGCATTAGGGTACATTGTGCACCACTGTCTACTAGAGCCTTATATTCCTGTGGGTCTGACGTGCCAGGCCATCGAATCCACACTGTCCAGTAGACTCGGTTGTCCCTCTCCTCCATCTGGCTGGAGGCAGGGCCCTTCTAATCCTGGTTAGAATATCCGTTACTCACTTTTTGCACACGTGAATCAGAAGTCCCTTCAAGAGGATCAGAAATGAGATCGGCCCATCTACTGCGTCCGGGGGACTGCTCACGGGAAACTGGAGCAGCAGTTTTCCAAGAAGAATTCTCTTTTCTGGTTGCTTTTTCTTGCAACTCCCGTACCCGTGCATCCAAGACTGAGGTAGGTTTTCCATCCCACTTCCTCATGTCCTCTCCATGGTCACGCAGGTAAAACCACAGGTTAGCCCGTCATGTGTACTTTCTCTCTCCTCTCTCTTGGGCAGAGGAATGCTTACTCCCAATAACTGCAATGCGGGCCTGTACAGGTGAGGAGGAGGACATATCCACTTTGAATTGCTGGAACTCTCGGGACAATTCCTCTACAGCTGAGACACAGGCCCGTAGGGAGGAAGAGAGACTTCCTTCATATTGCCGGAGTTGGACAGCCAATTCATCCACCGTTTGTCCATAGCCTTCTTTCCAGGACATTACTGCCAATGAGTTGGCATAGGTTGGTGGTGCACTTCGTAGAAACTTCCGCCACATCGGCTGTGTGCATTGGATTTCATCTGGATCTGTGGGTGACTGCGCATTTTCTGGATCGTTATAAATCACCTCCAGCACGCCTAATTCCCTCAGGTACTGGATACCTCTCTCCATGGTGGTCCACTTGCCTTGGTGACATGTAATTTCATCCCTGAAGGGGTATCTTTCCTTTACACCTAACAGAAGTCACCTCCAGAGGCTGAGGACTTGTGTTTTAATCCCAATCGCCTTGTCGATGCCCCCTTCCCTAGACAGAGATCTCAACTGCTTGGCTTCCTTACCCTCTAATTCCACACTACTAGCCCCATTATCCCAGCACCGGAGCAGCCAGGTAACAATATGCTCACCTGGGTGGTGGCTAAAATCTTTTTGCATGTCACACAACTCACTCAGGGATAGAGATCGGGTAATTATTTTAGGTTCTGCCTCTTCCTCCTGTTCTCACGATGACCCTGGTTCATCTTCATCTCTCACTAAGTGAACTGATTTCTTTGTGTGTTTCTTTTTCTGTACAGGGGCGACTGATACTGGCACAGGTTGGTTCTCTGGTTTAGCGGCAGTATCTGTCACCAGGGTAGGGGCAGCCACGGTGCTTGTTGTCGGGGTTGGGGTAGCCACGGTGCATGTTGTCCTGTTTTCCATCTTTTCCCCCTTTTCCCCCTGAGGGTGCTGCATAATATCAAGCAGTGTTTGGTAGATACCGGCCAGGGTCCAGCACAGTGTAGTGAGTTGTGTGTCTCTGGGATAGCCACAGCATTTTTCTTTCAAAAATTCTATCACTTCATGAGGGTTCTGTAGTTGTTTGGGAGTGAACTTCCAAGTCACTGGAGGTGAGAAGTTCTCTAGATACCTGCCCACATCCTCCCACATGCCGTGCCACCCACGAATATCCAGCTTTGGGACAGATCTCTGGGTGGTACTCTTAAAAAGCCTTTTTGTAGCCCTAAACAAGACCTGAAACATAGTCAGGAGGCATAGCACTAACAGCACACAGGCTTGCGCATCCCAAGGATATTCAAAATTCTCAAAAGCTGTTGTAATTAGTTGGAAGGAGAAAAGGGAGGGGAACGGATGGGGGGAAGTATCCCCCCCTGACTTCCCCATGGGTTGGGTGTAATTACCAATAAAATCCGACAGAAGGTGCCCAAAGTCTGGAAATGATATCACTGCCTCATACAGATACCAGCTTAACCTCATGACCAGTGATGTAATCATTTCACAAGTCGACATTGCCCAGTACAGCAAAATGATAATCCCAATCACTCTCCCAGAGATGAGATATGCAACTACAGGCAATACATAGAGCATATAAGAACTTACAAAACGCCACCATGTAAACAGCTGAATCAACATTGTGACTAACATCTATTTATCTAGTATAAGAAATGCGTATGACAAATCTGTTTCAACACGCTCTGGCCAGATCTGTCGTTATCTCAACCCTTCGTGCCCCACGTTGGGCGCCAAAAAGGACTGTCGTGGTTTCAGCCCAGCCGGTAACAAAGGACCACGCGGCCGCTCGCTCACTCCTCCCGCCCCCCTCCGGTGGGATGGGGGGAAGACGGAGGAGAGAAAAGAAAAAAAACCTGGAACCTCGAGGGTTGAGATAAAGGCAGTTTACTGGGACAACACAAAGAAATTGCAACAACAACAACGGTACTAATGAAGGAGTATACAAAAGGAGTGATGCACAGTGCAACTGCTCACCACCCGGGACCCGATGCTCTGCCACTTCCCCCACCAAAAGTCGAGACACCCCCCGGCCCGCTCCCCATATATATACTGAGCATGATTTCACATAGTATGGAATAGCTCCTTGGCTAGTTCAGGTCAGCTGCCCCGGCTATGCCCCCCACCTCCCAGGTTCCTGTAAAAATTAACTCTATCCCAGCTGAACCCAGGACAGTAGCATATAGCCATTAAGCACTTTTGAGAAATTTCAGTTTGGGTGTAAAAACTCACTGAACTGCTAATCAGTGGATTATCTGCCAAATGGTAGTTTACATCAACAGAGTGGATTATATGCTTGTGCACACAGTGCGAGGCAAAATCACGCCCAGAGCTCTGCTCCTCAGATGGGCTCCCTTCCTCTGTGTCTGATCCCCACATAGACAGTTTTCTCAACCCTCAACACTCTCTGTCATTTCCCTTGGTGCCTTGAGATGGTAAGTTATTGAACGGTTTAATGTTAAATACTGACCCTGTAAAAGGGTAGGAGTTTTCTGAGTGGTGGCTCACATATGCAAAAAAAGGACAGGGTGGTTGGTTATAATGGGTGGTTCTCTAGCTGCTGGGCAATTCAAAGCATCTGACATACTTCTTCATATGGCACAGTGATAATATGAGCTCCCTCTATCCTACAGAAGTCCATTACTTATCAAAGAGATCAAAGCGATCTAAGTGATGGGAATAATCTGTCTGGAGGATTGGATGGAGGTAATACACATCCTCAGGTGATCCAAGTGTCTGAACCCAGGTGACTCCAATCTCTTCCATGATATACCACTAGAAACATCAGGACATGGATCTGCAAGTGTCTCTTGACTGTGTTAGCTCCTTGTGAACAGCCAAGGTCAGGTCAAGCAGTGAGCTACTGCTTTGCACCAGGTCAGAAGTTACCTGCTTGGGAAAGAGGTATGCTTTGCAATACCCTGAGCAGTTTGAGCTAATATTTGATCCAGAAAGTGCCACAGCAATGGGGTTTTCCACTGGAAAGCTCCAGTTTATTGAAACCCAGAGTGTGTAGCAGTAAGAGCTGACTTCAGTGAACGGGGAAAAAAAAATATAAGCGCACAAGTATACATTTGTAGGGAAAGAAAAGTTCCCAGATTGACAAAACATGATGAAATACCTGGGGCTTTCAGTTTGCAACAGCTTTCCATTCTTGAAATGTTAGTTAATTCATATGTAGAAGAAGAAGAACAAAAAAAGCCATGAAAGCTCTAAAGGTTGAAGAGGCTGTACAAATAAAGGTTTGTGGCTTTGGAGCTGTCGGAAAGGCATGCTCACCGCCCAAGAGCCAGGCTGTCTGGCAGGGGAGTGATATCTCCCATCTCCTTGGAGGAGGGCCAGGGCAGGCTCTCAGCCCTGGACCGGCAGCCAGACGCTGGCCAAGGGCTTCTCCTGGGCACCCTCCTTCCAAAGGGCCATTTGGCTGGAAAAGGACACTTTGCCACTGGGCAAAGGGAAAGATGCTGCGGCTTCCTTCCCTGCTGCTTTCCCCTCCAGAGTCACAGCTGGATCCATCCCTCTCCCTCTCAGGCTGAGGGGAGGAGAGAGGGGAAGACATGCCAGCAGGGAGGGCCGGGCGATAGCAGCCTGTTTGTAACCCTCGATAAATGCCATGGTGCAGCCAGCGTGAAATGAAGAAATATTGCTTCTGGTAAATATTTATTTTATATCAGAAATTAGCATACCAAATGTAATTAAAAACAACTTTATGTGCACATCCCTCCCCGCCCAAGTCTGTCAAATGACATCTTAGAATAACTAGTCATAAAGAATGTGGCCTAATTAGCAAGCGTCTCAGCCTACTGTTGCTGTTTGATAATTACCCTACAATGAGTTTCTTAAATTAGGATTTCATTCCCCCTCTCTGCCCTTCTCCAGCCAAAGCCAGCGCTGGCTGGTTTCCATCCTCCCCACTTTTATTTTACCTTTCTCCTGCTGAATACCTGAGTGCCTATGTACCAGAGCCAGCCTCGAAATCCCTCGCTTTGCTGAGCTGGAGACATGAGTGACACCTGTCAGCAGAGGCAGCCCTGTCACATGGGGTGGTTTTTGGAAGGCAGGTGCTGGGCTTTCACCTGCACTCCTCAACTCCTCATCCAGGCACCTGGGAGCTTGGCTGGGGTGAGAAGACCGAGGGGATGGGGGGAGACAGGAGAGAGGCATAGGAAGGAACAATTAGAAACGTCTTAAGACAAACAGGAGAGTAGCTCATCCTGATCTGCCATGCGGCTGCTTAATTGCTCATGCTGGGGCTGCTTGGGGAGCACCGGCATGCAGTGAGCCTACTGCCTCCATACACCAGGGCATGCGTGAGATAAAAACCGGTTTTAAAGAGGGCTTACAAGTCTTAAATCCATCGGAAATGACCCATCAGTGGCAGGGGGGGCAAAAAAAAAAAAGAAAAAGAACCAGATGGTGCCTTGTGAAAGCCTTTCTTCTCTTGTTGCTAGAGCAAAACCAAAGGTGCCTTCCCCAGCCCTGCACAGGTTCTTAACTGAGCCTGGGGAGAGGGACTGCTGGCTGCCAGGAGCCCGAGGTTTGGGGACACGAGTGGCTCATTTTCTCCTCCTCAGATTTTGGACTATTCCCCTGTAATCCCTGCTGCTCGTGCTCATGTGCAGCCCTGTCTCACCCTGGCCCCCTCCTTGCAGATCCATCCCTCCCTGAGAAGCATCCACAGGCTCCCACGGCAGGGCGGGTGGAGGACACCCCCTGGGGCAGGTCCTCAGGAGACCTAGCAGGGATTCACCGCCTGCCTCAGACAGCTCCAGTCTGCCTGTCTCTGCCTGAATGAGCCCCTTGCTCCCCTTCTCCCTAGGGGAGAGGACAAGGTGCTTTTAGGACCTGATTCATCTGACTTATTTTAGACATTGTCTTTAGTATGAGACAAATTATGTCATGGAAGAGTCTGTCTTCTTCACTGAGTAAGCAGAGACCCCGGGGTGACTTGCTCAGATAAAAAAAAAACAGTTAAATGAATCCCATTCTGAGATCTTGTTTTCCCACAAATAGAGGCTAACCAAGAAAAAGCAGAGAGGAGAGGGGCAGCTAGTATTAAAGAACAACAGAATTAACTATAATGGGAAGCATTTCCAAAGAGGCTTTTCAAAAGAGGCTTTTCACCAGCACACAAGAGAGGCATTGGCTTTGTCTGGGATGCTTTAGCAAGAGGAATGAGGGCACAAAGAGCAAAGATTTTGGAGAGAGCAAAAGCTGAAAGGGCCACGCTGGAGCTGATTTCCCCGGAAATTCAGAAGTGATGCTGAGGCACCCGCAGCTCCATTGGCACCCACCAGTGGGTGGCTTTGATAGCTTGGTTGGGAGGGGGAGGTGTAAGGGAACCAGGGACTTTAGGGAGTAACCTTGTGCATGTCTGGGAAGGCCCTAGGGGCACCTATTCAAGCCACGCCACATCTCTAAGGGCAGAAAAGCTTTGTTCTACTCACCCCTTCCATCCCACGTGGGACCAGAGACCTCAGATCCCAGCATGGGTCACTTGCTGGTGGTGCACTTTGGATACAGTGACTGGCACACTGGGAGAGTAGCTCAACAGGAGCTGGGAAGAGAGGCTGTGGTGATTTTGCTGGGTCCGCAAATGAGGAGGGGCTTTGAGCAGATACGCCGCTGTAGGGGCTGTGACCCTCCTTGTTGCCTGCCAATGCTGAGTCTTGCTTTGTGTGGTCTGAACCTGGGTTTGGTGTCTCCAGAGACGGTTCCCCTGCCCTGCCTGGGGCACGATGGGACTGTTGCATGTTTCCAGCCCTGGAGTCAGCTCCGAGGCTGGGCTCTGAAGGGCCATAGGTGCCATGAGGAACATGAAAAGCACCATGCTGCTGGTGGGATGAGGTGTGCTGGCAGCCAGAAGGAGGGTGGAGGGCAGGAAGAGAGGGGAAGGGAGCTGGCTGGCTTAGCAAAGCCTTCCTGAGACTCTGCAGTAACTTCTGTCCCTGTGCTGGCAGTGCTCCCAACTTTATGGAGAGCTCTTCCTGTTCTTGGAGAGGGCAGAGAGGATCTCCATGCTCACATTGCAAATGCAGCAGCCGCAGACACTGTTTTCCTAATTGCTGTGCATGGCTGGGTCCTCTTGGGGATCCAGCAAGGAGGGCTATTGAAGATAAAGGCAGCTGGTGTTTCATTTAAGTTATTAGAGAGCTCCTCAGGGAGCTGGAGGGGAGACAAAGTGAGAGGGATGGAGGGGGAGAGGGAGGGTGAGGCAGCAGGAGAGGAGAGGAGAGGAGTGAGGAGACAAGGAGGGGGTGAAGGAAGGTGTGGGCAAAACAGGATGGAAATATGGTGAAAGTATCTGGAAGGAAGAAAAAGAGAAAGGGAAAGGGGCGGGGGGCATGATGGAGGAAGGATGCCCCCATGTCAGAAGATGAGAAAAAAAGACCTGGTGCTTGCCAAAAGCAAGGAGCAGGAGCACTGCAAGCCCCTTACCTGGAGTGTGCTATGCCAGGGCCCTGTGGCTGCCCACTTCTTCCACTCCTCTTCCCTCCCTTTCACTCTGCTCTTTGTGCCACCTCCCCAGTCATTCTCCCCCCAGTACCCCCTCTGCAGCCATCTCCCTCCTCTGGCTTGGGCAGCATCAGGCAGATTTTTCATCTGGAAGATTTTTATTTTAATTTCTGACAGCAGTGAAAGCAGCACTTAATCTCCTTCACCCACTCTTTATTTTCCTTTTCTTTCTTTCTTTTCCTTTTTTTCCCTTTCTTTTCCTTTTTCCCCTTTCTTTTCCTTTTTCCCCCTTTCTTTTCCTTTTTTCTTTCTTTTCCTCTTTTTGTTTTCCTTTTTTCTTTTCTTTTTTTTAGTTTTCCTTTCTTTTCCTTCCTTCCTTCCTGCCTTCTTTCCTTCTCTCTCTCTCTGCATCTCTCCCTGCTTTTCGACTCCTAAGCCCTTCTCCATCTTCTGTTTCCCCCTCCCCGATGGAGGGAAGCAGGCAGCTGCTTGCAGAGCAGGAGAAGGAGCCAACCAGCAGCGGGGTGAGCTCAGCATCACAAGCTCTACTCTCAGGAACTTCTAATTGAAAATGGTTGGCTTGTTTTCTTTGGAAATATTTTCCAGTTAAAAAAATGACCCTTTTCTATACACTTTTTTTTCAGTAGCAGATTGTTGTTTCTGTCAAACATTATGTTTTTTACATGGAAGAAAATAACAAATTTGTATAATGAATATGTACTCTTTTTTCTTCCCCTTTTTCCATATGGGGAAAAAGAGAGAAATCTCAACAAAAATGTCACGTCTGAAAAAGTGAAATATTTTCACAGATTATTTTGAAGAAAGGGATTTTTTTGTTGTGGTTGCAGAGCAAAAGAAAAAAAAAAGACAGTTTTGGTGAATTCTGCTGGCATTCTGAATAAACAAAGGGAAATATCCTCACTATAGCTATTTCACTGCTGTCTTGCAGCAGGGGAAACTGAGGCACAGACAGCTTCATGGGTTGTCTCAAATGCAAGCTGTGAGTCTGTAGGAAAGCAAGGCATCAAGCCTGGCCTGCAGGCAGTGCTGTACCTGAATGTCTTCCCTGCTGGCCATGAATTGCACCCATTTTAGCAGCTCACCAGCTCTGCAAAGCCCAGGGGGCAGAGGGGAACACAATTTTGCTTCACCTGAGGATGGGGGAATGGGAAAGGGGCTGGATTAACCTTGGCAGCTGTGGCTAGTTGCCTTACAGACAATTACCTCCTTCCAGTCTAAATTACACTGTGCTTTTTCCCTGCTGCACCCAGTATATTTGCACCTCACCCACTCCAGCTGCGTTCCACCCCAGCACTGGCTACACCTTTGTGCTCAGGGCAGTGGGCACACCAGGTAAGAGCTCTGCACTGAGGATGTTTCTGCAAATGAGGAGGCTGGGGAGGAATGGGAAGGGGAAGATTTAATTGCTGGAGCTCAGGATGTTTTCCAGAGCTTGCAACACAGACTTTCTTAAACATGGGATGCATCAAAATTAATTGCTCTCCAGTCTGGCCAGCTCCTTAATTAGAAAGTGTTTTAAAGCCCCATGTCAACTCCCTGCTGATAAAATTGCCTTGCAGTATGAGATGAGAACCAGCTGCCCCAGTGCCTTGCAGCACTGCTCAGACCAAGGCAGGAGCGCAGGATGCCCAGTCCTCTGCCTGCAGAGAAACCCCACAGGGCTGCAGTGTTGTGGGCTTCAAGAGTGCCCTCTGCCTCCGGCCACCCCACCTTCCATCAGCCTGTTTCCAAACAGGACTGCCCTACAGGATGTGTGTGCTTCTCTGGGAGTGAAATCCCCTGGGTAGAAATCCCAGTTCAGTGAGGACAGGAGGAGTTGTTGTAGGTTCAGTCTTGAGGCTGACAAAATGAAAGCAGCAAGGGGCAAGCAGGGGAGATGCTCCCTGGCTTTCCCTGACATGGAGATGCTGCTGCATCAGCCCTCCTGCCTGAGCTGGTCCAAGCTGTAGCACATCCATGGGAGAGAGAGAAAGCAAATAGTCTCCAGCTCAGCCTCCTGCCTCTAAATGTGTCCCTCTCCTCTGCCTTTCCCTGGTCCCCTGTTGTCATTTCCCACTTGGCCAGCTCCACAAACATCTTAATTTCATGCCTGCTTGTCAGGGCTGCTTTGTGAAACATCTGAATGACATTAGCACAGTTTAAGAGTGTGACAGACTGAGGAGCAGCAGCCTCCTGTGATCGCCTATTCCAGATGGTTAAGTGACAAATCTCACTTCTGATATCTTAACTACAGAGGTGCAGGAGGAAAACGTCCCTGGAGAATACCACCCCCCCCCCCCACTCCAGCTCTGAGCCTTTGCAGGGATGAGGCAGCGGTTAATCCAGACGGAAGGAGACATGCAGCAGATGCCATGTTCTTCAGGGATCCTGGAAAGCTTTTCCCCTCCCTCTGACTTGTTGCTGTCTCATCTCAATTATGTGCACAGGCATAAACAGCTCAGGCAGACCCAGCGATTGTTTCTGCAAGCATCTTTTGCCGAGCGACTCTTCTCACTGGGGTGATACTCTATCACATTACCTTCAAATGGTATTTGCAGTCTTATAGGCATAATTCAAGCCCCAAACCATCGCAGGACATTTTGGGGAAGAAACTCTGCATTCATACTGGTAGTGAAAGGCAAGCATTTCTGGAGGAAAGTTTAGAGTCAAAACTTGATGTGTGTGTGTGTAAGGAAATTGTAGTCCAGGTTGGTGAAGCCCCTTGCTCAGGGTGACACTGCAAGCTGCTTGCATCTTGACTGCCTTCCTGAGTGCAACTTTGCTTCCCAGTGCAACCCCTCCTGGGTCATATCTAGTTCCTGAACCACTCCTTACATTAGTGTAAGAGTCTCCTACTACTGTTACCTCTGGGAGTAATAGAAATACATTGTAGGACTAGTGCTGACAGGTTCAAACTCTGCTAGCAAGTAAAGCTAGAAGTTTCTGGGTCAGCACAGGTGACCGTGTGTGTTTATGGATTGCTATTGTACCTCTTGAAATCCAGCTGACCCCAGCTTGAAGCACAGCAGCTGGTTGCATGGACAGGACAGGACAAGACAGGAGGTGGTGGGGCAGGAAGTGAAGTGAAAGACTGTTAAACTGGGAAGGGTACTTAATGATCGCCTATAGTTCGAGCTGTGTGCCTGCTCTGCAGTGTAGCAGTGTTAACAACACTTTTAGTGAATAACCTGTGTAAAATGCTTCCTTTTGTCCATGCAATTTAAAGTGAGTTTCCCAGCCTAGCCCATGTTGTAGCAGCAAATGTATTCTGAATCTGCAGGCCACAAAAAATACAACACGCCAGGTAAATATTGAGAGGCTATGTCCTTCTATGCTCCCAATGCTGTTCCCATTGCTATAGTTACAGCCATGTGGGTGTTTGCCTGGTAAATGCCCTCGCCTCCCCTAGCCCTCCCCTACCCCCAGCATCTATTGCCAAGCTCAGACACCCCAGGGGCAGAGGCTCACAGAGCCTTTGCTGCTAGCTCACCTGGCTTGCTTGTGTCAATGATCTGGACAGGGAGTTGAGCAGCATTACTAGTGCTCAAACACGGAAAATTGTCCATCCTCCCTGCCCTGACACAGCCTTCCAGCCCTGAAGCGAGGGCTCCCTGCCTTCTGGAGCGAGAAGCTGAAGTCATTGGCAATAGGTCTGGAAGGTGGGAATGAAAGACAACAGCTGATCAGAAAACAAAACCAGAGAGTCTGGGGAGAGGAGGTAAATCCAGCTTTTACTGATCTTACATAAAATAGCAGCAACCTGGTAGTTAGGTAATTGCTTTTGTAAAATGCCTGGATTTCAGTGTAATTGTTGAAGGTTTCCTGGTGATGCCACATGAATAAATTTGGAGTCTGCACAGGTAATTCTTTCCTCTCAGTGAGATATTTGCTTTTGGTGGGAAGTGACTCACAATTGCAACCAAGGCTCTGGTCTGCACTTGTGCTCAGCTACTGCAGTCCGGAGGCAAGTCTGACTTGCAGACTCCTGAGAAATGTTTGCAGGAGGCATCCATCAGCATCCTGGTCCCTGTCTGCCTTCCCCCTCTTGTGTTGGAGCACATCTGTTACTTCAGAAATATCTCTTGAGCCTCTTTGAAATAGAAATACATGGGAATTAGTATATGCTGTTGAAACCCTATTTTCTGCCCTCTGTAGATGGGAGGCAGAAATGGGGTTGGATCCAGCTAGGATTACTCTGGATGGTTGAAATGATTCCCAGGCTGGTCCCAGAAGAATGATAGGCAGAAGAATGAGTGCAGGAGGAATAGACCTCTAAAACCAAACTTGCCAGTGCAGAAATGTTTCAAGTTGCACCCTCAAAGAAGAAAGGAGATGTTCAAGGGCCCAAGGAAGGTGATCTGGCCTGATTTAATTCCTCTGAGAGGCTCTGGGTGTGAGGAATCACCTGCCCCAGCCTCTGCTGGTACATGGTGTTGCCCATCACCTTCACCCACTGCCTCCCTCCCTTGGAGGTAAGTGACAGGCAAAGCAAAGTGGAACGACTAGGACTTGGGAAGACAGCAGCGAAGTCCCCAGCCATGAGTAAACTGTGCATTTCTCAGCACTTTTAATCTCCTTATTATGGTAATGGGCTGATAACTGATTGTGTAGTTAAAATGGAATTTGACACCAGGGCTGCAGTTTCTCTGACTTCAGAGAGATGCTGCAGTAAACAACCTGGTAAAGAGCTATAAGAGCTGATGTTATGCTTGAAACCTGTGCTAATGGGAATCCGGAGAAGTGCAAGAGAATAAAGGGAAGCTGAATTTATGTGTATAGATACATCAAATGTCCCTGGGTAAATAAAGCTTTTCTTGGCCTAGAAAAAGGATGGTAAGAGAGGTCACCCTGTGGGTGGAGATGAAAAGGCACGGAAGATACAGGTTCTGTGCGAATAAAAGACTAGGGCCACTGGCTGCAGTGTACAGCATCTGCACAATCCTGCTGCAGTTGGCTGTACTCATAGCCTCAACAGGCAACTGGCCTAGCTGATGCTGATGGTTCCATCATCTGCTTACCCATGTAACAGCACATCACCTTCTCCTGATGGGGTTCCTCTCTGCTTGGCCCAGCTGATCAGCCAGTGTTTTAACCACACTTCAGCTTTTTCCTTCTGCTGTTTTATTAATTCCTGGCTGCTGTTTCTGTATTGTCTGCTGTATTGCCTACTATGAGGTCCAGAGTGGCCCAGCATGTTGGCTAAGCATTTGCTCTCCATGGATTTCCTTTGAATTTTCCAAATGTTTGGAAGCTTAGCTCTATCACTTCACCTGATCTAACAGATTTGCTCCTATCGTATCCTATCGCATCCTGTCCCATGTGATTGCAGATGCCCCCATTCAGTGTAAGGCTTTTCCAGCAAAGCACAGTACAATGACTAATGTCCATGGCCCGTGGTTTGTTCTTGAATCTTCACTCTTGCCAGTGGTTTGGCACCGAGCTGTATCTCTCCAAAGGAGGAAAGGGATCTCTGTCATGGTCCTAGCAATTACATTGCAGAGGATAAGAAACATGAAGGTGACAGGGCTATGAACCTATCTTCTCCATCCCTATAAGCACATTTCTCCCACACTATAGAAAAAGAAGGGGAAGAACCTCTCTCCACTCACTCTTCTGAGATAGGTGACAACAACAGATGAAGCTAACTGCAAATGCCTCTGAACTGCTGAGCTCCCAGTACTTTTCCAGGATCCTGAAATCTGAGGAATTGCAGGTGGATGGTCTGATGGCTGCAGAGAAAATACTTGTGCGGTCCTGCTGGATTTACTGCAGTGAAGATCCTTATTCATGCTCTACCATGTTCTCCCTTTGAAAAAGAGAAAGAAAAACATCATCAGTGTGAGGCTCTGCTTCTTTTTTTTTTTAAACTCATGGTCAAGTACATTTGTGTGTGGGAAAAAAGACCCATTGAATTTCAAGGTCTTGGGCAGCAGCTATTTCTTCACTAAGCAGATGGATGTGGGGTAATGAGGGAAAGCTTATTGATTGATTTTACCAAGGTCCATTATAGGTTGTGTGGATATTGAAATATGAATCTGGCTTTGACATTAGGCGGAGTGGAAGCTGAACTCCTGAGACAGTGCTGTAATGAGAAGGTACAGGCTCGGTTTGTTGGTGGGCTCAGCAAGGGGGGGTGGGCAGTGTCCCCAGGTGGTGCCACATTTGGAGTTGCATTCAGATGCTGCAGATAGTCCCCAAGTGCTCACGACCAGCCTCCCAGCCCATCTTCCTCCTCCTGAGGACTACGGGTGGTGTAGGTGTCTGTGAAGCCTCAGACCCCCTGTAGGCATGTAGGGATGGGGTTGCCCTCACTTCCCAGGCACCCTCTGCCTGTGTGCTAGCACTGGGAATGATACAGATATGGCTCCTTCGCAGGAGAAGCTCGGGGACTGCACTCAGCCTGTCCCCGAGTACCGGATGACTCAGGTGCTTGATGAAAAAGCAGTATTTATAGAAGAGTCCACTGGAACCTAAAGCCTGAAAGGTGTTTTTTAGGGGAAATACTGGCTGTCTGGTGCGATTAGTTGAGAATACCATATTGAGCATGGAGGCTTTTATCTAGCTGCACATAGCACCCTCAAGTAATGAGAGGCAAATCTGCAGGCCTGCAGGAACCCCTTGCTGGCTGTGCTCTGCAAATGCTGGGAAGCAAGCAGGTCTGAGGGGATTAAACTGTGATGCCCAACAAGGTTTGTGGGCTAATGGATATCTTACACCCACCTTTATTCTCAGGATGTTGAGAGCAAGGAGAATTCTCTGTGCAAATAAGAGCAAGTTCAGCTCCTTTAGGCAAAGCAATACTGCAAATTGAGCTGTGCTGGTGCACACAGCATGTGCTAAGCTGTGGAACTCCTTGCCACAGGAAATTATCCTGCTAATGGTGAGAATAACTTAACACAACTTGATGACACATGTAGCTAGGTAAACCAGCACATGTAGTAACACAATCTTGTGATCCATGGCATAAGAAGGAGTTTCTTTTCTAGTTGTTAGGTCTGGAGTCTTTCCCAGCTTTTTTTCAGCCTGCTGAACAAATACATCTTTGCTGTAGGCCTGTTTCTGTTTGCACCCATTTTTTTTTAGCAGGGGATTAGAAAGAGGAGACAACGGTTTTTCATTTGTGGGATTCTGGTTGACTGTACCCTGAGTCAGAGACATGGGATTGTGTAAATGTAGCTAACAGGAGTCTGTCTATGCACTTCTCTTTTCTTCCTAGAGCTGTCAGTAAATCCAACACTACCATCTTACAGTTCAAGCCCCTTAACCAGCCTGGCTGTTGTTTGGGAGAATTTGTGACCTTCTTCAGTCCTGACAGTCAAGACCATGCCTTGCTCGACTGCTGGGAGACTCTCGTTGTCCTTTTCTGTTTATATCCCAGCGCCCTCATCCCAAACTTTGCACTTGTCAGACACTGCCCATCAACTGGGAACGAACGGATGCTGTTTGCTGCTGGCTCGGCTGCCTCCTTCATATGCCTGTCACTGTGGTTGCACACCAGATTCAAGGCAGCGTTCCCTGGTGTGAGCTGGGCTCTTGTCTCTTCCTTCCCCTCCACTGTGCATCATTTGTTTCCTTGTCATCTTTCCGGTGCTACTCTGCCTTCTCTCCTTGCCTTCTCCCTGGCCTCTCCTTATTAGGTGCCACTTCCAGAAGTTGCACTGGGCTCCCTCCCTTTACACAATCCCAGGAGCACCCATTAGCATTAGAATTCCCTTCCTTGCAAGTCACAGGCAGCCCCACTCCTTTTGGACTTAGCCTCTAACTTTAGCATTGCTTTTTCTTACAGCTACTCTTCCCATAAGGTCAGAAGGCTCCTTGGCCTGTCAGAGACATTATTCTGTTGGCAGCAAGCAGATATTTTGCAGTCATGCAGGCCAGCCTTCTCAGAACAAAGCAACCTTTATTAGGCAATGGGGATGCAGTGATTCAGGGTCATTAGGCCAGGCTGGCATAGCAAAGCTTACATGCACATCTGTGTCACGAGCATGTATCTGCAGCTCTGCTCAACAAAGGCTGGGGTCCCAGCTCCAGCTCTGCATTGGGCAGCAGAGGATTCTCCCTTCCCTGGCTGGCACTGCTCTACAGCTGTGCTTCCAGAGTAACTCCATACTTGCATAGACCTGGATCATGCCTCTGGGAGCAACCCCCTTTTTCTCTTTCCAGTTCCCAAGGTGTAGGGAACCCCTGCAGACACTTCAGGGGTCTATGCCTGGGGATGGCCTTAAGCTTGATCCTTACCCAAAGGTTATTGCTCTGGTTTTGCATTTCAGAAAGCTGCTTAAGTGCTTGGGAGAACAGAGGTACAGCAGAGCCCTCCTCTAGCTCCTCTGGGAGAAAGATGTGCTTCCCTAAGCAGGAATTCCCCAGGTCGCTCCATATCTCCCTGAGTATAGCTTTTCACAAAAATTGCCTCTGTCGTCTCTGAGTTGACTGACACCTTTTGTGAATTGAGCTGCCTTTTGGTAGCACGGCACTGATGGTATGACAGGGCTGTGTATTGAGGTTCTTCAGGAAGAAAGGCAGCCTCTGAATTATTTAAGCACCTCTGTTTCCGATTAGCTTATGACTAACATTCATTGCACTAACCCCTGAGATGCTGCACGTTAAAACTACTGGAGAAAATATAATGGGTTGAACTGCTTTCTAGGGAGCAACGTACACACAGGGACTTTGTGGACTTTTGTGTGTTTGTTTTGCTTTTAGTTTTAAATAAGCTCACTGAAAGAGAACTCAGAAACTCTGCTCAGGGATTGGGAGTCCACAATGGGCCTGAATCATTTTTCAAGGGCAACAGGCAACAATGGAGAGTCAATACCACAGCAGACAAGTGAATTAGAAAATCTTCTTTCTGATGTTACATTAAGGTTTTAAAAGCTGTAAGGCCAGGAGATGAAGCAGGGAGTAGACATTGCCTTGAGATAGCCTGTGGAATGAAGGGTGCATGAGCAACACCAGCAAATTTCACATCATGTTGAAAAACTATAAAAAATAGTGTTGGTGGAGCTCAGAAGCCAGAGGCTGATGTTAGAGCAAGTTAATAAATGTCTGCTGTGAACTGACCTCTTTGTGGTCTATGGCCAGAGTTGGAAACCCTTTCCTGCTGGAGTGGATATATGACAATCCCAACTACCTACCTCTTACAAGACAGTACGAGGCTTATGTAGGAGCTCAGCTACAAAACCCCATTTAGATTGAAGAGACTAGCCCAGAACCTGACAATGCAGAGGTTTAACTAACAGTTTCATGTAGGATTCAGATACTCAACATTACAGTTTCCCAAATGATTCCTGTACCTATTAGCAGCCCCCCTTTGCCAGGTAGCAGGTCTGTCTTTGGGTCATTGGGGATAACAGATAGCTTTTTGTCTGCTTCCCTTCTTGCTGTGGGTCAAATGAGTTGAAAACTCTCAGCTTGTGCTTCTTTATTCACATGCACTGACTGTTAGCTACACGTCGCTCTGGATACCTGTGTGCTGGCTTATTAATCGCCTGAGTTATATTTGCTAAATAAGGGTATGGTTCTTGATCGCAAAACCCAAGCAGCGACAAAAAAAGGAAACTTCATTACTGGTTGCATTATTCCACAATATCAGAGCCAGCTGCACCATGTTCCCAACGGTGTGAGTTTCCTGCAGACTTCCATCAGCTGAGCTCCCTTCAGGTAAGACAGCTAGAACAAAAGGCACTTAGAACAAAAGTTTGAGGTCCAGAAAGAACACAAGGATATCCCCTGCTGGGGACCCCAAACCAACTCCTGCAGCCTCCTTCAAAACTTGCATCTGGTTCCTAAACTTCTTTTTTCTGCATACAGGTCTTCATTTGGGTTCCTTCTCTCTGAAGGAACAATATGTCTTAGGCCTGCCAGGGTTGTCTGAGACCCCACTTGCATCAGGAAAAAGAATTAAGAACAAAAGAAATGTATAACAACAAAGCCAAGGGTTAAGGTCTCAATAACAGAATATGCAATTCATTGCACTGATAAGCATTTTCAGAGGGTACTTCACCTGCTCTCTTCATCTGGAATAGGTGAGATTTCTCTTAAAAAGAGAAACACTTAAGAGTCCTTAAAATGGCTCTTCTACTGTAAGAGGAGTCTGGAGTGATTATTTCACATGGAGGCATTTGCACAGCAGACATCTAAAGGGTGGGCAGCAGGGGTCAGAATTTGCCCGTGGTTACAGAAGCAAATCACAAAGATGAGAGCTGTCACTCATCTCTTCTTGCTCCCTTGTAAGATTTCATGGAGGAATATCTTGACTGCAGGAGCCAAAGCGTTGTTTTCCAGAACATATCCAAACAGTGAGTTTCCAATCCCTGTTTAGACTTGGGAGCTTCCAGCTTTTACTGGAAGCAAAGAGAGCTTCAAAGCATCTCTCAAGAGCTCGTCAGTGGCCCTATTCATTTGAGGGATCCCACTGTGCAGTAGCTGTGCCTGCCTGCTTGGTGCAGGTGAGAAAGCCAAGGGAACATCTGACCCACAGCTGGTTTTCCTGCCACGGGTGCAGAGGGTGCTGGAGCAAAGGCTCTCCCTTCCCTGCTACCCTCACCTCTGAGGAAGCCAGCTGAATCACAGCTCTGAATTTATGTGGGTGTCTGTTGCCAGTCCTAGCCCATTAAGGCATCTCCTTACCATGCGGCGAGCGCTGGGCTTCCCAGCAGTTTACAGAGACTACGTATCTCAGACTAAGGCCGTAGGTGTGGGACCCACTTCTGCCTGCTCCCTTCATTAGCTTTGGGGGGCTAACTAGGTCTTTTAAACCACTTGAAGTCTCCAGAGGGTCTCCCCACAGTCAAGATTTCACCAAATCTCCTAAAATGAGCAGGATTTTGCCTGGTCAGTGTGCCCATGGGAAGCCTGCAAGGCACATGCGAAATGCTAAAACAAACAGTGGTGGCTTTCTGCATCACTGGCGTGGTCTGACATGAAGGGAAGTTTTGCTGCGGGATGAGCAATCTTGTTGCTAAATCTTGAAATGCAGGCTTCAGTGATGCCTTGTCAATTTTAAGCCCTGCTTTCATGACCATACTGCAAAGTTTGTGACACTGCTTTGTGCACCAAGCTTCCCATTGGGGCAGATATTCTCCATTCCCTGCCTGATTTCTGCAAGCACTGCCTCATGGTCCACCCCAGAGACCCGTTAGCTGTGGGAGTCCCTTGAGGGAGAAAGTGCTGCAGCAGTGCCTTGATGGTGACACAAGGGAGGCGATTGCTGGGGACCAGCTGCTCTCCCTCTCTGCCATATGTCTGTTTCTGTATGCAGCCCAAGTGCAAATGCTTTTTATTAAATAAAAACATCTTTGAATGAAACTCCTAAAGATGGTTGGACTCCAAAAGCAACGTCAGCTCCAGACACAGTTTTCCTTTTCTCTTTTGACTTTTAGCTTCTTAAGTCCAAGCATCTCTCAGATATTATCTCTTCTGCATTTTTAATCGGCAGGGCTCACAGGCTTAAAACACTTCTGTGCTCAGTTCAAGGAACAGCATGGCCTCGGGACTGCTGCCAGCAGGATGTGTGGGTGAGGCCATCCTGCTTCCGGAGAAGAGAGTTTAGATGCAGGGATGTCAGAACCATGCCATGCTGCTTACTTTCCTCACCAGAGAACAGTCCCTGGCCTCTGAGACCAGGAGAATGGGTGTCTTGTCTTAGTCCAGAACTTCTGGACTCCTAATGTTACTGCTCCAGCGCATTAAGGCCAGGCTGGCTGCGGAGGGAGGTCCCTCACCTCCACAGCTGTCCCAGGAAAAGGATGGACAGAGCAATTTTTCTGTAGCCCTGGGCCTTTTCTCCTTGCACGCATCCCTCCCCAGCCATCTTAGCTAGGCTTGACTTGAGGAAGGTAATGTATTGGACTGGTACAAGATCTTCCTGCTCTTGGGTTTCTCTGTAAGATCTTCTTCCCAGGCCAGCAAGACTTTCATATCCCATCTCACATCAGACAGCCCTTCCTCAGAGTGGGGCTAGCTCTGGAGGTACTGAAGTGGAGTCCCCCAAGGGAGACACCAGTTCTGCCGTGGCCTGGGAAGACAGGACGCTTTTCTGTGATAATAACCCTACCTTGTGTGTCTGTTGCTCTCTGTAGCAAACCAGGGGCAGAAGACATACATGCTAAGTGATCTCTGACTCATCTACAGCCCCGTAGCTCCTCTGCTAGCAGGCATGATTACCAGCAGCCCTGTTAGAAGCCCAAGCCATGCTTACAGCAGTGCTGTCCTTGCAGGGTACAGAGGGCAGGAGAGTGGTGAGACGGAGAAATGGCTGCAAACTGGTGAAAGTGTGCAGTAGGCTAAAGCACTCAGAGAGGAGATGTACAGTATCTCTATCAATAACATCATGGAGGCATGGCACCAGTGTGTGGAAGACAGTCTTCTTCTGCCAGTATAGCTACAGGAACAATTTTATACTGTTTTGTTATGGTCACTTGTAACACGGTCATGAGTCTTGCTCATGCACCCCTGGTGTTACCGCCAGATTCTTTTCCATAGTGACCCTGCTATAAAACATTCTACTGAAATTGTCCTCTCCTTGATACTATCAGTGTCACTTGCCAAGAGAGGGGACCCATCCCTTTGTCACTTACAGCCTTCTAAGAAATCCCTCTCCCTGAAGGTCCTCATCCCCACACTGCCCATGCTGAAGTGTAGGCAGCTGTCTACCACTCAGCAGCTGCAAGGGACACGCGTGTACTGGAGATCTCCAGATGGGCTGGTATGGACCTGGGCCATGCACAGGGTGCAGAGTGGCCTATCTGGGGTCTTTGTGGGGTAACCAGAATATGGCAGGACATTTTCTCCATTCATGTGTCAATCTCTGGCCGCCACACAAAACTCCTGGCTGGGATCTTCCCACAGTGATGTGTGCTCTGGCACTGTGCATTAGGCAACCTTGATGTACACTTAACTATTGTTTTCAAACAAAGAAAGACAAAGGCAGTCATCAGTGCCCAGACATTATCTCATCCATCCTAGCAGTACCCACTCCAGCTTCCTCAGCATTTCTCGTGGCACCCCATCAGCAGTTCAGCAGTGCACAAGAGGATGGCTTGACTGCCCAATTCCTTTTTGTTGCACTTAACTGCTGCTGCCTGTAGCCAACACCAGAAACCTCTTTTCTCCCAACAGTACTTTCAGGCTTGGGATTAAGGCAATGAGAAGCCTGGAATACTTCCCTTCTCTACAGTCAGGTTGTTGCCGCTGTGAGCCTTCATTTGCCTGGGTTGAAACTTGAAAGAGGAGCTCAGGTATCTGCAATCAGAGCCAATTGCTTCTATCACCTGATGCTTTTAGCACCCACCTGGACACAGTCCCCAGCCATTCCTACAAGAACTAACAACACTTCCATAGTGGCATCATTTCCTGCAACAAAAGCGCTTTGCTTTTGACAGTTGTCCACACTATGCTTTTTGCAAGACTCTTGGTTAATGCGTTGCACAGATCATCCAATGCTGTCACAAATCCCTGGCATCTTTAGTACTTGTTTCCTGTGATATTCCAATTTCTTGAGCAGGTTTGGGGTCAAATCAGCCTCACTCTATAATCACTGGTTGGGGGTTGTTTTATTTCCCTGAACATCGAGTACCCAGTTCCTTCATGCATCATTTATATTCCCTGCACCCTGGTAAAGCTCTGGCCATTTCTCTATTCCAGCCACGTTTTCAGAAATGTTCATTTTCTTTCAGATTCTCTTTATAAAACCAGAAATGCTCTATCATCTCCAGTGACTGTGAGGATAGGTGATTTTGTAGATTTTCCACAATATCAGCAAATGCTTTGTCTGCAGATTTAATAGACACTGTTCGGCTATGCAGCAGATTATAAATTTTAGCCCCCATTACGGTCAGTAAACTGCCAGGTTTTTTTTAGATGTTATCCATTGTTCACTGTCATAGCATAGGGGGTGCAGTTTTCTCCCAAGCCAGTGAAAAAGTCTATTTTCCCCAGACAGCTGGACATGTTTAATCCTTTTCTCTTTCCCTCTGCATGAGTGGATTACTCATGGCCCCACGCCTGCACTGTGCAGCTCCCCATGCTGTACAAGTGGGTCTCATGGCTCTCCTTGTTCACCAGCAGCCCAGGAACAGGGTAGAGCTGAACCACAAAAACTGGCTGGGGAAGGAATGGCTGTAAGTCCTGAGGGCTGGTCTGTACTGACAGCTTTGCAAAGGGATGGTTTTGTGCACCCGTACTGGTGGAAGAGCTGTACCATCACCTTGTGTGATGCTACCCAGGCCTCCCCCCCCCTTCTCTGTCTTGCAAAGTTACAGCAGAAGCTCTGCTAATTCCTGCTGGGGGTTTGCATGGCATGGGCCAGCACTCACATCTTGGCTGGAACCCCAGTTATTGCCATGACTCAGACACCATTAACCTGCCTGCAGGTTGCTAGAAAGCTGCTGTCACTTGAATGTTGGAAAAATGACAGCCCGGTGGGTTCTGTGCAGGTTTTTGCCTTAGCTGGAGTGTCTTCAAAGAGGACATTTACATTTTGCAGGCTGGCTGATGAGGAGCTGTGAATGCTCAGCCAAGTAGCACAACTCCAGGAAAGCTTCTGAGCTCTCTCACTACCTCCCCACTCCCTGCCTTCTGATCCCATTGCTTTCACCTTACACCTGGATTTTATTCCTGGTCAGCTCTCCTCCTCCTTCTGTTTTCTGCAGCTTGCAGTCAGGTCACTGGATGGAGGGATGGGGAGATGAGCAGGAGCTGGATAGACAGAGCAGGCTGTGGTGGTGAGATGCATAGCCCTCAGCATCTTGCTTGTGCAGATGGTGAGACCTATGAGTTACGATATCGCTCAGTATCAAGAAGCTGGGCACAAAATGCCTTCATGCCTGGGTCATAAGATGGAGGCATTGGGCTGGCCAACTTGCTTCCCAGGCGGAAGCAACTGAAGCAGGAGGAAGGACTTTTCAGAGATTCCTCAGCCCCTGGTCTCTGGGTGGAGGTGATGAGGGAGGTCACACTGCACGTCCCAGGTCCAGCATCCCTCTAGAGACCTCTCTGCTCTGGGATGACATGGTCTCTGCTGAGCTATCTTGACCTCTGGAGACCTGGGAGAGACAGGTTAAGGCAGAGCATGTCCGAGCTGTGGAATGCCCTGGGGCTGTGATGCAGCTGAGCAGAAAGGCAGCTATTGAGTCTGCTGAATGTTTTATAGTGCATTCAAGGACTGAGCCTGCTATCAAAGCTGGGTATTATCCATTTAGAGCCTTGTCTTTAAAATAAATGATAAGTCTTTGAGGATGAGCTGCTGTCAGGTGAAGGAGGGGGGGTGTATATCTGATACGGGAAGAGAGACTGTTCAAAAAAGGCTGAGCTCTCTTTCCCGAAGGACAGCAGAAATGGGAAATCAGCTCACAGAGCCTACATATCTCTTCAGACCATGGCATCATCCTGAGCAAGTTTCCCAGGCAATGATATTTTTACATTAAATTGGAGAATTTTGAACCCCACGCTCACCCCAGAAGACAGGGTTTACTTATTTTTTTTAAACTGCAGAGGTAAGTAAAGCCTAAGTCAGTAGAAACAGCTGGAGGGGAAAGGGGAAATAAAAAAGGACTGTGTTGGGTGGGAAATGCGATGCCACAGGTGCTGGCATGCAAA
Source organism: Haliaeetus albicilla (assembly GCF_947461875.1). Lineage (NCBI taxonomy): Eukaryota > Metazoa > Chordata > Aves > Accipitriformes > Accipitridae > Haliaeetus > Haliaeetus albicilla. The sequence goes on along the minus strand of NC_091495.1, from coordinate 21,963,631 downwards.
GGGAGGCAGCATGGGCCTGGGGAGGGACCTGTGTTGTTGGGGAATTAACTCTGGGATGAAGATGTTGTGGGTAAAAAGCAGATGTAGGTGTTTAAAGACGTGGGGGACAAGTGAGCAG